>NC_035445.2:158335478-158654826 GCF_002127325.2 Helianthus annuus | reverse complement strand
CGCAGTTGTAACACTTTACCTTTGACATGTCGACCCCCATTCGAGTCTTTGTCTGACCCCCTATGAACTTCCTACCCATCTTCAGCAGAAACTTCTTCGCTCTACGGACTAGCAATGCCATATTGAGCTGTAGATCAAGTTCTTCCATCTCGTCTTGATCTATCTGATCGAAGTCTTCATCGAGACTTGACGGTTCAACGAGTTTCCCAAGACAGAAATTCTCGTATGCAGTCATGAAGGACGCCAACAGACCCATATTTTCTTCAATCAACTTCAAACCGCTTGCATCTATCTTAGGAATGTTCACACTTGTTCCTTGAGATTTCTGAGCGCCACTAGAAGAGTAAATCCCTTGATTTGAATTGGTTGTTCCACTTGAACTGACTGTGTTGCTTATGAAGGCGTGTTCACTTGCATGACCTTCATTCTCCGAATACAAAGCAACACCGACACCACCATTACTACCCTTATCCGTTGGTTTCGAAGCCTTATATAACTGAGGATCTTGGATCTTCTCGAAATCAGATGCTTGATCTTCCATATTCCAAGCATAACCCCTCAGTTTCTGAATAGCTTCTTCCAATGAAAGCTCTTCGTAGAGAACACCCTCTCTGATCAAAGCGGTGTACATATTCCATTCTCTGGAAAGACAATTCAGAAACTTCTCAACCTTCTCGAATTCAGTGTAGATATTCTCCTGACTTCTATCAAGTTCGCTCAGCAGATGATAAAATCGATTCACTGTGTTATCAAACGATTCATTCTTCAAAGCCTTGAACACAACGAATTGAGTCTTCAAACGTTCGAGACGTCGTTTCTTGTACATTTCGTTTCCTTCATATCGTTGGATCATACTATCCCACAATTCCCTTGAGCTATTTCTCTTACGGAACGTATGAAGTATAGATTGTGTCATTGCCATCGTTATCATTGACATAGCTTTCTCTTCACAGTCATAAAACTTCTTCTGGTCGTCAGTAAGCGCCAAGTACGTATCAGTCGTCAACGTACGTACTGGAGTAGCTCCACATCCTTTAACGATCCACAACCAGATTTTGATGTCTTTTGCTCGAACATATCTTTCGAAACGCTCCTTCCACTCAGGAAAATCAAGTTCGTTGATCAACAAAGGAGGTTTGTCGTTACTTCCTACCTCAGCATTGTGCTTGAGGTTTTGCACCATTGTAGTCAGATTGTTGTTTGCCATTTCAGAAAACAACAGAGAACTTCCAAGCAAAAAGTGTGTCACAGAAGACTTTTTCCAAGATCAAACTCGGAGTGATAACACAGAGTGAAGTGAAGTGAAATGTCTGAGCTTAACAAAGTTGCAAAAACCCGGATTGCACAAACCTGAGATAAAACACAAACAAAGCTCGTACAACACAGTTAGAACTTTAAACTCAGACACAATAAAGGACACTCTAAAACTTCGGACACACTTAATATATATAAAAAAAATCGGACTCTTATATCAAATACGGACTCAACAACTATAAAAGAACTCGGACTCTATATAAAAGAACTCGGACTCTATGGACTCTTATAAAAGCTTAAAAGAACTCGGACTCTTATAAACTATAAAAACTATATAAAAAAAATCGGACACTAAATACCTATAGCTAAAAGTTCGGACTCACTATATATATTAAAAGAAGTCGGACTCTCTATATATTAAAAGAAGTCGGACTCTCTATAAAAAAAAATTTTGGACTCTATGTATTGAAATAAAAAGAACTCGGACTCAATATAAAGGTCGGACACCTAGTAAACAATAAAATTCGGACTCTAAAACTATATTAAACTCGGACTATAATAAATAAAAAAAATAAAATTCGACTTCAATATACTAAATAAAACTCGGACCTATATCTTATATTAAAAAGCTTGGACTACAAAGCAAAAGCTTGGACTCAAATATCATATGAAAGAAATCGGACTCTTTATATAAAACTATATTAAAAAGACTCAAAGAAAGTGGGACTAAACTAATATCAAAGAAACTCGGACTACTTGGACATAATAAGACAAAATTTGGACTCAATTTTAGATCTAAAGTTCGGACAGGACAATATATCATTCGGACTCAATATTAAATAAACCTCGGACTCAACAAAAACTAAAAATCGGACTCAACAAGGAAAGATACCTCGGACTCAACAAGAACTCGGACTAAGACTCAAATAAAACAAGAAACTCGGACACTAAGACACATATAAAACTCGGATTTTACTCAAAGAACTCGGACCAAATAAATCTTAAAAGAACTCGGACAACTAAAAAACTAAAGAACTTCGGACCTAATATAACTAAAGGAATTCGGACGAACAACTAACTCGGACTCTAATAACTATTAATAGAAAGTTCGGACAAGGACAAAGGTGAAAACTCAGACTCTTAACAACTTTAAAAAGGAAAACTCAGACTAGGAGAAAGCTCAGACCGAAAGAATTGAAACTCAGACAAGTCTCAAAACTCAGAAGGAACCAATCTTCGGAGTATCTCCCCAATGTGACTACACACTGGTTCAACAATACCCCGGAGACACAAACACAAAGTGTAAACCACGGACCAAGCTTCCAAAGATTAAAACTCAGAATCTTTATCTCCTTCAAAGCTCTGTATGAACAAGAACAAAAACCCCTGTAAAACCCAGATGAAGAAAACACTAAAAACTCACTAAACTACTCAAAATCCATCATCAAATCACAAGATATGAATGAAGAATCATGAATAGAACACAAAAACTCACTAAAATCTCACTAAACCCTATCAAAGTAAGAACTATTCTCACCAAAACCTTCAAACTAAGAACACCTACAGTAGTATGAGCACACTGCTCTGATACCACTTGTAAGGCCTCCAAATCCAAGATCTCACTCAGCCAAAGCAACCAACAGGTGTGCGGAATCCACCTGATGATCAACCACTGTAGATGAAAACAAGAATGCAAGGATTTGAGAGAGAAATCAAGAATACACAGAGTATTCTTGATGAAGATGAATGACGTCACTCACACAAAGCGCCGACAGACAAAACAGAATGATTAGGGCACAGAAATTCACACAGAAATCGTTACCTTGTCTATTCCATATTAAAGTATATATACAAGGTGAAACCCGGACTTTCAAGACTAACTAGAAAGCCCGGACAAACATAGAGCACAAAGCAAACACATAGTTTTTGCCACAAAACTCAGACAAAGTCTAACCTATACAAAACTCAGACAAAGCAAAAACTCTGACTAACAAAACTCTTCCAAACCTTGGACAAGGTTGTCCCTAGGAACTTCTTAGGGACAAGAGAAACTCTGACTAACACAAACTCTTCCAAACCTTGGACAAGTTGTCCCTAGGAACTTCTTAGGGACAAATTCTCCCTAGGAACTTCTTAGGGACTAAGTTTAGACACTTGTTCAATAAAGACCCTGAATGTTGGAAGCCTTGCACTTATCACCCAAAAATGCATTAACACACTTTAAGGTAATTTCAAGGACTTATGATACTTTTATATGATCTGTACTTGAATTTTATAAATTAAATTAAGGTTTTAAGGGGATCCTTAAGATTCGTGAATATTAGAGATGGTAAAGGGGCAACACCTTTTCATTTGGCTGCCCGTAAAGAAGTTATTTATTTCCGATTTTTTAATGATATTCTTTTGATTTTTCGCATTTAACTAGCCCCAAATTTTTGCCAGCAATAATCCATAATGGAATCAAGTTTGTAATCTTTGGATTTTGTTTGTTATTTATTATTTGATATTTGATATATTTCATTTCATATCATACGTTGTACTTTATGTGATGGGTCTGCTCGCCGATTATTTCTAAGCAATCTGGTTAAACACACCCACCAACTATTTGTTTATATGCTATGAGCTGGTTTGGTACAATGGAACTCCGTTTTCTTAACCGTGTATTAATTGTAGAGCCGAAACTGTTGTAAAGGTAATATTTTATGCGTGCTTTTCAATATATTTTAGTTATCCCTTTGTGTTGACCTCATTAAAGTTATGTTTGATTTCAGTATGAAGCACTTGGTTGGTTATGTGGTAGATTGGGATTTTTGCAATCTTTGGATTGATGGCTACTCTGAATGATAAAGCTTCTAAGATACCATTTGTAAGTATACGACTTTTATACCAAATTTTGAATGATGGAGCTTAAAATGGTTCTTTGCTGTTTGTAACCAACCAATGTAATGTGAGTTTCTTAAGGCTCATACAGGTTTATCATATTATGACTTTTATCGAGATTGCATCTGTTCTATTGTGTTATATTCTGACATTGCATCTGAATCATTCAGGCCTTGAAAGAACTAGAGAAAGCGACTGTCTTATCACCATTGAGTTTGAATTCTAAGGTGGTTGGTTACGGCTATTCGTACTTAACACACTAATCTGATTTTCAAATTTTAATATGTGGGATGAAGCTTTTTTTTGTTTGTACTTTGGTTGCTAATGTTTTTGTGTATTTTTTTAAAAATAAGCAACATAACCACAAAGAGCATATGAAGGTGAGATAGTTTTCAGCTGTGATGTTAATTTCTGAACTAATTTTAGCAATTTGCATATCTTGAAAGTTTAAGGTGTGTACTTAGGGCCGCATGCAAAGTGGGTTAAGTAATAAAGGAATGTATAAATCTTTGTGAAGGTACCGGGGAAACTGGGTTGGTCATGCAATTTGGGTAGCAAGTGTGATGGGATAATTATAAACACGGCTTGCCAACACTTTTCTCTTTTGTTTATTGTAATTGAGGGGGATTATGTTGGAATATACAAGTTTGACTGAACATACCAAACTATTACTCAATCGCAACTTGACTAAACATACAAGCTATAGTTAGCAGCCTAAAACGCATAAAGTTGATTTTTAGATTATAAAACAAAGTTTGTTTAATATTTTATTTGTTTTATAGGATGCACCTGCAGATTTAGAGTATGATTTTGACAATGACACCCAAGTCAAAACAAAGATTGAATTGATAAAGGTCGTGGAGAAAGCTTTTGCTAGGGGTTTACCGGTACTTCTAACCCTTATCTATATTAACTTTTATGCAAAACTAATATAATCTATAAGTAGTTTGATTTAGATTCTTCACCAAATTATTAGAAATGACGATCTTGAGGAAGTACGGGAGTTAGGATCTGGTACATATGGAGCTTTTTATCACAGGAAATGGAAGGGTTCAGATGTCGCGATCAAAAGAATTAAAGGCAGTTGTTTTGCTGGCAAACCATTTGAGAGAGAGCGTTTGGTATCACCGCATTAATGCACTTTTTCTGGTAATAATTTGTTGATTTTGGACACAAATTTTAAGTTAACAATGGTTAAGTGTTTAATTTGAATTTGAGATGATGCTTCAGTTGCCTACACATTTAGTCTAAATGAGTTTTGATCCACTACAGAACTAGCTAGACCATTCATTTTGTCTTCTTAGACAACCGGCTTAACAAACATTTGGTATTCATGTTTCATTTTAAAACCTTATTATGCAAATGCGAAGAAAGTTGGCATTGCTCACTATAAACACTTTTTATTTTTTATTTTTATAATTTTGTTGTTTACACCAACCCCAAGTTAAATGACCGTTTTTTAATCTTTCTTCATTATATCTTTGTTAAAGTTAATGCAGGCATGGCTGAGGTTACACTAATAGTTCCATATATTTCGAATTACTAAACGGTTTTGAAGGTATGATTACATCTTGGATGAATTTCAGTTGTTTTTAATAAACATAGCCCTATTCGATTCATATATAGGTAAATAGATCAAATTTGTCTTATTAAATATGGGTCGGGTTGGAAATGCTTAAGAAATATCTAATTTAGGTGTTTAGGAAGAGATAGTTAATTGGGCGCTTTTGTGAGCATCATGTTAGCCGGAGACAGTTAATTTTATAGCTGCATGTAAGTCTATTTTTGTTTGATTTTGTTGACTTAGTCAACTCTTTAACTCTTTTCAAATATTTCCCGAACTTGATATTATAATGTTAGATCTTTAGATCGTGTTTTTCTTAATGATGCTTTTCTTTATTAATGTTTGCACCAGACCTTAACACTTGCTCAGTCGATGAAGATAGATCTTTGTAGAAGCATGGACTACTAACATTGATCTTTGTAAGTTTATTGTTTTTTTTTCTTATGCTCAATTCTTAAAAATGTAGGTTGAGTATTTGAATGAATATAGATTATATGGTAGAGTTTAACAAGGATTTGAATGAATATTGATTAGTATATGATGCATTTGTTATAAAACAGTTTGAGATTGATTGTTATATGTTTTAGACTAAAAAACCACAAGAATTACAAAGATTCAGTTCATTTAAAATAAAAAAATAAAGGCATAATTTGAATGTTTGGCCTGTTTTGCTTGAGTTGTTTAGGTCTGGAGAGAAGGCATGACGCCTCATACAACCAAAAGTTCCATCATCTTCTTCATTAACTCAAGTACTAAACCACACACAATCTTTCAATCTCAATTGTCCGTTTCACGTATCAGCTTGGAATAAAGTATTAGGTTCGCTCTCTCATGTTTTTTACCAAATCAATGAATTGATGCATGATTTAGTGTTCGAATGCTATGCTATTCATATCGAAAACTTTGATTTTCCTCGGTTCGCGCGTTCTACATAACTATGTGTTCGTGTAGCAGGCGAGTTGTGGTTTTGTTTCTTAGAATTGTTTATTTCCATTGTTGCCTTAGGTTTAATTCAATATTGATATTCAACTTAAATTGATATGGGTATTAAACTTTTTAACATTAACTTTCTAATTTTTGTTGTTAGTGGATTTGAAGATGTCAGCCATATGGTTCCTAGTATCCCCCGAATTGGGAACGCACAGGTCATACGGTGGAAGTTAAGATTCAATAACAAAGAGTCCATGATGAAGTATAAGGTATGTATCAGTGTTTTCAGTTTCTTTTTTGCAGCGTTGGTGATGTCTAGAAGACCTAGTCGCCGCCTCTTCAATGGCGGATAAGGTACTGGTGATCGGTTTTGATACGTCTTAGAGGAAGATAATTATTATATATTTATGCTTTTAAGTGATACTTAAGATCTTTGCTTCTTTAGAAACCTTTTGGCTGTATTTTTTTTAGATTTCACAATTTCATGTTATTATTTGAATAATTTGTTGATTTTGGACACAAATTTTAAATTAACAATGGTTAAGTGCTGAATTTGAATTTGAGAGGATGCTTCAGTTGCCTACAAATTTAGTCTAAATGGGTTTTGATCCATTAACCGACTTAACAAACATTTGGTATTCATGTTTTATTTTAAAACCTTATTATGTAAATGCGAAGACAGCTGGCATTCCTCACTATAAACACTTTTTATTTTTATAATTTTGTTGTTTACACCAACCCCAAGTTAAATGACCGTTTTTTAATCTTTATTCATTAGATCTTTGTTAAAGTTAATGCAGGCATGGCAGAGGTTACAATCGTTAAGTTTGAGTGTAAACTTTTGCTTGCTTTTTTGTTTCATTAAGACGTTTGGTGTAATTTTCTGATGCCAAAGGATCCTAATGCTACCATTATAATGGTAAGTAACAATTTTGATAATAGTTCATACTTAATATTTTACCTTTTATTTTGTGGTTGACATGGAGCAAAAGAAGAATAATTTGTGATCCTAAAATGATGTTTCATTGCAGCTTGCAACAGGAACTCGGATTGCTCGATTCTCCTCATTTATGTAGAAAATGTTCTTTGGGAAGCATGAAGACTATCAGGTACCTGCACTTGAATAGATCATGTTGACTATATGTAATAAGGGTGAGTGTTTTATAAACAATGGGAAAAGGAAAGAAATAATGTAAAGAGTTTTGTGAGTTAGTAATGTTTATGTGTCTAGCTTAGTTATTAGAAGAATAATATCAGTTAAAGCTTTTAATGTATCACTTAAGTTATATAAGCTCACGTGGAGTTTTAACCGGTTCCTAATGCAGGCATGGCGGAGGTTACACTAATAGTTCCATATATTTCGAATTACAAAACGGTTTTGAAGGTATGATTACACCTTGGGTGAATTTCAGTTGTTTTTGATAAACATAGCCCTATTCGATTCATATATAGCTAAATAGATCATATTTGTCATATTAAATGTGGGTCGGGTTGGAAACGCTTAAGAAATATCTAATTTAGATGTTTAGGAAGAGATAGTTAATTGGGCGCTTCTGTGAGCATCATGTTAGCCAGAGACGGTTAATTTTATAGCTGCAGCTAAGACTATTTTTGTTTGATTTTGTTGACTTAGTCAACTCTTTAACTCTTTTTAAATATTTCCCGAACTTGATATTGTAATGTTAGATGTTTAGTTAGTGCTTTTCTTAATGATGCCTTTCTTTATGAATGCACCAGACCTTAACACTTGCTCAGTCGGTGAAGATAGATATTTGTAGAAGCATGGACTACTAACATTGATCTTTGTAAGTTTATTGTTTTTTTTCTTATGCTCAATTCTTAAAAATGTAGGCCAAGTATTTGAATGAATATAAATTAATTTAACTAAGAAAACATAAGTAAATATTTAATGTCCAAGTTTGTTTGCTTCTGGAGCTGATCTCAGTTGTGTTGGGCGTGTTGTAGCCAAACTAGAACTCTGCTCCAGTGTTAAAGATAGTTTTGTTTATAGCAAGATCTCAAATGTTGAAGCAAAATGGCTCATAATATGGATAGGTTCATAATCATGCTTTTAACTTTATGGTTTGAAGATAAACATATGTGGTTATAAGTATTAAATGGATAGACAGTTTAGTCTAGATTTTATTATGATTCAATTAAATTTTGTACCTGAGCAGTTATGAACGCCTGACCTGTTACAACGTGACTCATATTTGTCTCCTAATGATGAAAATCCTGGATCCCCTACTACTGCTGTCACACCCCAACCGATGGCGGAAACATCGGGATGAGACGAAGTGTGTATAGATTGCTAGAGACTTCAAAACACTATGTGACAATGTTTAACTAAACTCAAATTTCATTGCAATTGCTAAATTGTCATACAACAAAAAAATAACAACATTGTTCAAATTTCAACATAACATCAAAAGATAGATAGATTAAAGGTGTGTATCTAGTCCACCCTTAACTTGTTTCATCAATCGTCCATACTTCATAAATCAACCTGCAACATGTATTAAAATAGAGTTTCAATGCAAAGGCAATGAGCGAGTATACAAGTTTGTTTACATAGCATAATAGAATAAAAGGCTCGAATCCAACATGACTCATAATATGTGAATTACTAGTATGCAATTTTGGCGTACACTATGATCAAACCCAAGAATCCAACGCATAAAATAACCTAATCCCAATTGATAGCGGGGTGGTAAATGTTTAACTTAACAATACCCCAAGTTTAACGGGCGGTGCGTAAATCCTATAGCGCTATAATTGTTAAGGTGGGCTAGCAAAGTTAATGAGCATATACGTTCCAAATCGTTCAAATAGAGCATACAAGAATCATAAGTAAAGCACATTAGTTTCATGTTTGTACAAGGATTGAGTATGTTTAGTTTAGTTTAAAGATGTTTGCATAATTATACATGTTGCATCCCAAAGTGTAAAGGGGAAAAAGGGATCGAGTATACTCACGGTTTTTGCAAGCTTTCCTACTTTGAAATCCCGCGAGTGGTTTTGGTGGATGGATTAGTTTGGAGCACCTTGTCCTTCTACACGAGGGAAACAAAGGTGTGTGAGCTTGGGGAAATCGGAAGATTATAGATTCGGAGTCTAAAATGTATGGAAAATAACATAAGTGAAAATAATCATCTGGTACACATAACTCTTGTTCTTGACACTATTAAAACTCAAAAGAGTTTGTATGATTTCATGGATTCAAAGGTCCATTAGAGTCGTAACAAGGGCATGGTCATAGATGATGTAACATATTTTTTTGACAAGTAACTATTAAGTTATCATCAAGTTTAGTTACTTAGGTATACATATGGAATAATTTAGATAATATAAAGATTACAAAGTCCTATGGTTCAAGCATGAGGTAGGAGATTAATGTCTCCATTTAGGCACCTCTTTGTGGCATAGAGTTCATACATGAGGTAGGAAGAACAAGCTTCCATTTAGGCACCTCTATTGTTCACCACTACACTTGTTGTTATAAACAACAAGGAGGGTCATGAACTTTCAAGTAATAATGTAATAACAACAACTAATCTATGGAAAAACATCAAATAGTGAGTGGATTTCTATGAAGGATAGCCCAAGCTAGTCCAACCATCACACATTCATCAAGCTTCATGCTTGAACACTACTTGTGGGTAAAACCTTAACTAAAACAGAATATTTGTGAGGTTTTAACCTCTGATTTATGTGTCTCAACCATGTTTTTAAGCTTACCCAACCATAAGAGAGGTTGTAAGCGTTAGGACATTGGTGTGAGATGTGTTAGACACAAGTTGGATGAAGTTTAAACAAGTATGTAACAAAACAGAAAGTTTTTGGACCATTTCAGAGCAATTCCAGGTCTGATTTCTCCAAGGAGAAGTCAAGGAATCAAACTCCATGATTAACCAAGCAAGTAGGAAGAAGAATCAAGTAATTTCGTTAAGAAATGAGCAAGTTATACTCACTTTAGTGCAAGAGTATGAATCTGTCCGAAAATGCAGATTCTTGCTAGAATTTGAGAGTGTTTAGGAGAGATTTGAGAGTGATGAAAGTGTCCAAGTGCTTGGAGGACCTTGGGTACTTATAGGGGAGTGATTAGGGTTGATTTGGGGGGGTTAACTAAGGCTAAAACTCGGTTTAAACCAAGAAATCCCGCTCAAAAACGAAGCTGGTCGCGACTGTCCAACTTTTCTGCAGACATGAGGTCCATGCGGGCCGCGTAAGGGGACAGGGTAAGTCCACACGGGCCGCGCGCCTTTAAGGTTCCGTGTATAAGTTTCATTTATTACAATTTGGCCCCAGGAGTTGTGTATTTGATGTTTTTAGGGTATTTTAAGGGTCATATTTGTCACAAAAGCATAGTTTAAGATATGATTAAGTATGAGGAGCATAAACCAAGCATAATCAAGCGTATAAGTATCAAATCAAGTGTCGTTCTCGTTCAAAACACGTTTTATGCATAAGTTTAGATTAATTACAAGTTTAGCACATAGTTTCCAAGATTAATGATTAAACACCAATTGATTCACCAATTCGAACATACGAGTGTATATAGAGTGTGTACAACGTAAATGTAACAAAATACAAGTTTCATTAGTGATCCAAGTCTCGGTTTGATAATGATTACAACGAAGGGAACGATTACAAGAATACAAGGTTTCCAAAAATAGAAATACGAACAAAACTTTCTATAAATGGAAAGTACAAAAGAGCCGGGCATTACAGTCTCCCCTCCTTTAGGAAATTTCGTCCCGAAATTTAGGAAGACGTAGAGAAAAGATGAGGATACTTCAACTTCATATCCTTTTTGAGTTCCCAAGTAAATTCGGCGCCACGTTTTCCTTCCCATCTAACCTTAACGATAGGAATCTTACTGCGCCTTAGCAACTTGACTTGTTGATCCATGATTTCTACAGGTTTTTCCACGAAATGCATAGTTTCGTTGATTTGAAGATCTTCGAGAGGAACTTGAAGTCCTTCATCAGAGAGACATTTCTTTAGGTTCGAGACGTGGAACGTTGGATGAACATTGCTGAGCTCTTGAGGTAAATCGAGTCGATAAGCCACCTTACCAATCCTTTCGAGTATCTTGAAAGGACCAACATAGCGAGGGGCAAGTTTTCCCTTTTTACCAAAACGAACCACTCCTTTCCAAGGAGATACTTTGAGTAGGACATGGTCCCCAACGTTGAATTCCATTGGTTTTCGTCCCTTGTCAGCATAGCTCTTTTGACGACTTCGAGTCTTAAGTAGATTATCACGGATTTGAAGAATTTTATCCGTTGCTTCTTGTATGAACTCAGGGCCAGTAAAATGCTTGTCACCAATCTCGTGCCAGCTTAAAGGAGATCGGCATTTGCGACCATACAATGCCTCGAAAGGAGCCATTTGAATACTGGAGTGGTAGCTATTGTTGTACGAGAATTCGATGAAAGGTAAATGCACATCCCAACTACCACCAAAGTCGATGACACAAGAACGGAGCATGTCCTCTAGGGTTTGGATAGTACGTTCAGTCTGTCCATCCGTTTGAGGATGAAAGGCCGTACTGAGATTCAAATGAGTACCCATAGCGGACTGAAAAGTTTGCCAAAGACGCGAAGTAAATCGACCATCACGATCAGAAATGATGTCGAGAGGAACACCATGATAGCGTATGACTTCATCGGTATAGATGCGAGCAAGTCGTTCAACCTTGAAATCTTCGCGAATAGGAATGAATTGAGCGGACTTAGTCAAGCGATCGATGATCACCCAAATGCTATCGTAACCAGAAGGTGTACGAGGGAGTTTAGTTATGAAGTCCATCGCAATGCTATCCCATTTCCAAACGGGGATTTCAGGTTGTTCGAGTAGGCCAGAAGGTCGTTGATGCTCGGCTTTGACTTTCGAACAGGTAAGACACTTGGAAACGTACACAGCAATGTCTCTCTTCATACCGGGCCACCAATAGGATGTACGTAGATTATGATACATCTTGTCAGCGCCAGGATGAATTGAGTACCTAGATTTGTGTGCTTGGTTCATGATGAGGTCACGAAGATTGTCACGATCTGGTATCTAGACACGATCACAACAGTAGAGAAGACCATCAGGTTTCGAAACGAGTTGACTTTCAGATGCTCCACGTATTTCTACAGCCATGGAACCTTCATTGATAGATGAGTACTGCGCTTCACGAATGCGATTGTGAAGATCGCTCAAGATATGAAAACAACGAATGACATCTACATGAGCCTTACGACTAAGTGCATCGGCCACGACATTCGCCTTACCAGGATGGTAGCGAATCTCGCAGTCGTAGTCGTTGAGTAATTCCACCCAACGTCGCTGACGCATATTGAGTTCTTTTTGGTCAAAGATGTGTTGTAGGCTCTTATGGTCGGTGAAAACCACACACTTTGTACCATATAGGTAGTGTCGCCAAATCTTTAACGCAAAAACAACTGCGCCAAGCTCGAGGTCGTGGGTAGTATAATTCTTCTCATGTATTTTGAGTTGACGAGAGGCGTAAGCGATGACTTTGTCTCGTTGCATGAGCACACAACCAAGACCACGATTTGAGGCATCACAATACACCACGAAATCATCATTCCCATTAGGAAGAGCGAGGATAGGAGCGTTGCAAAGCAAGTCCTTGAGAGTTTGAAAAGATTCCTCTTGCTCAGGACCCCAAGCAAAAGGTTTCTCTTCTTAAGTCAACGAAGTGAGAGGAACGGCGATTTTTGAAAAGTTCGAGATGAACAGACGGTAATAACCCGCCAATCCTAAGAAAGAACGGATTTCAGAAGGAGATTTAGGCGCGGTCCAATTCTTCACGGCTTCGATTTTTGAAGGGTCGACATGGATTCCTTTTTCACTAACAACGTGCCCAAGGAACTAAACTTCTTTGATCCAAAACTCGCATTTAGAGAACTTAGCGTATAAACGTTCAGTACGCAAGAGTTCAAGGATAAGGCGAAGATGACGCTCATGATCGGCTCGAGACTTGGAATAAATGAGAATATCATCAATGAAGACGATCACGAAGCGATCCAAATAAGGCTTACAAATACGATTCATGAGATCCATGAACACAGCGGGTGCGTTGGTCAAACCAAAAGGCATAACCACGAACTCGTAATGTCCATAGCGAGTGCGAAAGGCGGTTTTGGGAACGTCCTCTTCGAGGACTCGAAGTTGATGATAACCAGAACGAAGATCGATTTTGGAGAAACAGGTAGCGCCTTAAAGTTGATCAAAAAGGTTGTCGATACGCGGAAGAGGGTAACGATTTTTTACGGTGAGTTTGTTGAGCTCACGATAGTCGATGCACATGCAGAAAGAACCATCTTTCTTTTTAACGAAAAGCACAGGAGCACCCCAAGGAGAGGTACTTGGACGAATAAAACCCTTATCGAGTAGTTCTTGCAGCTGAGTAGACAATTGTTGCATCTCGGAAGGTGCAAGACGATAAGGAGCCTTGGCAACAGGAGTAGCACCAGGTATGAGGTCAATACGGAAATCAACAGATCGAGGAGGAGGAGGACCGGGTAAATCTTCAGGAAAGACTTCAGGGAAGTCGCGCACCACTGGAACATCACTTATACTCTTTCCCTTGCCCTTTTCTTCCACTACGTGGGCTAAAAAGGCAAAGTACTGTTTGCGTAAGTACTTGTTCGCTTGTGTGCAGGACATCAACTTTAGTCCCTTTGAAGGTCGGTCTCCATAAACGTGTAAAACGTCACCAGAGGAAAGAGGTAAGCAACGAACTTCTCGTGACAAGCGATTTCGGCATGGTTCTTTTGGAGCCAATCCATGCCTATGATGACGTCGAAACTACCCAATTGCATGGGTATAAGGTCGATAGAGAAAACATGCTCGTTAAGAGTAAGACGGCAATCGAGGAGAATGGAATCGACTAAGATAGATTTGCCATTGGCGACTTCAACGGAAAACGACTTAGGTAGCTTAGAGCGTGCACAATTTAACAATGATTCGAATTCTAAGGACACAAAGCTTTTGTCCGCACCAGTATCAAATAGTATCGAAGCATAAAGATGGTTAACAAGAAACGTACCATTAACGACATCATTGTCGTTGCGCGCTTCATTTGCGTTTAAGTTGAAGGCGCGTCCACGAGGAGGTTGTTGCTGCTCTTGATTCCATTGTGGGCATTGAGGACGAAGGTGATTAGCATCCCCACATTTGAAACAAGCTCTAGCGGGTCTTGCGTTTTGAGGAGCAGGTAGGGCTTGCTGAGCTTGCTGAGCTGGTGGTGCTTGTTGTTGTTGGTAGCGACAAAAGTTGATAGTATGTCCATAACGGTTGCAATTGTCACAGCGATGGCACCTAGCGTTTGCGGGATGATGGAAATTACAAGTGGCACACTTGGGGTGAATCCCAGTGTACGACTTTTGGGCGTTATCAGGGGCAACATGGTTTGGGTTAACAGGCGGCACAATCGCGTTACAAACGGGGTTGGATTGCTCTCGCTTCTTTCCCCTATTGTTATTCGATTGTTGGGTGATTTGATGGGCTGGCTTTGAAGGAACGGGGTTTGCGGCTTGCTTATTGCGAACACGGTTCACTACGCCAAATATGACCTATGGCCACACTTTTTCAAAAACCGTCATGCCACACTTTCAAATAAAAGTGTGGCTAAAGGTCATTAATGACATTTCAAAATCTTCTAGCCTACTTTTAGCCACACTTTTTATTTATTCATGTGACCATTGTATGATAATTCAAAACTTTTAGCCACACTTTAAGAAAAAAATGTGGCATTTACTAGCCACAGTTGAAAAGTGTGGCCACATGTGGTCAACCGCCATGGTATTTGCTTGATTTTGTATTCATGTGACAAAGACACACACATTTCCGAAACCTTTAGCTACACGTTCACCTTAAATGTGACATTTTCTAGCCACGGTCGAAATATATGGCCAAATGTGACCAACCGTCTTGGTATTTTTTTAATGATGTGACTAAAAGCTAATACATGTGACCACTTATATTATGGTCATAGTTAAAGTTTTGATGTGTGGCTAAAAAGTAATCAATGGTCATGGCAAACAAATAACATGTGACTATTAATAGTCTATGGTCACAATTTAATTGCTTCATGTGACCATTATATAACATTTAGCCACACTTTAAGAAAAAAAATGGGATATTTGTCAGCCACACTTCAAAAGTGTAGTCAAATGCGACCAACAGTCATGGTATTTGTTTAAATATGTGACTAAAAACTAATACATGTGGCCACATATATTATTTTGTGTGACGAAGAGTAGTGTTTATCAGTCACGTACTGAACGAAACAAAAATAGTGACTATTTGTAATTTATGATAACATAAATTAATAGTCACACTTAAAATTTGTATATGTGGCTAAAAGTCTCCCATGGTCCTCAGTTTCTTCTTTTTGTTGATCTTCGTTCTTCCACTTCCTTATGTATCCTAATTTCTAAGCTTTTCTAAAGCACACAAACAGATCTAGGGCGTGAATTGGTTTGGCGATGTCTCCACAACCGCTGGTGGTGCCTATGGTGGTGGATAACACATGTTTAAATCAGAAACTAAATCAAGTTATCTAGGGTTTCTTTCTTCTATGTACTTGTAACCACCGCAAAAGGTTCTAATATCTTATCAGAACCGGCGAACAAGTAAGCTGTTACAGAAATACAATCTTATTTTACAATATCAATCGTTCTCATGATCTACTCTGCTTCCTGCATCTATTCGCTGACTAGAAGGCGTTTTTGAAGCAACCGAAAGTCTTCATCTGGTTAGAAACGAACCCTAGACCTTTAGGTTTATGTAATTGTGCTATATTTTGTTCTGAATGTGTTTATTTTGGTATGAATTGTGGATTTGTGTTATGTTTATTAGTTCGAAGAAGAGAGGCAAAGGAAAAAGGTCTGGAAAGGGGGGAAATAGTTTTGGAAGAGTATTGGTATTGGATTTAACCTGAGAGAGGCTATTAAAGGTATTGTAGTTATATAGCTTTAAAAATATCAGTTGTTTGTTTTTAATTACTATTTTGTTATGTTGTTGAGTTGTTGAATTGGTTGAATGAATTTAAGATGTGTGTTAGATGAATATGAAAAATAATAGATGAATTTGAATCAGATGGATTGATTGTTTGTGAAAACTAGAATACATATTGGATGAGGAGAATGTATATATTGTATCTATTGTATATTTGTTGGTTTAATGAGTGTATTGTTAGACTTATTTGTTCTTATTGAGTTAGTTTTTGCTGGTATTGGAAATGCATATGCCACTTACTATTGATGTTACTACATCATTTTGAGGTTTTTAAAGTGCTAACATCCTGTCATCTTCCTCGTCTTTCTGTGAACAAAGATGAGGAAAGAGTGTCAAAGTAGAACTAGATGGAAAGCGGGTCCCACATAAAACGTCTGAAGACTATGTAAACTGAAAATATGTTACATAACTGAGGTTATGTTCAAACTGTTTTTTTCTAAACGTTAACCGGTTTCAAACTGAAAGTTAGCTGTGTAGACAGATAGGTGGTCAATTGGTAGTGTAGTACATCTTCAAGCTAGCTTTAATAATAACCAAACAAGATGAATAATTATCAACTAATTTAGTTATCCTGCAGTTTCAACGACTCAGACCAAAGCAACGTACACCTGCTGCTACCAGTGATGTTCCTTCCACCGTTTTCTCTGCCCCATCTCGTAGAACTCTAAGGGGAAAGCTTCTCTTCAACCCAAAAGAACTCAAATCACGAGGAGATTAATGCTATTGTGGTAAGCAATATCTTTTTTGATGTACATATGTTCTTAGTTATGGTTTACAATATTCTAATAAAGTGGTTAGTTCATAAGCACCATGTGCATGAGAACTCTTTCTTATGTCTTCCTTGACATTTTGTAAATTGTATGTGGAAATTATAACTCGAAAGACCAAAGAAATTCAACTCATTTAGGTTCGTCATGCTATCAAGATTAGGCCTCACTTAGAAAAAAAGACATATGATAAATACATTCTTGGTTTAATATAAATTCTTGGTTTCTTATATGTACCTTTTTTACAACCTAAATTAGATGTTGGATGATACTGTTTGGCGGTTGTTTGGGTTCAGGTTAGTGTCGGGATGGTAGTGGTTGATGGCGGACAACCCCTAAACTGTGTTTCACCTAGCGAAATAGGATTTTAGGTAGGGGTGTGATTCTTTTACTCGACCCGAAAACACAACACGAACCGAACGCGAATTTATTAGGTTTGGGTTTACCCTAAACGGGTTCGGGTCAATTTCAGGTCGAACCCGCAAACCCATTTAGCTAAACAGGTCAGGTTCGGGTTAAACCCATCAGGTTCATGGGTTGACCTGTTTAGTATATAAAGTAAAAAAATAGGGTGGATTCTGTGAATATATATATAGAGTTAAGGGTTTCAGGTTAGTGTAAAGTTTTCTTTTTATAATATGAGCAGATTTCATTGGTCAATTAGGGTGGTTAAATCTTAAATGCGAAGTGAATAATGTGATTAGCATATTTATTTAATATAAGTATGATTTTAGAAATTTAGAGCACATTATATAATATCCATCTTAAAGAACAATGTCAGTGCTACAGTGCGCCGACACAAAATTACAATGTTGCCCTTTGTGCAGGCGCACCGGTTTTGCAGGCACGCAATCAGTCGAGGATCCGTTGTCGTTTTATTATTGGAATGAGTTTAGCATACTTTTATGTATAAAATTATTTGCAATGTCACGTATTGTGACGGTAATGCTTTTAGTATACTTTTATGTATAAAATTTTGGCATCTAAGTTAGGGTAGAAAATAGAATTATGTTTTATCAACTTTTCTTCGTTATGTGATGCTCACTGACGCTCGAGATAGGTATACGTAAAATGTTTGATTTTAATTTATAGAGTTTCGTGAACGTTAATTTTCTGATAGTTTAGCGCGCCGCAACGCGCGCGGTTCTATTACCAAATTAGTTCTGGTGTTTTTTTTTTTTGATAATAAATTGATTGCCTTTGTCCAGTGTGTGGCGAGGATTAAGACTGCGGAACATTTGTTTTTGACGTGTGGTTTCGCTCAAACGGTATGGCATTTAGTATCACAATGGTGCAAGCTCCCTCCAATTTATGCGTTCCAGGTAAGAGATCTTCTTGATTTGCATCTGTACATAGACGGGTCGGCGAAGTCTAAAAAGGTTATTCAAGCTATTTGCCACATGGTTTTCTGGTGCATTTGGAGGTGTCAAAATGAAGTGGTTTTAAATCAAGGGCAAACCTCGATGCAGAAGATTATGGGAGATGTAAAGGGGCTGTCATTTTTGTGGATTAAAGCGCATCCCAAACAGTTGAACTATTAAACTTTCTTTGCTATCATGTTAACTAACCTCCTTTGACTGTGGATGATGGTAATCATCTTTATTTTATGTTTAGACTTTTGACATTAGTTTTTTATGAATGGCTAAAGGTTATCAATCGTTATAGCAAATTAAAAACATATAATAGCCTATGGTCACACTTTAATTGCTTAATGTGACCAGCTTTAAATACCCATAAAATACCTCTTAAGAAATCTTAACTTGCAGAGACAAGATGTCTATATAACTCTGTAGGGATGACATCAATAGAGACAACATATGCCCTTTTATAGATCAACCTACCCTATATGTGATTCCAACATTTTGAACTATGCCAAGTATAGAAAAGTGTGATAAATAGTTTTTTATGTGTAGCTAAAGTTTATCAATTGTTATAACAAATTCTAAACATATGACTATTAATAGTTTATCAACTATCCCAGTACTAGTACTGTTATGTATGTAGCTTTCGTATAGAAATTTTATGGTATATACGTTTTCGACCCTCCGGTTCTATAGAAAATTTTGGGTATATACGTTTTCGACCCTTCGTTGGAAATCTCAAGATTCGCCATTGACTACATCCTTAAAAATTCCTCTCAAAATATTTTATCCAAAAATATAAACTTCCCACTAAAATATTTCATCTAATAATTTAAACTTTCCCTCAAAATATTTTATCCTAAAAGTTTCCCTTCAAATATTTCATTCAAAAACTTCACTCTCAAATAATATTTATTTAAAAATTACATTATTTAAAATAAAAAAATAAAGAAAAAATCTCACTACATATTTAAAAATTCAAACTATGAACAAACTTATATTTTCTAAACCATATTTGATATCAATTGTTTTCTTGTATATAATATTTTAATGTATGCATATTAGTTATATTTATATATGTTTTTACACTACGCATATTAATACCAATACCAAATTGTTTTCGGTACCCACTATTTGACGTTTTCAGTATTGGTACTTTCGGTTCGGAATGGTACCATATTCATATTGAGCCTTAATGGATCACAATTGTACAATAGTATACCATACATGTCTTAATGGAGCATATTTGGTTATAATGGATCATAATGTATAATAGTGGATCATACATGTCATAATAGACTATGTTGGGGCTTAATGTATCACAACGGACAGTAGCAGATCATAAATGTCTTAATGGACCGTGTTGGGCTTTAATGGATCTCAATGGACAATAGTCGATCATACATGTCTTAATGGACCATATTGGGCTCGCGAGTCTAAACAAGCCCAAACAAAGTTTTAGTTATATATATATATATATATATATAATGATAATTATTATTATTTATAACCCATTTCGACCCAATTCTAAAAAGCCCAAGTGGGTTTGCCTATAAAATGAGCTCGAGCCGAGTTTTGGCTCGTTTATATGATATTGAAGTGTGCTCGAGCTGAGCTTTGAGCTCGTTTGAGTTTGTTCTCAAAATTGCTCGAGCGGAGTCGAGTTCGAGCTTTGGGTTTTGCTCGTGAGCCGAGCTCGAGCTCAAATAAGTGGCTCCATCCGAGCTGAGCTTGAGCTTCATAGAAACATCACTAGTTGACCTCAAGCCTAGTCGGGCTCAGGCTTGGCCTGACTCGTTTACACCAAGTTGAAATTTAAATGGGTCAATTATTGATTTACTTTTCCTAATTAAAAAACCGAACACTACGACCTAAGCAAACCCGAATCCGAAAGAAAAAAATCCGAAGAACACCCTATTAACCAGCTTCTCACACAAAAATTTTAATTTCCCCCTTATATTTTTATACCTTCCGCCTAAATTTTCCCTAATTGAGCCATAATGGATTAAAATAGGCAATAGTAGATAATATATTTCTTAATGGACTATATTGGGCCATACTGGATCAGATAATCATATGTTATGTCATATATGTCTTAATAGACCATATTGGGCCTTAATGGATCGCAATGGACAAAAGTAGATCATACATGTCTTCATAGATCATATTGGGCCTTAATGGATTATAATGGACAATCCATACATGTCATAATAGTGGGCTATCATGTTGACCTCTTTTAGCCATTGATGATGGTAATCATCTTTATATTGGATTTTGTATGTTTGATCCCGTATAAGATTCATTAAGGGGTGTATACGAGTTGGGCCGAGCTCGAGCCTTCCACAACTCGAGCTCGGCTCGCCATATTTTTATGAAGCTCGAGCCCAAGTACAGCTCGGTTCGAGTCTACTTAATTGAGCTCGAGCTTGGTTCACGAGTAAAACCCAAAGCTTAAGCTCGGCTCGAGCTATTTTAAGAACAATCTTAGTCGAGCTAAAAGCTCGGCTTGAGCTCGAGCTCGCTTCGATATCATTTAAACAGTTAAACAAACCAGTGTTATTAGTTTAAATCATATGGGCCTATGTTGAAACTGGCTTGTGCTTTTTAGGATTTAGGTTGTATTCATCTTTATCGTTATAATATATATATAAAAAAACTAAAATTTGTTTGGGCTCATTTAGGCTCGCAAGCCTAGACGAGCTTTGTATTTTAGGCTTGGGCTCGTTAAGGCTAGGCTGGTTTGACCTTTGAACCGAGTCGGTCTCGAGTAGCTCTCAAATCATTCATAGAGATTACACATGTAATCTCTTCTTTTATAGCTTTATTTATATTTGAGTTCGGTTCCTATCCTAAAATTCTCCTTCAAATGATACCTTCAAATAAAAAATACACTATTTTAACTAAATATAAAAAAAATATTACTACAAAACGTCATATATATCTTAGTGTACTATATTGAGTCTTAATAAATCACAACGGACAAAAGTAGGACATATATGTCTTAGTAGACCATATTGGGACTTAATATATCACAATAGACAATAATAGGTCATATATGTCTTTGTGGACCATATTGGGCCTTAATGGATCACAACGGCCAATGTAATTCATATATGTCTTAATGGACCGTATTGGGCTTTGATGGATCATAACGAACAATAGTATGTCATATATGTCTTAATGAGCCATATTGGTCCTTAATGGATCACAACAGATAATGGTATGTCATATATAATGGCCATATTTGGCATTAGTGGACCATATTGGGCCTTAAGTGGTCAAAACGAGCAATAGTAGCTCATATATGTCTTAATGGACCATATTGAGCCTTAATATACCACAATAAACAATAGTATATCATACATGGCGTAATGGACTATATTGGGACTTAATAGATCACAATGGGCAATTGTAGATAATGCATGTTTTAGTGGATCATATTGGGCCTTAATGGATTATAATAACCAACTAAACATGTCTTAATGGACCATATTGGGCCTTAATGGATCACAATGGTCAATAGTATATCATAAATGTCTTAATGGATTATCTTGGGCCTTAACAGATCATAATGGATAATAATGGATTATATTATTGTCTTATCGCTAACCTGAACGGCCTTTTTTCTCATTTTTTTTTTAATTTTTACTTTAAGCTATTCGATTAATAACTGTTTTATATTTCAATTTTTTGGTTATCCTTTTAAACAGTTCAGTGAATAACCGGTTTTTTCTAATTAATTAACTCTGATTTTCTTATTTTTAGATTTTTTCAGTTTCGGTTAATAGCCGGTTTCCGTTATTCAATCCGTATTAAGACCATGTCTAGTGGTAATACCCATACCTTTGGGCTTTTTGCGCCATATGGCAGCCCAGTCAACAATGGGGTATTATGGGACCTTTTTTTTTTTTCTAAAATGGGTGTAATAGGAATGTGGGCATTGTGGTGTAATAGAATTAAATAAAAAAAACCATTAAACTGTATTGGACAAATGGAGCGTAGAAACAGGTAATTGGCCAAAACAATTGAAGCAGGGCGTTGAGAAAAAAACGCCAAAGGAATGGCTTTTGAGCGTTTTGAGGCGTTGTTGCGACAAAAAACACCCGAAATTTTTACCACTACGGATGGTCTAAGTTCTAAAAATTTTGAAACCTTTAATTTTCACATTAACTCCTAAATTTTGGATTTTCAAACCCCACCAAATTCACCCCGCCCAATCTTCCCTCTTCCTAAAAACCCCCAAATTCCCAAAACAAGCAACTTTGATTTGAATACCGCCAATAAATTCTTTGATTACAGTGAGAAATCTAGCATACAAAACAAGTTTATAACAATAACTCACTCTCACCTTCCTTATCGTACACATCCCACACCACTTCTTCCCTTCCAACACCACCAATTTCTACTTTCTAGGGTTTTTCTATGTCATTCCCACTTACACTCTGAGATCCACCACAAAATCCACAATTTTCTCACCATTCTTGTCATCTTAGACCTCCATTGGCGAAAATGAAGTCTGGAAAGAAGGATTTGGATTCTTACACTATCAAAGGCACTAACAAAGTTGTTCGAAGTATACCCCCTTTCTCTCTCTCTATGTATCTCCCTACTGTTTGAATGACTATAAATTTTTATGATGTTTTTTTATTATTATATTTGGGTACCTTGCCTGGCTAATCAGGGAGACGAAGGTACCACCACCGTCGATGTAGTTGGCTGGCACTCTCTCTCTCTTTCTCTCTCTCTCTCATGTATCGGAAGTGACTCATTTGTGAGATTGGACGGTTACAAGAGGACGATTGGTGGCCATTTATGCTGTAGAAAGAACAGGGGGCTAGGGTTTGGGAAAAAAATAATGTTTCTTCTTCTTCTTCAAAGCCTCTGACCCTCTCACGAACACACACATAACCTTTGATTTTGGATCTTTCGGTGTATATTAATTGACTCGATTGGAGGTGATGCATCATTATGAATTTGGTTCTGATTTGACGAGGCTATGTTTTGATCAACAGGTTTTGCATCATTTGTTAATAGTGGAGAAGGTATTGTTTAAGGTTCTGGGAGTTTTAAGTAAAAAGTTTTATAACTTTTGGGGATTTTGTGCAGCAAGAGGTGGCATATCTGGATCTTTTGGATTAGGTTTCAAGGAACAAAATGGGACGTGGCTAATTTCTACAGCTTGCACTCAGGTACATTCAACAAGTTTGGGCTCTAATTTTAGTGTTTACATGTTCGTATAGCAGATTAATCAAACACTGTTTGTATTTTAGTGTTTACATGTTGGTATAGCACTTTCCCTTTAGCTGTGTGTAATTCACACGTATTTTAGTGTTTACATGTTGGTAAGCATCTTGTCATCTCTACTTTATAAAACTACAAACTCGATAGCTATACTCTACCAAACTATAATTGATTTCATGTAAGATTACTTCTTTAAGGGTTATACTGGCATGAGCTTTCAAACAGTCATTCTACATGTGAAAATTATATAAGGAAAGCTAAAAAACAACAGATGTTGAAAATGGACCTTTGGATTGCTTCTAGTGTCTTGATGTGTTTTAACTCAACAGCTAGCATGAAATAAAAACAAGCTACTAATTTATTTTTTCAACTGTTGCAGTCGAGTTTAACTCAACAGCTTATAGAGCGACCTAACGGTTGCAAAAAAATAAAAAATTAAAGCACAGTGCTTCAAAATAGATCACCCTATGCCTGATTGTTCTAAATACACCATGTTGCTCTTCTTCATGAACAACTTCTCACTCTATTTTTGCTCTACTCTAGTGCAGTTATTATAATTAGGATAAAGCTCATCATGTTTAACTTGAGGAAAGTACCTGAGTGTTTTCAAATTTATGACATTATAAATCTTTTGCTAATGATTGAAACTATTGAGGTTTTTTACAAGTTTGTCAGCTGTTAACGGGTCAAATAGGATAAAATGTAAAAGTTTAACTAAAGGAAATGGGTTAAACGCCAAAACATGTATTCGAATGTTAATGGCATCCTAAGTTATTTTATATAGAAGGAACTGTAATATTATTTTAATATTTTGGTTTTGTAATCACTTTCAATATATTTCGATGAGCCCAACCCACTGACTTCTCTTGATTTATTTCCCAGCTTACCTGTTTGCCACCTTTAGTCAGCTACAAGATTTCTTTTTTTAGCTTACCAGTTAGTTAGTTTGAGATGTTGGCATGTGATTTTAATTGTTGTATTATTTGGTAATAAATAGTACTGATATGTTTGTTTTTCTCTAGCTATTGAGTAGGCCACAAGAGCTTAATGAGCAAGGTCGTGCGCTGGAGATAGCAATAGAAGCAGCAACACTTGCAAGTATTGACCCTAAAGATAGTTTAAATGAGTGGGGCAACAAAGTGGGTGATGGTGACCACAAATCAATAGTAAGTCCTACGAAAAAAGTAGTAATCCTTAGAACATGAACTTGTATTTGTTTGAAATTAGATTTATATCTGGTCACAAATGCCTCTTTGGGTGGAACTTTAATGGTCACTGTTTTGACATTTTTTACCATTTAGGTCGCCCCTTGTTGCTGCCGCTGCTGTTTCTAACACCATGGTAGCTGCTGACTTTAAGTTGACTTTTCTTTCTTTGTTTATTATTGTTATTATTTGTTTTTTACATCTTCAATTGGCAGGCTTTCTTCTGGCATAAAGGAATTTGTTCATAAGCTCAAGGAAAGTGGTAAGACTGGTTATTTGATATCCAAAGGTTTTTGTCAAATGATCAATGTAAATGTAAGTTTATAGAGAGTCAATGATTGATTATTGTCCTATTAAGTATGAATAAAACTATATTTCCAATTACAGGTGGTAAGTATTGCCGGAGCTTTTTTACATGGGCTGGAGGATAAATATTATAAGGTATTACTCATGAATTGCATTTCCTATATTAATTATTTTATCCATATACTTAGGAACGGGTGTATTCGGGTTATGTTTAATCTAAAACAGGAAAATTTAAACAAATTATTCATAAACGAATCATATCAAATGGGCGACACAACTATATATTAATTTTCATTTTTTTACTGATATTTAAGTGATGTGAGTCCTCTATAATTAACTTATTTGAATCGTATTGTAATGCAGCCATGCATCTTTGTTTTGTCGAGGCGTGTTTATATGATAACGATGAGGTTAGTGGTGCACTTAGTTTGTTTATTTATCCTCAACATCCTCTATCTCTTAAAATGAAGGAAGTAATTGACTCGGCACACAATGTTCAACCTGGCCCAAGCATCACTAGAAAATAACCAGTTGACATTAGGTTTGTGACATGACTACAATATATAAATACAATTGTAGGTGGTGGTTCTGTTGATGGGCAAAGAGACATCGGAACTAACCACTAGTTATAAGTTTACTCACTACCACAACACCAGCAAGGTGGCCACCGGTCCATGGATGCAAACTTGCATCACTCTGAAATATGGACTTGAAGAAAACAACCGAGAAATAGCTCTTAGTTTGTGTGTACATTTGTTTCCTTTTGTAACTTTTGTAGATAGGTTTTGATTAGAAAACTTATGTATTTAAATGTAGAACTTATGTATGGGTTTTTTATTATTATTGTTAATATCATTTGTTTTATAAATTAGTTACTTTGTTTTTTACTATCAGTGACCAAAGGTTAGACAATAGCAACCCTTCAAATTTTGTGTGACTATAAATAACCATTAGCTACGTCATAGTCACTTTGCTTTTTGTTGTGTGACGGAATGATACCAAATGTCATGGGAAAAGAAAATTATCTATCACTAAAGGTTAGAGAATAACCACACTTAGAATTACAAAATTTAATGTGGCTATACATAACTATTAGCCACACTTTGTTTTTTGTTTGTGTGACGGAATGATAGCAAATGTCATGAGAAAAACAAATATGTGTGACCAAATGTTAGACAATAGCCACATCATCATCACTTTGTTTTTATTGTGTGACAAGATGATTACAAATGTTACAAAAAAAAAAACAAATATGTGTGACCAAAGGTTAGATAATAGCCACACTTAAATTACAAAATATCATGTGGCTTTACATAATCATTAGTCACACCATAGTCACTTTGTTTATTTTGTTGTGACGGAATATTAGCTAATGTCATGGGCAATATGAATATGTGTGACGAAAGGTTAGACAATAGCCACACTTAAAATTATAAAGTTTCATGTGGCTTTACATAACAATTAGTCACATTATGGTTACTTTGTTTTTTTGTGTGTGACGAAATGATAGCAAACGTCATGGGAAAAATAAACTATATGTGACTAAAGTTTACACAATAGTCACACTTAAAATTACAAAACTTTATGTGACTTAACATAATCATTAGCCACACCAACACCACCTTATTTTTTTGTGTGACAGAATGATAACAAACGTCATGTGAAAAAAAATTATGTATGACCAAAGTTTAAATAATAGCCACACTTAAACTTACAAAACTTTATGTGACTTTATATAACCGTTAGCCACACTATGTCACTTTGTTTTTTATTTTTATTTTTGTGTGACAAAATCATAGGAAATGTCATTAGGAAAAAAATATGTGTGACTAAAGGTTAGACAATAGTCACATATAAAATTACAAAATTGTTTTGTGTATCTATAAATAGTTTTTGGCCATACTTACGATAAACTCATGTGACTAAATAATAAAACGGCCACACTTACAGTAAATTCATGTGACCGTTGCTACCCTTTAGTCACACTTAATGGATGAAGTGCCTGATTCCAACGACCCTTTTTGTCACGTTTTGTTTTAATTGATGTGGCTAAAACAATCTTTTAAGTGACTATATAATAGAAACGACCACACTTACGATAAATTTATATGGCCATTGCTACCCTTTAGCCACATTTGGTGTACAAAATGTCTGATTCCAACAAAAAATAGCAGTACCCTTTAGTCACACTTTTAAGTTGATATGGCCACTAAACGTGATTGTGGCTATATGATATCTACGATGACTCGACCTTTGGTCACACTTGAGATGGAAAAAAAAGTGTGGCGATAGACATATGGCCACACTTTTTTCGTGTGGCTGTAGGCCTTTTTTGACGTAGTGGTTGTTGTTCAAGGATGCGGCCAAACGGTAAATGGCTTCGATGCTATCGAGTTTGGCTGCCTCGATCGTATCACGCATGCTAGGGGGTAAACCATTGATATACTTGCTTTTCTTGCGATCAGGGGTCGAGACAAGGTGAGGGACAATGAAACTGAGTTGTTTGAAACAGGTGGTGTAGGCTAGGTGATCGTCACCAATCTGCTTTAAAACCCAAAATTCTTCCTCCAACTTTCGTTGCTCATGCGGAGGACAAAACTCATCCATCATCAGGGCCTTAGTCTCTTCCCATGCCAACGCATATGCCAGCTCGTTCGAACGGATGTTCCTTTCATTCGTCCACCACTCGAGAGCTCGGGCTTGGAATACCCCAGTCGCGTTGCGCGTCTTGAGCTCTTTGGGGCAATCGCTATTGATGAATGTGACCTCTATGCTGTCAAACCACTCGAGCATGGCGGTCACCCCATCATTGCCAGTGAATGGCTTTGGATTGCACGATGAAAAGTGCTTAAAGTTGAACGAGACGGGCTTGCATGCTTCAACCTTAGAGTCGACGGAAGAGTGAGGAGTTTCAGAGGCTCGAATCTCGGAAATGACCTTTGGGACGACGCGAGCAAATTGATCGGCCATGAAAGCCATCATCTTCTTTGTGGAGCGAGACTTTGACTTCCTAGACGCGTTGGAGTGACGAGAAGACATCTAAGATTCAAAAGAACGAACGAGTGAGACTTGGTCATAATGTTTGTTAAAGAAAAAAAAATGAAATTGATCACATAGCATAAAGGGTCACATAGTATAAAGGTTCAAGTTGATTTGCATAGCATAAAAGTTTAAACGTTTCATATAGCATAGTCATGAATTTCACATAGCATAACATGAATAAACGAAAGCATTGTAAATTTAGTTTGTTCACGAGGGATTATTATTGTTTGTGATTGCGATAACGTGCGAAATGATTAAAACGACATTTGGAAATGAATGAACGTTCAAGTATAAAAATCACATATAAATTGAGATACATAAAAGAGAGGCTCAATAAAACATTGGATTGTTTCGGGTAGAGAAACGTCGACTATTCCAAAGTGGGTCGAAAGTTCTTTTGAATTAGAGATATTGTGCTTTGGCCTATAAGTAAGATACTCTCGTCGAGAAGCGATTAACGGTATCTTACCCTTCCGGTTACTACACATCTCTAAATGATTGAAACATTCGGGACTTTGGCGAGAATAAAAATCAAGGAATGGGACTTAATCGACGAGGTGCGGGTTTCACCCCTAACTTGACGATTTCGTACCCTAAATGTGGTTGGTACTCGTCGGCCAAAATAAAATTTTGACACTTTGACGAGGGTCCACTAGAGTTGAAATGGAAATTACCATTAAGTTGTGGATGTCACTCCTAGCTTAATGGTGGAATTTCGTGCAAAATAGATTAAAGGTAGAATGAGAGTCGTTTACCAAATTGTGGGTTTCACGCCTATTTTGGTAAATTCTTCTCGTTGGTGTTACAAGAGTATAAAAATAGCATAAGTGTATTCGTGTTAGCCTTAGGAAAGGCACATAAATTTAATCAAAAGTATAGCTAGGAAGCATGCATGGTAGAGTACAAAAGTTTTAAACAACAAATAAGAGGCAAAATTCTTAGAACTATAGATTAGGGCAAAAGCATGGCAATTTTCCTAATTCCCTATAGTTATGGCTCTGATACCAATCTGTCACACCCCAACCGATGGCGGAAACATCGGGATGAGACGAAGTGTGTATAGATTGCTAGAGACTTCATAACACTATGTGACAATATTTAATTAAACTCAAATTTCATTGCAATTGCTAAATTGTCATACAACAAAAAAATAACAACATTGTTCAAATTTCAACATAACATCAAAAGATAGATAGATTAAAGGTGTGTATCTAGTCCACCCTAAACTTGTTTCATCAATCATCCATACTTCATAAATCAACCTGCAACATGTATTAAAATAGAGTTTCAATGCAAAGGCAATGAGCGAGTATACAAGTTTGTTTACATAGCATAATAGAATAAAAGGCTCGAATCCAACATGACTCATAATATGTGAATTACTAGTATGCAATTTTGGCGTACACTATGATCAAACCCAAGAATCCAACGCATAAAATAACCTAATCCCAATTGATAGCGGGGTGGTAAATGTTTAACTTAACAATACCCCAAGTTTAACGGGCGGTGCGTAAATCCTATAGCGCTATAATTGTTAAGGTGGGCTAGCAAAGTTAATGAGCATATACGTTCCAAATCGTTCAAATAGAGCATACAAGAATCATAAGTAAAGCACATTAGTTTCATGTTTGTACAAGGATTGAGTATGTTTATTTTAGTTTAAAGATGTTTGCATAATTATACATGTTGCATCCCAAAGTGTAAAGGGGGAAAAGGGATCGAGTATACTCACGGTTTTTGCAAGCTTTCCTACTTTGAAATCCCGCGAGTGGTTTTGGTGGATGGATTAGTTTGGAGCACCTTGTCCTTCTACACGAGGGAAACAAAGGTGTGTGAGCTTGGGGAAATTGGAAGATTATAGATTCGGAGTCTAAAATGTAAGGAAAATAACATAAGTGAAAATAATCATCTTGTACACATAACTCTTGTTCTTGACACTATTAAAACTCAAAAGAGTTTGTATGATTTCATGGATTCAAAGGTCCATTAGAGTCGTAACAAGGGCATGGTCATAGATGATGTAACATATTTTTTGGACAAGTAACTATTAGGTTATCATCAAGTTTAGTTACTTAGGTATACATATGGAATAATTTAGATAATATAAAGATTACAAAGTCCTATGGTTCAAGCATGAGGTAGGAGATTAATGTCTCCATTTAGGCACCTCTTTGTGGCATAGAGTTCATACATGAGGTAGGAAGAACAAGCTTCCATTTAGGCACCTCTATTGTTCACCACTACACTTGTTGTTATAAACAACAAGGAGGGTCATGAACTTTCAAGTAATAATGTAATAACAACAACTAATCTATGGAAAAACATCAACTAGTGAGTGGATTTCTATGAAGGATAGCCCAAGCTAGTCCAACCATCACACATTCATCAAGCTTCATGCTTGAACACTACTTGTGGGTAAAACCCTAACTAAAACAGAATATTTGTGAGGTTTTAACCTCTGATTTAAGTGTCTCAACCATGTTTTTAAGCTTACCCAACCATAAGAGAGGTTGTAAGCGTTAGGACATTGGTGTGAGATGTGTTAGACACAAGTTGGATGAAGTTTAAACAAGTATGTAACAAAACAGAAAGTTTTTGGACCATTTCAGAGCAATTCCAGGTCTGATTTCTCCAAGGAGAAGTCAAGGAATCAAACTCCATGATTAACCAAGCAAGTAGGAAGAAGAATCAAGTAATTTCGTTAAGAAATGAGCAAGTTATACTCACTTTAGTGCAAGAGTATGAATCTGTCCGAAAATGCAGATTCTTGCTAGAATTTGAGAGTGTTTAGGAGAGATTTGAGAGTGATGAAAGTGTCCAAGTGCTTGGAGGACCTTGGGTACTTATAGGGGAGTGATTAGGGTTGATTTGGGGGGGTTAACTAAGGCTAAAACTCGGTTTAAACCAAGAAATCCCGCTAAAAAACGAAGCTGGTCGCGACTGTCCAACTTTTCTGCAGACATGAGGTCCATGCGGGCCGCGTAAGGGGACAGGGTAAGTCCACGCGGGCCGCGCGCCTTTAAGGTTCCGGGTATAAGTTTCATTTATTACAATTTGGCCCCTGGAGTTGTGTATTTGATGTTTTTAGGGTATTTTAAGGGTCATATTTGTCACAAAGCATAGTTTAAGATATGATTAAGTATGAGGAGTATAAACCAAGTATAATCAAGCGTATAAGTATCAAATCAAGTGTCGTTCTCGTTCAAAACACGTTTTATGCATAAGTTTAGATTAATTACAAGTTTAGCACATAGTTTCCAAGATTAATGATTAAACACCAATTGATTCACCAATTCGAACATACGAGTGTATATAGAGTGTGTACAACATAAATGTAACAAAATACAAGTTTCATTAGTGATCCAAGTCTCGGTTTGATAATGATTACAACGAAGGGAACGATTACAAGAATACAAGGTTTCCAAAAATAGAAATACGAACAAAACTTTCTATAAATGGAAAGTACAAAAGAGCCGGGCGTTACAACTGCTATGTGTGCTTTAATGTAACCTCCATGTTTGCAAAGGTGGATAGTATTATATAATGTTGAATTATTTTAGAATGGTTTTTATATTGAAGATTTCAATAAGGATTTTGATATTGAACCGAATGTAATGTAATGTAAGTTCCAGTTTGCTCATTTGTGAAACTTCTATCTGAATTGGTTGATAGATCTATTTGATTTTCATGTATGTACTTAAAACAAGTTGATGTGGATTCTGGGCTATACATTATCTTTGATGGGTCAAATAAAATAGTTACTCGAAAGGTAATGGGTCAATTGGGTTGAACATACGAAAGTCGCCAGAAGGTTTTTATTTACACTACATGCATACAACCATATAAATACATACATGTCTGAATTGTTATGCATAACATGTTATGAGCACATGCATAGGGTAATAAGATATACGGAAGAGATTATTAGGCAATCAATCCACCTAAAAGTTGACTTATCAAGCTATATCAAGATTATTCTTTGACTAAATATTTTTAAGGGCAACAAAATCAAAGTGGATTAGTTGGCATTGTTGTAAATTGTTTAATGTATGAGCCTTTGAATATATCAAACTATTGTGTTTCATTAATTATGTTGCGTGTCTTGATGAGTTCGCGATGATACCAAAATGAATATATATAGAAACAAATCTTTCAATAAAAGATTTGTTGATACACGATATGTGGACGCGACTCGACTCGACTCGGCTTGAGCAACGACATTCCTCCATCGTGTGCAAGAAGATCAAAAGCAGGCCAAGACTTCAAAGGACTGTGAACTTAGTCCTTGGGCTGAATACAAGACGGCAAAACACTCTAGTGGGCCTCAACTGTTGGGCCTACGCCCATAATGGCGAAACAGAAAGGATGTCGACGAAACAAGACGTGTTTCGTCGACTTAATCCCATTTCGTCAATGATCTTTGCTGTTTCGTCGAGCTATCATGTGTTTCGCCGAGTTCGATTCCGTTTCGTGGTGCTGGTGCTAGAAATAGACAGTCTCAACACAGAACTAGAGACAGAACATAGAGAGCACACACAGAACACACACGAGAGAGTTTGAGAGAGTTTACAGAATACATTTGTAAACCTTGTGCTGTAACTGACTTTCATAGTATTAATACAGAGGTGTTAATCGTTGAATCTCGTGTTTGTATTATCTTTGTCGTGTTCTATCTCGGTTGGATTCCGCACAACCGGGTTAGTTTGTATACAAGGATTAGGCGACTAGATCCTCCCCTAGCCGGACCTACAAAGAAAATCAACACGGTGGCCGTTCCGCTAGAACGTTTGCACATGGATTTGTTCGGTCCTGTCAAACATAAAAGCATCCGGAATGATCAATATTGCCTCGTGATAACTGATGATTATTCAAGATTTTCTTGGGTGGCGTTCATGGCACACAAGAGTGAAACCTTTGGTATTATCAAAAACTTGATCATTCAGATTGAGAATTTGTATAAGTTGAAGGTTAGACGGATACGCAGCGACAACGGTACAAAGCTTAAAAATCATGCCATGGTGGAGTTTTGCACTTCAAAAGGTATTCTACACGAATTTAGTGTAGCTTATACTCCTCAACAGAATGGCGTCACTGAACGTAAGAACCGTACATTGATCGAGACTGCTAGGACAATGTTGGTAGAGTCGCAGTTGCCCATTCCATTCTGGAGTGAAGCTGTGGCCTCTGCATGTTACACGTTGAATCGAGTCCTTACAGTCAAAAGGCACAACAAGACCTGCTATGAGCTTCTTCACAAACGGATACCAGATTTGTCATATCTTGAACCGTTTGGAGCTCCGTGCACAATAATTGATCCTAATGGAAAGTTTGGGGCAAAAGCAATTGAGGGATACTTTCTTGGGTATGCTACCCCAAACTTAAGAGTCTGGAATCTACAGACTAAAAGCGTCGAGGAATGGTCTGAGGTCAGAGTTCAAAGGCACACATTGCCAGTCAAATGTCCTGGTCAACCTTGGATGTTTGAGTACCATGACTTTTTCAATTCGATCAATGTTGAAGCAGTTGAAGAAAATGCTGCGGCAAGGATGTTTTTCGAGAGTGACAACGCAACAGTTTCACCGGTGGTTCGTCCAATTCTTGTCAATCAAGAACCATCTTCAGTGAACAATAATGCTCTCGACAATGAGAATTTTCACGATGCTGCCGAATTGAACGAATCTTCAGAGGATGATGAATTTCTCGATGCAGATCAAGAAGCCCCAACAACAGCAGTTCATGGTACTTCAGAGGGTACTCCTCCAGTGGACGCCCCTAGAACAGCTGAAGCTACTGCATCATCCTCTTTGTTAATTCCAGGCATTGAATTGGTTGTTGATCTGAATCTCAACAATCTGGGTACAAATATTCCAGTTCAAGATAATCCAGAAACAAGGATTCATAATACCCATCCTCAACAAAACATCATCGGAAATGTGTAGAGTGGCATTCAAACAAGAAACATGTTGCGAAACAATAACAATGCAGGCTTGTATGCAGCTATTCGAGAATCCGGGCAACAAAATGATTGGTCTTTCGCGTGTTATGTCTCACAGGAAGAGCCAAGAACTTGGAAAGAAGCTATGAAAGATAACTCTTGGGTTGAAGCAATGTAGGAAGAACTGCAACAATTCCAGAAGCTTGGTGTCTGGAAACTCGTAGAGAAACCTGTTGGCTAAAAGAAGATTGGTACCCGTTGGGTGTTCAAATGCAAAAAGGATGACCGTGGAGTTGTTATCCGAAACAAAGCAAGATTAGTCGTTCAAGGTTTTCGTCAGATAGAAGGGATCGACTACAACGAAGTGTATGCACCTGTTGCACGTCTGGAAGCAATTCGGATCTTTCTGGCTTATGCCTCATTCAAAGGATTCAAGGTTTACCAGATGGACGTCAAAAGTGCATTTTTACATGGTGTGGTAGAAGAAGAGGTGTACGTCGAACAGCCTCCAGGTTTTGAAGATCCTATCCATCCCGATCAGGTTTGGTTGCTCAACAAAGCTCTCTATGGTCTACATCAAGCACCGCGAGCTTGGTACGCAACCTTATCTGATTATCTGCTGAAGAATGGATTTCGCAGAGGTCTTATCGACTGTACTCTTTTCATCAAAGAACAATATGGAGATCTTCTTCTGGTACATGTATACGTTGATGATATTATTTTTGGTTCTACTAATGATGTTTTGTGTAGGAATTTCGAGCGCACTATGCAGGATAAATTCGAGATGAGTGCTATGGGGAAAATGACTTTCTTTTTGGGCCTACAAGTGCAACAAACTGAGTCTGGGATATTCATCCATCAGACTAAATATGTTGGTGACATCTTGAGCCGGTTCCAGATGTCTGATGCAACGCCCATCGGTACCCCATTGCAACAAAATCACGGAATTACTCCGGACTTGAAGGGTGAATCTGTTAGCCCCTCATACTACCGCGCAATGATCGGATCTCTTATGTACCTCACAACATCAAGACCAGATATAATGTACCCAACGTGCCTGCTTGCCAGATATCAAGTCAACCCGAAGGCCTCACATCTTGCAGCTGTAAAAAGGATTTTTCGTTATTTGAAGGGTTGCCCTGACACCGGTCTATGGTACCCTAGGGATAATAACTTTGACTTGATCGCTTTTAGTGATTCTGATTTTGGCGGATGCAAAATCGACGACAAATCCACAACGGCTGGATGTCAGTTTTTGGGAAATCGCCTAGTCACATGGCAGTGCAAGAAGCAGACTTGTGTCGCTACATCAACATGCGAAGCTGAATACATTGCTGCTTCAAGTTGTTGCTCCCAAGTCCTGTGGATCCAACAACAATTGCGCGACTACGGTTTTGAATTCCTAACTACTCGTATTTACGTTGATAATTCTGCTGCCTTACAGATCACTAGAAATCCTCAACAGCATTCAAAGACTAAACACATCGAAATTAAATATCACTTCATACGTGATTGCTTTGATAAAAGGCTAATCGATGTTGTTAAGGTCCACACCGATGACCAATGTGCCGACCTTTTTACCAAAGCATTTGACAAATCAAGATTTGACTTTTTATTATTGGTAAACGGCATTAAGGTCAAGCAAGAGTAAAACCAACATCGGAAAATCATTTTTGTAAATACCTTTGTGTTTTAAATTTATCTTAGTTTGTTGATTTTAGGGGGAGTAAATCCAAATTTGAAAATCCAAAAACATCGAAAAAATTTCGAAAACACAAAAACAATAGAAAAACAAAAATGAGTTTCCTGGCGAGAAAAAGAGAAAATGATAGTACATCAGTGGTTTGCCGAAACCTCTTTAAACCTAAACTGAAAAACGATAAGCAACTCTATATAAGATGTATCGGTAGGCTCACAATCATTTTAAAGTGTGCAGGGTGATATAAACCTTAAATCGACTGAAGACCAGGTGGGAACCATTCATTGGCATATGGTCTTAGTACCGAAATTTCGTTTGATAGATTGCCGAGGTTCTGAGATATTCGGTCTTTATGTTGCTTATCATCTGGGTATCATGGTTGTATCTTTTACCGAAAAATAACGGGGACGCAAGTCTAGATCTTCCATGATACTATACATACGTGTACATATTGCATTCGACCTCAATAAGTGATCAACAATCACATGTCCAAACAAATAAGTGATAAAATATCACACTTATCCGGGAGTCAAGTTCGTCTCTCTGCTGTACGAAAGTACTGACCTGTTCACGGACTTGCTCTTGTGCCCTCATGCATATGAAAATCAAGTTCCTCATCAATAAGTGATTCTATCACATAGGGCTTGTTTTCAATCAAAATAAGTGAGAATCTCACATCATATACGGTCAAACAGATGATAATCGGTATACTCACCGGTAAGATGAACCCTCGTGCATACCTTGATACGGGAATGTGTCGTGATGTGGATGAACACCGGTCGGTAAGTATAAATCATACCTTAACGTATCCCCTCGCATGATTACATCTGATAAGTTGAGCTTATGTGGACAACAATACTAATAATTGTTATAGGATGCTTATCTTAATGTTAACTAATGGAACAACTAGAGCGTTTTGGCATGACCGTACACTGATATGATTCTCTTACCCTTGAAACTCGCAAAAAGAATGTCTGTAAATATTTATTTAATGCTTTCAGTTTCTGCATCTCTGTATATATTTATTTACTGCTTTCTGTCTTTACATTTGAAATATTCAAAAATTCCAAAAAGATTTTAGGTGTGTTTTAATATAAACTTTCTAAAAGACAAAAAGATTTTATTTCTATCTTATTTTCAATTGTACGATGTTGGAGCTCGAGTCTTCGTTGCCTGAAACCCGAACGAAAACCAATTTGACTGAATCTTCATAAACGGTCAAAATTTGCAAGTTTTGAAAGTTAAAAACTAAAATTGACAAATTTAATAAACTTTCAAACTGTCGGACGGTGTTTGATTAAAATATGGTCGTATGTGTGTTGTTTGTTTATACTAACTATATTCCAAGCAGTTGTTCTCATTACGCATTTAGATTTCTTGCATGTGTAGATTCTAAAGGCAAGGAGAACATGGTCGATGACAAGCTTCGGAATAAAGACACGATGTGAAGGCACTCAAAAGATAAATATGATCGAGTTGCCGCTGACCATCATCAACACCACAAGGATCTCAAGTTCTAAAGATCAAGTCATTCACGAGCATAACTCAAGGGGGAGCTTATGTTAAGGGGGAGTTTGTCAACACACTTCCTACATGAAACGGGGAGTTTGTTGAGACACTTTCTGCTTTCAAGACGTGAAGAATTTGAAGATCCTCCGACATAGAAGACATCAAAGGCGAATCTCGCGAGTAGCGTCCAAGGGGGAGTTTGTTGATACACGATATGTGGACGCGACTCGGCTTGAGCAACGGCATTCCTCCGTCGTGTGCAAGAAGATCAAAAGCAGGCCAAGACTTCAAAGGACTGTGAACTTAGTCCTTGGGCTGAATACAAGACGGCGAAACACTCTAGTGGGCCTCAACTGTTGGGCCTAAGCCCATAATGGCGAAACAGAAAGGATGTCGACGAAACAAGATGTGTTTCGTCGACTTAATCCCATTTCGTCAATGATCTTTGCTGTTTCGTCGAGCTATCACGTGTTTCGCCGAGTTCGATTCCGTTTCGTGGTGCTGGTGCTATAAATAGACAGTCTCAACACAGAACTAGAGACAGAACATAGAGAGCACACACAGAACACACACGAGAGAGTTTGAGAGAGTTTACAGAATACATTTGTAAACCTTGTGCTGTAACTGACTTTCATAGTATTAATACAGAGGTGTTAATCGTTGAATCTCGTGTTTGTATTATCTTTGTCGTGTTCTATCTCGGTTTGCTATCTCGGTTGGATTCCGCACAACCGGGTTAGTTTGTATACAAGGATTAGGCGACTAGATCCTCCCCTAGCCGGACCTACAAGATTTATGAAAACACCATTAAATAATATTTTTTTTGAGGCCACCCGTGTAACACACGGGGTCTTAAGCTAGTCTAACTACTATAATAAAAGAAACCACTTTAGGGACACTTTTCATCATATTAGGCCATCTCTTATAAATAATTATTATTTAAATTTAATCTCTTCTAATTAATTATAGATAATCCTCCTACAAAATATTATTCAATTTAATATCTTATATTATAGATAACTCTCCTACTAAATATTATTAGTTTAATATCTTATGAATAATTATTATTTAGTTTAATCTCCTTCTCATTTATAATATTATTTATTTGAATTAATTATATTTGAACGTTTTGTTTAGTTTGGTATAAATAAATTTTACGAAACTTAAAATAAAATTAACTAATATTATTTATCATTTATACATTTACGGAGTTTTAGATAAATGGTTAAATTTATTGAGACTTCGTAAACAACAAATTTGCAACAACAGAATAATCTATTTTTATCACGAAAACCAAACTTTGTATTAATATATTAAATATTTTTATTTTCACTGTATAAAATTACATTTACTCGACCCATGTAACTCATGAGGTTTTTTAAGATATAACTTTTTATAATTTGATATATAAAATTAGATTTACTCAATTCGTACAATACACGGGTTTTTTTAAGGATATATACTTTTTATTATTTAGTATAGAAAATTATATTTATTCAAACCGTGTAATACGTATATTTTTAAAGATGTAATTTTTTTATTGTTTGGTATATAAAATTACATTTATTCAACATGTGTAATAAATGAGGTTTTTTAAAGATGTATTATTTTATATTTGATAAACAATATTACATTTATTTAACCCGTGTAATACACGTGGTTTTAAAGATATAACTTTTTTATTTTGTATATAAAATTACATTTATTTAACCTGTAGAATATGGTTCTTATAGTATAATTTTTTATTATTTAAGATATAAAATTATATTTATTCAACCTGTAAATAAATGAGGTTTTAAAGATATATTGTTTTATTATTTAGTATATAAAATTTATTTATTCAATCTCGTGTTAGTTTTTTTTATTTGGTCAGTGTTCTAAAAGTTATGTTAGTGGTTCTAAAAGTTATGCAAATCATTTTCTTTTTTTAAATATAGAAAAGGAAAATGATACAATTGTTGATGCGTGATTATTTTATTATTTAATAACAAAGGGCATCTAATTTGAAAGAAAAGATTTAGAAAATATATTATGTTTGTAGTGGCTTCCTTTAGAAAAAAAAACTCAAAAGTGTACGTGCTCATTTATTTGTAGTGGGTTTTCCTTTTGAAAAAAAAAAAAAAAAAATCAGAAGTGTGCTCCTTTATTTGTAGTGGGTTTCCCTCCTTTATTTGTATTGGGTTTCCTTTGGACAAAAAAATCAAAAGTGTGCTCCTTTATTTGTAGTGGGTTTTCTTTTGAAAAAAGAAAATCAAAAGTGTGCTCCTTTTACAATAATTGAAACGTTAACATACGAAAGAAGTCTGAAGGAGTGAATCCACTGTAAACAACGCCTCACAACATCAACAGTTTCTTTCTATACCCCTCTACACTCTCATCAAACTCTATGGCTGAACTCGTGCTTTCTTCCCTCCTCCCTCTCCTCTTTGAGAAGCTGTCCGATGCAGCTTTGAAAACCATTGCTCGCCACAAGGGACTTGATGCTGAGATCAAGAAGTGGCAGAGATCCTTAAAACAAATCCAACGTGTGCTTGCTGATGCTTCTCGGAAGGAGATAACCGATGAGGCTGTGAAAGGATGGCTCAATGATCTCCAGCATCTGGCTTATGACATTGATGACGTACTCGATGGCTGGGTGACCGAAGCCATGCAAAGTGATCAGTCCACCCACGACTCAGAAGGCATCACCGGCAAGGTAAGAAAGCTAATCACCCCAACTTGTTGCACAAATTTCCCACGGGATGCTACGATGCTTGCCAAGTTAGATGATATTTCCACCAAATTACAAGATCTTGTTAAGGAGAAAGCTGACCTTGGTTTGAGAGTGGAGGAGGAAACCAGGCCAAGAAATAATAATAGTAACAACAATAGAAGATTCCAATCCTCTGTTGTCAACCCATCTCGTATTGTTGGACGCCAAGCTGAGAAAGATGCACTGGTTCAACAGTTATTGTTACCGGCTGATGAACCATGTGATCAAAACTATAGCATTGTTCCCATAATTGGTATAGGTGGGGTTGGGAAAACTACCCTGGCTGGGCTTTTGTACAACGATGTTCAAGTCAACAATCACTTCGAACTCAAGGCGTGGATCTGCATCTCAGATGACTTTGATATCTCTGTTAGAAGCAAAGAGATCTTTATAGCTTTTGGAGGTGAGGTAAAGAGGGAACACGAAAATTTTAATAAACTTCAAGAAGCTATTAGAGATCACCTAACACAAAAAAGATTTTTATTGGTGTTAGATGATGTGTGGAGTGAGAGTCGTGAGGATTGGGAAACCCTCGTCAGGCCCTTTTATACATGTTCTCCAGGAAGTAAAATCGTAGTAACAACACGAAAGAATATATTGCTAAAAAAGCTGGGTTACAATTCTCTATACAAGCATCTGGAGAGCCTGTCAGATGATGATGCTTTATCTTTGTTTGCCCTACATGCATTAGGCGTAAGAAATTTTGATTCACATTTGTCACTTAAACCACATGGTGAAGGCATTGTGAAAAAATGTAAAAAATTGCCTCTGGCATTGATCGCACTTGGTACATCACTGAGGACAAGAAAAGATGAAGATTCATGGAAGGGAGTGTTAGAAAGTGAGATATGGACATCACCAGTTGAAGGTGAAGTCATCCCAGCACTGAGACTTAGCTACCATGATCTTTTGGCACCTTTGAAGCGGTTGTTTGCATACTGCTCCTTATTCCCCAAGGACTTCTTGTTTGACAAGGAGGAACTGGTTTTATTATGGATGGCTGAAGGGTTCTTGCAGCAGGCAACTCCAAATGATTCAATAGAAGAACAATGCTTGGGTCGCAAATTCTTTGAAGAGTTGTTGTCAAGGTCATTTTTTCAACACGCACCTAATAATGAATCATTATTTGTGATGCATGACCTCATGAATGACTTGGCGACATCTGTTGCTACCGAGTTTTATTTTAGGTTAGACAACGAGTCACGGAAGAATATTAAGAATATGAAGCTAGACAAGTACCGCCATATGTCATTTGTTTGTGAGAAATATGTAGCTTACGAGAAGCTCCAGGTACTTGAAAACACCAAATGTCTGAGGACATTCTTGGCAACGTTTGCTGGGGAGGTGGAACGTTTGGAAAAATTTTACTTATCCAATAAGATTCTGACTGACTTGCTTCCTAAGTTACCATTATTAAGGGTTCTAAGTTTGAGCGGCTTTGAAATAAGTGAGTTACCGGAGTCCATTGGTACTTTGAGGCACTTGAGATATCTTAATCTATCTCAAACTCATATCACACATTTACCGGAAAAGGTTTGCAATCTAGTTAATTTACAAGCATTGATCCTGTTTGGTTGTTATAAATTAACTGAGTTGCCCAACAACTTCCTAAATCTGAAGAACCTGCAACATCTTGATGTTAGGGACACCCGACTTTTGTTTAAGATCTTGTCAGGGATTGGCGAGTTGAAAAGCCTACACATTAATCTCTCGAAAATCATTATCAGAAGCGAAGATGGATTTGAAATAGCCAAACTTAATGACTTTAAGAATCTAAGTGGGAAAATTTCTGTTGTAGGTTTGGAAAAAGTGCAAAATGCAACCTATGCACATGAGGCGAACTTTTCACAAAAGAAGCTTAGTGAGTTAGAGCTTGTTTGGAGTGACGGGCTATATGATTCACGAAATGAAATGCTTGAAAAAGAGCTCCTAAATGAGCTAAAGCCTTGTCAAGATGAGTTAATACAACTCAAAATTAGGTTATACGGGGGAAAAGAATTTCCAAATTGGGTTGGGGATCCCTCATTTCTTCATTTGAAGTATGTGTCAATAAAGGGTTGTAAGAGATGTACATCAATGCCGCCACTAGGACAACTACCGTCACTGAAGGAGTTGTTAATTGAAGGCTTACATGGAGTGGAAGTTGTGGGTTTTGAGTTATTTGGGACTAGTCAAGCATTTCCCTCACTAGAAATTATGAGGTTTGAAGATATGCATGGCTGGAAGAAATGGTCAGGGGCTGTGTTTCCACGCTTGCAAAAGCTTGAAATAAAAGATTGTCCTAATTTGGTTGAAGTCACACTTGAAGCACTGCCTTCATTGAATGATCTAAAATTATATCACTGTGACAGTGGTGTGTTGAGAAGTCTGGCTGAAGTAGCTTCAGCAGTCACCAAGTTGGGTATAAATGGTATTTCCGGGCTTAACGATGTGGTGTGGGGAGGTGTTACAGAGTATCTTGGGGCAGTGGAAGAATTAAGGATATGGAGATGTAATGAAATAAGATACCTAGTGAAATCAGATGCAGATGCAACTAAGATTCTTGTGAAGCTGAGGACATTGGAAATGAGAGGTTGTGATAATTTGGTGAGTTTAGGAGAGAAAGAGGAGGAGAAGGAGTTGGATAATTGTAGGAGCAACCTCCTAACATCTCTTAGGACGTTGGATGTGTCTAATTGTAAGAATATAGAGCGTTGCAGCTGTCCAGATGGCATTGAGGAGTTGACTGTCTATAGTTGTAGTTCAATGAGAGTTGTGTCCTTTCCAAAAGGAGGACAGGAGAAGCTCAAGAGACTTACAATCGATAGTTGCAGGAACCTATTGGAAAAGGAGTGGGAGCGGGGAGGACAAAAAATGAACAGAAGCTGCATGCCCATGCTTGAATATGTATATATAAGTTATTGGCCAAATCTGAAATCAGTCATTGAATTGAACTGCTTGGTTCACCTCACTGAATTGAGAATAGAAGATTGTGAAAACCTTGAGTCATTTCCAGACACTTTAACATCCTTAAAGAAACTGGAAATAATAAAGTGTCCCAAATTGGATGCTTCTGTTCCTGGTTGGGTTTGGCCTCCTAATCTGCAATTCTTAAAACTTGGGAGGTTGAAGAAGCCCTTCTCCAAGTGGGGCCCACAAAGTTTTCCAACCTCACTTGTGGAACTAGAGTTATACGGTGGTGGTGAAGATGGCTTGAGTAGTAGTAGTGAATTTTCTCATCTTCTTCCTTCATCTCTTACTTCTCTTAGCATAAGTGAATTTGAGAAATTGGAATCAGTTTCAATGGGACTCCAACACCTCCAACGTCTCTCTTTTTCCAATTGCCCTAATCTGAAGGAAGTGTCTTGGCATCCCCAACACCTCACCTCCCTCCACCATCTCTCTTTTTGGTATTGCCCTGAGATGATGGATCTACCAGAAATGTTGTTGCCTTCACTCTTGAGTTTAGAAATCTCGGGTAATTGCCCAGAAGGTCTGAAAGAAAGATGCAGTAAAAGAGGCAGATACTGGCCCCTCATCTCCCATATCCCCTACATCTACATACCATGAAGTTAATATGAAGGTATCCCCCCCTCTACCTCTAATGATTAAATGTTAAATAACTGATTTAATTTGCTTTTTTTTTATCTTTTTTTAAAACAAACGCTTTTAAATGTATCTCAAATGTATGGTTTACTGATTTCTTTTTGTGAAAACTGTTCAACTTAATATGTAATTATTGTTTATACCGGTATGATAATGATGTTTAATGCTGGTTTGATAATGTTTGTACAACCTGTTTAAACACAAATGTTTATGCTGGTCTGATTTGTTTTTATTTTCTGTTTTTTGGGTTTATGTGATTATCTTCACTCTCTATTGTTGGTGCACTTGTGTCTGTACTTTGTCTGTATTCGGTCTGTATGTAAACGATGTCCTAAGTTAGTCTGTAAGTTGACCAAGTCAACTATCCTCCTAGTTTGACTTGGCCAACAAGATGTAATATGTTTGTCTGTATCGAAGGATAGCCTCGAAGGATACTGTTGATCCTTCGAGGTGATCGAAAGATAGGCTTCGAACTATAGACCTCGAAAGGTAATCTTTCGAGGTCCTTGCTGATCCTTCGAAAGCTCTATGTCCGAAAGATGATCCTTCGGATCATCTATCGGATCCTTCGACCAGACATCATGGGCTGGGTATATATATACCCATGCAGTGTAGTGTGAAAGATAGAGGCACACAGACAGAAAGTTAGAGAGTTGAGAGCATTCTGTCCGAAACTCACACACACACACTTTGAGAGTTTGCAAACTGATTGTAAACATTGTGCTTGTAACCGGAACCTTCATACGTATTAATACAGTGGTGTTAATCGGTGAAATCTTGTGTGTTTGTTTCTCTACTTGCTTCATCTCGGTTTGCCTACTAGCTTGGATTCCGCACTTGCTAGTGGGTTTGTATAACAAGGTTTAGGTTCGTAATCCTCCGCGAAAAGGGACCTACAAGTGGTATCAGAGCTTGGCTCTTTACCTTGTTTAAAACCGGGTTGTTCGAGTTCTTGGTGTGTTTGGACACTAGGTTTAGCACCCGTTTTGGTGGTTTTTCTTGCTTTTCTAAACTGAAAAACGGCTTCTAAACCTTCGGGAGTGTTCAAGGTTGGGTTGGGTAACTTGAAAACTTGTTTTTAAGTGAGTTTGATTTTTCCGGTCATATTCCGATTATCATTCCGGTGAACTGGTTGAGGATAAGGTTGCCTATTTTTAGTAAACTTTTTGAAAGTCAAAAAGTTTGGTGAAAAGTTGTTGGCAGACCATATCCTTTCTGCCGAAAGTTGGTACACCAACCTGTCACTTTTCTCACCAACCCATCAGTACTTTTGTCAGTGTGTCAGCCGTCGAAAGATAACTTTCGAGCTCGAAGGATCATCCTTCGATCAAGGAGATTCGAAAGATAACCATCCTTCGAACATCTTTCGAAGTCAGTGTGTTATCCTTCGAGTCAAGGAATCTTTTCGATAGATACATCCTTCGAGGTTATTGTTCGAGCCATCAACAGTGATCCTTCGAACACTGTTGATTCTTCGAACAATTGTCATCTTTCGAGGCCTGTGTTCGAAACATAAGGAGAATCTTTCGAAATCATCCTTCGAAAGATAAGGACCCTTCGTATAGTCAATCTTTCGAAGTCAATCCTTCGAAGTCTTTGTTCGAAACTCAACAAGGATCTTTCGAACCTTGTTGATCATTCGAACTAGTCTTGATCTTTCGAAAAGGTTGCATCTTTCAATCCTTATCTGTTTTACACTTAACAGTTTGTGGTGTGTAGGTTTGGTATTTATAATTGATCAAAATGAGCTGTACAAGTCCATGGGATTGGAGTCTGGACTCACGAACCAGTCAAGAGTTAGTCACTGCTGCAGATTGGGCAAAGAGTGTGATTCCACAACCATCAATCAGTCCAAGTCAATGGGCTTTGGTATCCAATCAAAGTCAAAGTCTTCAGAACCTTCTGATTAGTGAGAGTGAAACTGGCAGCAACAATCGTCCACCTAAGTTGAACCATATGAATGATTTTCCATCATGGAAAAACCGTTTTCACACATACGTTCAAGGGCAAAGCACTGATCTTTGGACGTGTTTCATCAATGCGTTCAATACTAATCTTGAAACTGTTGCGTCAACTTCAGAGGGTTATGCCAATATGCTTGAAAATGACAAGAAGGCTTATGAATTGGAGAAAAAGGCCTTTGCCACACTTACTCAAGCACTCAACAAAGACATCTACCATCAGTTCTCATATTGCAAGTCCACGAAAGCATTATGGGATGCCTTAGTTGCTAGAGGAGAAGGCAATGCAGCTGCTCGAAAATCTCGGCATGATTTGTTGAAGAAAGAGTTTGAATCCTTTCAGTTTTTGGAAAACGAGACTCTGAATGATATGATCACACGTTTCTATCATTTGATTAGTGAGATGTGTGCTTATGGAGTTGTCTCTACTCAACAAGACATGGTGAGTAGATTTGCTGACGCCTTACCTCCAAAGTGGAGTTCTTTCATTGAGCTGTTGAAGCATACTGGAACTCTAGATCAAGTCAACATCTATGAGTTCATTCAAAAGCTGGAACATAAAAACGATGAAGAAATTAGGAAAGCAAGGCGTGCTCCAGCTCCTCAGAATACAGAAATGTATCTTCCAGGATTCGATGCTTTGGCAAGATCCGCTGCAGCTCAGCAACAGCAACCTAAGCTGCAGACTGCATTTGTATCGAATACAAGTTCAAGTTCCTTTCCGTTTCCTCAGTCAACAGCTGCTCCACCACAACCTCAATTCGATCCGAGGTCTTACATTCCTGTTCCAACACAGCCACAACCACAACCTCAACAACAACAACAGCAAGCTCACTATACAAGCAATCCTCAACCTCAACCTCAAAGTCATCACACAATCCGAGTCGACAACTCAAATCTTTCACACCTTAGCATTGAAGTTGCTAAGGAACACATGGAAATTATCAACACCATGGTCAGTGCATACTGTGGTTTGGTAGCAGGTCAGCTTGGAAACATCAACATGACCAATGAAGATTATGATCAGATTGACAAGGAAGAAATGGAGTTGATGGATATTAAATGGGCTTTTGCTAGTGCGGTTAGAAGGGCAAAAGATTTCATGGCACGAACTGGAAGAACTTCGTTGGAAGGAAAGAAAAACACGAAGTATGGGTTTGATATTAATGCCGTCACGTGCTTTAATTGTGGCGAGAAAGGGCACTTTAAACGTGAGTGCACTCGACCAACAAAACACGGCAATCACAACCCTTTCAGAAACCAGACTAATGTGAATGCCCAACAAGAAAACCGTGAACGGAGGATGGTGGCAGTGAATAACAATCAGGGACAGCCTGGAACTGTCACACCCTGGCTTTGCGGAAGCGTGGTTAATTTGGTGTGACTCTTAATACCATAGCTTAACCATAACAAGCTATATGAATTTAAAATCATGCAAAGTCATCCATTGAAAATAAAATTGTCAACATTGTCTAAATGGGTAAACACCCAACAACCATTACTCGTCTTAACAGTACAACCACTACCATAGTGCAAACATAAATAAACATGGTTCAGGGGCTATGGCCTGTCCAGGAAAGAGCCATAAGCCTTGAACCCGGATGACTCTGAATCTAAATGCAGCGGGAAATCCTGCTAAACCGTGCCAGATCCTTAATTCCCTGAAATACATGTAAGTTGAAAAATCAACAATAATGTTGAGCGAGTTCATGCGAAAATGAGTAAATAAACCTTTATCTTTATCAAAAACCCTGGTATGTAGCAAATAAGGAAAAAGAGATCACCAATGGTTTGCAAGGCCATTGATATGTGTAAATGCAAGTAGGAAGGCTCAAACCTAGCAAATTTATGCGTCGGGAACAAAGTCATCCCAAGGTCCGTTCTGCTGGACCTGGGACTGGGCTCGCTACACCCAAATAGATCTACCGCTCCTGCCCCTCGGTCCTACCCTGAGGATTAATGACCTCAAGTTTCCGCCTACCCATTCACATGATCTAAGTAACCCTCCTTACGCTAACCATACCATGTATAACATATCCATAATCATTGTAACATGTATTTCACCCCCGCAGTTTATAAAACTGAAAACAGTTAAGAGAAAAGGGGGACATGAACTCACAGTGAATGCGTCTCAATATCAAATAGTCCAAATATCCAGGTGCTGCGCAACGACCTACATGTGCTAATTTTATTAGACGGATGGCCGTGCTTTAGCTTCATAGTTTATATTTTTGGGAAACAGTTAGACAACCGTTCCGTGTATATATTTGATACGCATTCTTCTTCCCAAGGATGGGGAATTTAAATACATGTGTATTTATATCATTTTATTAAGTCCCACTTAATATATTTTATTTCTTATTCCAAAATACATTTATTTTTCTCAAAAACAATATATTTCCTTATAATACTTTCCCAAAATAATATTTTGACAACACATGCGCTTATGAATATTTCCGAATAAAGCGTAAGTTACGTTTTAACGATTAAGTGGTAATGATAATCACCGTTGTAACTTATATTCTTGACGTACAAGCGTTTGTATTATTTCGGGCTTGCCAAAGTTAGTAAATATTATTTTTACTCTAAAAATAATATTTATACATTTTCACAAAATAATCATAAACAGTGAGGTAGCAAAATATATTTACCGAATATATACTTATCTCGTTTATTTTTGTGAAAATCCCACCTCCGATTATTTATAAATAAAGTTGTGGCGAAATATTTTTGAAAATATGTCAAAGTAGTCTAACACTTGTAAATAATTCTAAGTGTTAGATTTTTAGAAAATTTCGCCAGAGTTTCCCCTGTAACTGGAGGTGGCCACGCTTTCAAGCGTATCATTTTCTTTTACAAATCATCTCAACAATTTATCAAATCAACCGAATCAATCTTTAATACTTCAAATAGAAGATTAGTTAGTAAAATTGCATCGTTTTCATGAACTTGTAGTTTTTACAAAAACTACGGTGTAGATCTCGTTACATTTAGTGGATCTATATATAACATAACTTAGTCTTGCAAAAACCCCGTTTTTGGAACAACTTACTTCTTACAACTTCCCGACAATTTTTGTGAAAATTGTTATTTTGTCGGATCTTTCATTCTACAAGTGTTTCTATACTTGTAGTTTATAAAAATCATATTTGTTAACACTTTATCCACTTTTATAAAAACATGATTTTCTCGACACCCGGTCCTACGAATATACCACTTGTACATACGTAGATCGGCTTGTTTTAAATACTATTTTTCATGTTAAAACACTTTTATACAAGTTCATGTTTCTCGTATGGTGGAGTTTCACCTTTTAACCCTTCAACCGCTGGCATCTAGTGCATGTCAAGATTCGGGATCTTAACAAAGTCGGGTTAAACGATGATAAGAGCCACCATATCATAGATCGGGCCATTTTAACCAACATATTCAAATACTACGACATTTACACGCGTCTTGAGCTTTTATCCAACGATATTCACGTTTTAGTAAACTTTAAAGTTTCTTTTAGCGGGTTACCGACATTCAACCGACAAATATCCTTTTAACCACTTTAGACATGACCAAAAATGAGTTTTAAACGTTATACCTCTAGCTCGGGGCTAGGGAAGAAACTAGTCGAAAACTGCGTGGATAATAGCAAACGGTAGAGGTCCTTCGCGTTCCGTTTGTTCCGAGCTCCGTTGTACGTAACCACCGACACTTGAGTATACTTGGAATGTCAAGACTTGAACCGAAAAACGGATGGGTGGTGGTGCTAGTGTTCGGCCGAGAGGGAGAGCAAGGGAGGGAGAGAGAGTGAAGGTGAGGTGTGTGTGTGTTTAGGTGTGAGAGGTGAGGGTTATTTATAGAAAAAGTCGTCTCGATCTTCGCGTAATCTAATATAAAATAATAAAGGACGTACTCTCCCGGTCCCACTAGTTGGCCGATCCCATTGGGATGTAATGGTGCTCGGTTCGTTTCCAAATGTTTAGTTACGGTTCAGTTTGGTTAAGTGCGTTAACTTTAAGGTCTAACCCCGTTAGTTGTTTTAGTGCATTAGAAGCGGGTGTTAGGGTAATCAGGGACCCTAACTGGCTCAGAAAAAGTACCAATATTAATTTTGGCAATATTTTTATGTTCCGGGTATTGTCCGGTTGTTCGGTTGGATAGTAATCCGTTAAAGTGCTTAAGATATCCGTTAAGCGTCATAAATAATATTTTTAGCGACACAATTTATTCTGCAAAGTGTCGGGAATAATTCCTCATGTTTTGGCACTTTATTAATTAACTAGAAGCTAGTGTGTTGATAAAAGTGCTGTGTTTCGTGCTTAAAGTATGTTTTAGGCACATCCAAATCTCTATATCTTATTCCTAGAGACGTAATCATACAACCCTTGTATTCCTACACACACTCTGGGTGTAGTAAAAATATTCTGGCTCATTCAGGCCTTTAGAGGCAGTGTTTGCCTGATGCTGGCTATACCAGCATGTTCACTGTGTATCCGTTTAGTGCTATTGTGCTTTTGTGCATCATGTTTGTCACTAAGGTTCAGTAAATAAGTAGTGTAGTGACAGGAATATCAAAGTATGATGCAGATATGTACAAGTATCAACAATCAAGTAGCAGTTTATCAGCAAACCCAGTAAAGCACAGTGATTAGGCAATAATTAATAATTAATTAAGTCGTACGGATACCTGGTTTTGAGAGGGTTGTCACATTCTCCCCCCGTTAAATAAATTTCGTCCCGAAATTTAGGTTCTGCTTGAAGAAGCAGGGTTCTTAGGAAACAGGTGGGGGTATTTCTCTTTCATTCGGTCTTCACGCTCCCAGGTGAATTCAGGACCATGTCTAGCATTCCAGCGAACTTTGACGAGCTTGACACTGCTCCGGCGGGTCTTGTTAACTTTCCAATTCGTGTCCTCAACAGGTTCTTCAACGAAGTGGAGCGTGTCATCAATATGAATCTCGTCGGTAGGAATGGCAACGTTAACTTGAGTTGGACTCCTCTTTAGATTGGATACATGAAATGTATCGTGAACGTTATTCAGCTCGGCAGGTAGATCCAACTTGTATGCTACTGTTCCAATTCTTTCCAAAACCTTGAAAGGACCAATGTAGCGCGGATTCAACTTCCCATGCTTCCCAAAGCGTGCTACACCCTTCCAGGGTGATACCTTCAACAAAACCATATCCCCAACCTCAAACTCTTGAGGTTTCCTTTTCAGATCTGCATAGGTCTTCTGGCGATCACGAGCCGCGCTAATGCGATCTCGGATTTGCGCGATCTTATCTGTAGTTTCCTGAACTACATCGGGACCTACCAATTGTCTATCACCTGCGTCAGACCAACAGAGCGGCGACCTGCACTTGCGCCCATATAAAGCTTCGAATGGCGCGGCACCAATACTGGTGTGGTAGCTGTTGTTGTATGAAAACTCAACCAGGGGTAAATGCTTATCCCAGCTACCGCCTAAATCCATCACACATGCTCTCAGCATGTCTTCCAATGTCTGAATCGTCCGCTCACTTTGGCCGTCGGTCTGCGGGTGAAAGGCAGTGCTCAGATTCAATTTTGAGCCAAAAGCTTCCTGGAAAGATTGCCATATCCTCGATACGTACCTTCCATCCCTATCAGAAATAATCGAGAGAGGTACTCCATGGCGCGTAACAATCTCTCTCATGTAGATTTCAGCCAATTTGCTTGTATGATCCTTCTCGCGAATAGGCAAGAAGTGTGCTGACTTCGTTAAGCGATCCACTATCACCCAGATAGTGTCATGGCCTTTTGGCGTTCTTGGCAACTTCGTAATAAAATCCATGGAGATTTCTTCCCACATCCACTAGGGAATTTTCGGTTGCTGCAAAAGTCCCGAAGGCTTCTGGTATTCCACCTTAACTTTGGCGCAAGTTAAACATTTGCTCACGTATATAGCAACATCGCCCTTCATCCTAGGCCACCAGTAGTAATCCTTAAGATCCTGGTACATCTTATCCGCTCCAGGGTGGATAGAGTACCGTGACTTGTGAGCTTCTTCAAAGATAACCTCTCTTAAACCACCAAACAAAGGAACCCAAATCCTTTTCCCAAAACACAATGTTCCTTCCCTGTTTGGCACCAAAATCTTCTCCATCCCACGGAGATATTCTGCCTCAAGGTTTCCCTCCTTGAGAGCTTCTTTCTGCGCTGCACGCACGCGCGAGGAGAGATCTGTTTGGATTATCATTTCCATAGCCCTAACCCTTATGGGCTTGATTCTTTCCTTACGACTTAGGGCATCGGCGACCACATCCGCCTTTCCCGGATGATACTTGATCTCGCAGTCGTAATCGTTCAACAACTCGACCCATCGTCTTTGCCTCATATTCAACTCCTTCTGGTTGAATATATATGCTGGAGGCTCTTGTGATCTGTGAAGATTGTGCACTTCGTACCATACAGGTAGTGTCTCCAGATCTTTAGTGCAAAAACCACTGCGCCTAGCTCTAAATCGTGAGTGGTATAGTTCTTTTCGTGCACTTTCAGTTGGCGTGATGCGTAAGCGATGACCTTTTGACGTTGCATCAACACACAACCCAATCCCTGACGCGATGCGTCGCAATATACCACAAAATCGTCGGTACCTTCCGGTAGAGCTAAGATTGGCGCGTTACAAAGCTTGTCCTTCAACACTTGAAACGCTTCATCCTGTTTGATTCCCCAATCAAACTTCTTATCTTTCTGCGTGAGGAGCGTCAAAGGTTGAGCGATTTTCGAGAAGTCCTTGATGAACCTTCGATAGTAGCCAGCCAAACCCAAGAATTGCCGAATCTCGGTTGGCGTCTTTGGCGTTTCCCAATCTTTGATCGCCTCGATCTTGGTTGGATCCACGTGGATTCCATCTCCATTCACCACGTGCCCAAGAAACTGCACTTCTCTTAGCCAAAACTCACACTTAGAGAACTTGGCGTACAGCTGTTCTTTCTTTAGCAGCTCCAGAATAGCTCTAAGATGTTGCTCGTGCTCAGCCTTCGTCCTTGAGTAGATCAAGATGTCGTCGATGAACACAATCACGAACTTATCCAGGTATGGCTTACAAACTCGGTTCATCAAATCCATGAACACTGCAGGTGCGTTTGTTAAACCAAACGGCATGACAAGGAACTCGTAGTGCCCATAACGAGTTCTGAAGGCTGTCTTCGGGATACTTTCTCCTGTATCCGAAGTTGATGGTATCCGGATCGAAGATCGATCTTTGAATAGAAGCTTGAACCTTGAAGCTGGTCGAACAGATCATCGATTCTTGGCAGGGGATACCTATTCTTGATCGTTAGCTTGTTCAACTCTCTGTAGTCGATGCACATGCGGAAACTTCCGTCCTTCTTCTTCACAAACAAAACTGGAGCTCCCCAAGGCGAGAAGCTTGGTCGAATAAAACCCTTATCCAACAACTCTTGAAGTTGCGTTGATAGCTCTTGCATCTCAGACGGGGCAAGTCTATAAGGTGCCTTAGCCACAGGCGCGGCGCCTGGACTAAGTCGATGCGAAATTCCACTTGCCTCTGAGGCGGCAAGCCAGGCAAGTCTTCTGGAAAGACTTCCGGATATTCCCTTACGACAGGGATGTCTTCGATCTTCGGCTCAGCAGCCTTTTTATCCACAATGTGTGCTAGAAAAGCAACACACCCTTTCTTTAAACACTTCCTCGCTTTCAGGCAGCTAATCATCCTTAACGGCGTCTCACGCTTCTCCCCATGAACAACAATGGTCTCACCATCACTGGTCGGGATACGAATAATCTTCTCGTGACAAACTATCTCCGCTTTGTTACTCGGTAACCAATCCATCCTACTACCACGTCGAAGCTTTCCAACTGGACTGGTAGTAGATCGAGAGCAAACTCACGCTCTCCCAACTTGATTACGCAACCTCGAGTCGCCTCGTTAGTTTCTACTAACTTCCCATTCGCCAATTCAATTGAGTATCTAATTTACTAGCAGTTAAACCAAGCATATTCTTAAATTCTAATGATACGAAGCTATAATCGGCACCAGTTTCACACAAGATAGATGCGAAAGTTTTGGTTGTTAAAGAACGTACCAGTAATCATGCCTGGATCCTGGCATGCTTCACAAACTCCGATGCTGGGTGTTCTCTCACGGCCTTGTTTCAATTCCGGGCATTCTCTCTTAAGATGTCCAATGTCCCCACAATGGAAGCATCCTAGCACTCGGCCATTTCCTTTCCTGCTTTCACCTTGAGCGTTGTTACGGTTTTCTCCTTGTTTGGGACTCTTCATCCCGCAACCATCCTTGTTATGCCTTTTCCTCACGCACCTAGGCTTCCGACATCCACATTCATGGTGATACTTGCACCCAGCACATCTTGCTTTAGTTTCTAAGCAAATCTTATCATTGGCCTGTCTGTTGTTAGGGCAATCTTTCTTGAAATGCCCTTTGTCTCCGCAGTCAAAACAGCCTCGAATAGATCTTTGTTCATCATTATTTGTTCGGGTATCTTCGGTAAGCTTCCTTTTGTTCTTTCCAGATGACTCTACCTGAGTCTCCCTATCAGGGTTTGCAAGTTTTTCTAATCTAATGGCTTCCGTAACGAGTGCCAAACCCATCTTGCTTGCAGCAATAGTTGTTGGTGGTGTAGATGCTGCCATTAAGCTCATGACTTGTGGTGCCAGTTCCCAAATGAACTGTCCCAATTTCCTCATTTCTGGTTCCGCCAAGTGAGGAATAACTCGTGCCAAGTCATGAAGTCCTTGCATGTATCCCAACATTTTTGGACCTTCCATTATCAGGCTCTGGAATTCCCCTTCCAACTTCTGGGTTTCCTCTTGGGAGCAATACTTCTTACGCATCATTCCTTTCAACTCATCCCAAGTTAACGCGTATGCTGTAGTTAGGCCCATTATTCGAACCTGAAGATTCCACCATAATCGAGCTCCATCTTGAAACAACTCAGTAACGTATGGGACTTGTTGTTCTGGCGTACAACCACTCATTCGAAAGATGGAATCCATACTCTCAATCCATTTCACAAAAGCTATGGCACCTCCAGTGCCGTCGAACTTCGGAGGCTTGTAGTTGAGGAAGTGCCAGTAGGGACAACCGTTATTTTCCGAGGTACCTCCGTTGCGCTCGGAGTGATGGGCCTCGTATTGTGCGATGACTGCAGCAATGATTTCCTGAAGTTCCGCCTCGTTGGTGGGTATGCGCATTTCGCGTCTTGGTGGCATCTTCTAAAAGATGTTTCACATAGGTTAGGTCGTAGCAGGTAAAATGTACGTATGTATTCAACAATATCAGCACATAACATCTCATGCTATCAATAAATCAGCCACATAACATCTCATGTCATAGAACATAAACCATAGATCAAACATCACAAGTGATGAGAATACTGCGATTACATTACCACAAATCGAGACCACAATGTAAAGCTTATATGTACATAACTGTATCATACAACAATAATGACTTAGTAGGGGACGACCCTAGGCAAGTCGTGCGATTTCTGGACATGTTAAGGAATCTCGGGTCTCTCCATTTTCAAATTCCAGAACTCCACCTTAAGCTTCTGAATTTCAGTCCTAGAACAACATTTCTTCTTAATCATTTCCTTGAGCTCATCCTAGCTCAGTGCATAAGCAGCATTCCGTGCTAAGGGCCTGATCCTGATGGTCCCACCATGAGAGTGTGCCATCTAGAAATGACCCCAAGGTAAAGGTACCACTCTGTTTGGGGCGATTAGTTAGTCTTTCGTAGAATGGAGTCAATCTTTTCAGGCCAATGAACGAATGCAATGGCGCTTTCTGTTTCGTCGAAGTTCAAAGGCTTGCAGTTTAGGAACTGCTTATAGGTGCGGTCAGCTAGGGATTATTTCCAATAGTGCCATTGCTGTGCTAAAAGCGGAGAGCTTCATGTCGTGCAATTGCATGTGAGTTGCGTTTTTGCAGCTCGGCTCCTAACCTTGGCAACATACTGGTGTTTGTGTCACGCCTGGGTGGCATTCTCTTCTGCCGGAATGGCATGAAGTGGGTTAGACAACTTTCCAATTGTCTTATGAGATACATAGCACCGTAAGCCATCATGTACTCACCCAAATTTTACACATAAATATACTCAATGTATGGGTGGGGAAAATAAGTTTTCTGAGCCCTCACATAGGCTTGCCAATTTGGCTTGTTGCTTGAAATAGAATGAAGTTGAGGCTTCATCGCCTTGGTCATTCGTGTTCGAGTTATTTCCTGCTACATTGGTTTTCATTAGCTTGGCCCGCAGAGTCCACCAGGATTTCTGTGCACTACAAGTCGTTATTACGTGGGCCCCCGTAATAATAAATTGTCTTGCATAGTTACCCCAAATTTTCTCTCGTCCAAGCAGATGATCAATCAAGGAGTAACAGCAGGTGCATTGGCATGAACAGGGTCATGCTCCAATGCGGTGTTAGGAGCAATGCCTGGCTCAGGGGCCATGGCTGGCTCCGGATCAACAAATTCCATCTCAAAATCAGCTGGATTAACCATCACAGGGGGTTACAGGATCCTCCAAGGGCTGGTCTAAGTGTATGAACTCAAGGTCATGGTCTGGATCAACACCAGGTGGAAGAACAAGATCACCCTCAATACTGTGATCAACTCAAGCTGTGTGCGGGAACCGGTGCAGCTGATGATGCCGTATCAGGGTCGGCGTCGAGTGAATGGTGCTGCACTCCCTATATATGAAAATGCGGATGTCAGAAATTCAAATGAGTCTGGGACAGGGGAATGGGCATAAGTTTCCCCTGCAGGAGCGTCCGCAAGCAGTAGGTTAATTCCAGCAGCAGTAGGGCCTCGCCCTCAAATGGGTCCTCTTTCTAGTAGATCGTTATCGTCGTCAGAGGCCACGTCAGGGGGGCATATCAACAATAGGGTAAGCGGCAAGGGGTACAGGGACAGGGATCACCACGAGTGGCAAATTCCCAACAAGATGGCCATCAGTAGGCTCTGCTACGACATCAGGCAGCGCAAAAGGGGCTGAAAGTCGTCATCGTCTATGCCGGTAGTATCGGAAATGTACACCTCGTGCTCCGCTGCAACTATGTCGTCTGATACTATGGCCATGGGATTCGTAGTGTCCATCCTTCTAGTTCATGGTGAAAGCATGACGTTTGTAACACAAACACATATACGTATAATAATCAATCATATATTCATATAAACATGTAAGTCAACAATGATCAATCAAATAATTCTCCTAGTCCCACTAGCCTCCCAGTCTCCTAGACTGACATTCCTAGTCCCGCTTGCCAAATTCCTCCCAGTCTCTAAGACTGCTCTATCATCCACCTCGACCACTTAGATCGAGCCTCGGCCTCCAAGACCGAGCCTAAGAACAACAAACATCTACCTCGATCTCTAAGATCGAGCCTCGGCCTCCAAGACCGAGCCTCAGCCTCCAAGACTGAGCCTAACATAAATAACATCTACCTCGATCTCTAAGATCGAGCCTCGGCCTCCAAGACCGAGCCTCAGTCTTCAGGACTGAGCCTAATAATGAATGAATGAAATGTGCTCAACATTTGTTTGTAAAAACGTTTTGGATCTGGACTTAAGTGGTATGCAGAAAATGTTTTCGTGAGAGCCCTAGTGATCATAGTCTAGACTCGAGAAGGAATCCTAGTTCGCTATGATCAGGGCTCTGATACCAAGCTGTCACACCCTGGCTTTGCGGAAGCGTGGTTAATTTGGTGTGACTCTTAATACCATAGCTTAACCATAACAAGCTATATGAATTTAAAATCATGCAAAGTCATCCATTGAAAATAAAATTGTCAACATTGTCTAAATGGGTAAACACCCAACAACCATTACTCGTCTTAACAGTACAACCACTACCATAGTGCAAACATAAATAAACATGGTTCAGGGGCTATGGCCTGTCCAGGAAAGAGCCATAAGCCTTGAACCCGGATGACTCTGAATCTAAATGCAGCGGGAAATCCTGCTAAACCGTGCCAGATCCTTAATTCCCTGAAATACATGTAAGTTGAAAAATCAACAATAATGTTGAGCGAGTTCATGCGAAAATGAGTAAATAAACCTTTATCTTTATCAAAAACCCTGGTATGTAGCAAATAAGGAAAAAGAGATCACCAATGGTTTGCAAGGCCATTGATATGTGTAAATGCAAGTAGGAAGGCTCAAACCTAGCAAATTTATGCGTCGGGAACAAAGTCATCCCAAGGTCCGTTCTGCTGGACCTGGGACTGGGCTCGCTACACCCAAATAGATCTACCGCTCCTGCCCCTCGGTCCTACCCTGAGGATTAATGACCTCAAGTTTCCGCCTACCCATTCACATGATCTAAGTAACCCTCCTTACGCTAACCATACCATGTATAACATATCCATAATCATTGTAACATGTATTTCACCCCCGCAGTTTATAAAACTGAAAACAGTTAAGAGAAAAGGGGGACATGAACTCACAGTGAATGCGTCTCAATATCAAATAGTCCAAATATCCAGGTGCTGCGCAACGACCTACATGTGCTAATTTTATTAGACGGATGGCCGTGCTTTAGCTTCATAGTTTATATTTTTGGGAAACAGTTAGACAACCGTTCCGTGTATATATTTGATACGCATTCTTCTTCCCAAGGATGGGGAATTTAAATACATGTGTATTTATATCATTTTATTAAGTCCCACTTAATATATTTTATTTCTTATTCCAAAATACATTTATTTTTCTCAAAAACAATATATTTCCTTATAATACTTTCCCAAAATAATATTTTGACAACACATGCGCTTATGAATATTTCCGAATAAAGCGTAAGTTACGTTTTAACGATTAAGTGGTAATGATAATCACCGTTGTAACTTATATTCTTGACGTACAAGCGTTTGTATTATTTCGGGCTTGCCAAAGTTAGTAAATATTATTTTTACTCTAAAAATAATATTTATACATTTTCACAAAATAATCATAAACAGTGAGGTAGCAAAATATATTTACCGAATATATACTTATCTCGTTTATTTTTGTGAAAATCCCACCTCCGATTATTTATAAATAAAGTTGTGGCGAAATATTTTTGAAAATATGTCAAAGTAGTCTAACACTTGTAAATAATTCTAAGTGTTAGATTTTTAGAAAATTTCGCCAGAGTTTCCCCTGTAACTGGAGGTGGCCACGCTTTCAAGCGTATCATTTTCTTTTACAAATCATCTCAACAATTTATCAAATCAACCGAATCAATCTTTAATACTTCAAATAGAAGATTAGTTAGTAAAATTGCATCGTTTTCATGAACTTGTAGTTTTTACAAAAACTACGGTGTAGATCTCGTTACATTTAGTGGATCTATATATAACATAACTTAGTCTTGCAAAAACCCCGTTTTTGGAACAACTTACTTCTTACAACTTCCCGACAATTTTTGTGAAAATTGTTATTTTGTCGGATCTTTCATTCTACAAGTGTTTCTATACTTGTAGTTTATAAAAATCATATTTGTTAACACTTTATCCACTTTTATAAAAACATGATTTTCTCGACACCCGGTCCTACGAATATACCACTTGTACATACGTAGATCGGCTTGTTTTAAATACTATTTTTCATGTTAAAACACTTTTATACAAGTTCATGTTTCTCGTATGGTGGAGTTTCACCTTTTAACCCTTGAACCGCTGGCATCTAGTGCATGTCAAGATTCGGGATCTTAACAAAGTCGGGTTAAACGATGATAAGAGCCACCATATCATAGATCGGGCCATTTTAACCAACATATTCAAATACTACGACATTTACACGCGTCTTGAGCTTTTATCCAACGATATTCACGTTTTAGTAAACTTTAAAGTTTCTTTTAGCGGGTTACCGACATTCAACCGACAAATATCCTTTTAACCACTTTAGACATGACCAAAAATGAGTTTTAAACGTTATACCTCTAGCTCGGGGCTAGGGAAGAAACTAGTCGAAAACTGCGTGGATAATAGCAAACGGTAGAGGTCCTTCGCGTTCCGTTTGTTCCGAGCTCCGTTGTACGTAACCACCGACACTTGAGTATACTTGGAATGTCAAGACTTGAACCGAAAAACGGATGGGTGGTGGTGCTAGTGTTCGGCCGAGAGGGAGAGCAAGGGAGGGAGAGAGAGTGAAGGTGAGGTGTGTGTGTGTTTAGGTGTGAGAGGTGAGGGTTATTTATAGAAAAAGTCGTCTCGATCTTCGCGTAATCTAATATAAAATAATAAAGGACGTACTCTCCCGGTCCCACTAGTTGGCCGATCCCATTGGGATGTAATGGTGCTCGGTTCGTTTCCAAATGTTTAGTTACGGTTCAGTTTGGTTAAGTGCGTTAACTTTAAGGTCTAACCCCGTTAGTTGTTTTAGTGCATTAGAAGCGGGTGTTAGGGTAATCAGGGACCCTAACTGGCTCAGAAAAAGTACCAATATTAATTTTGGCAATATTTTTATGTTCCGGGTATTGTCCGGTTGTTCGGTTGGATAGTAATCCGTTAAAGTGCTTAAGATATCCGTTAAGCGTCATAAATAATATTTTTAGCGACACAATTTATTCTGCAAAGTGTCGGGAATAATTCCTCATGTTTTGGCACTTTATTAATTAACTAGAAGCTAGTGTGTTGATAAAAGTGCTGTGTTTCGTGCTTAAAGTATGTTTTAGGCACATCCAAATCTCTATATCTTATTCCTAGAGACGTAATCATACAACCCTTGTATTCCTACACACACTCTGGGTGTAGTAAAAATATTCTGGCTCATTCAGGCCTTTAGAGGCAGTGTTTGCCTGATGCTGGCTATACCAGCATGTTCACTGTGTATCCGTTTAGTGCTACTGTGCTTTTGTGCATCATGTTTGTCACTAAGGTTCAGTAAATAAGTAGTGTAGTGACAGGAATATCAAAGTATGATGCAGATATGTACAAGTATCAACAATCAAGTAGCAGTTTATCAGCAAACCCAGTAAAGCACAGTGATTAGGCAATAATTAATAATTAATTAAGTCGTACGGATACCTGGTTTTGAGAGGGTTGTCACAGGAACTACCAATCACAATCGGGCTTTGGCTGTTCAAGCTGATGAAGGATGTGACTGGTCAGTGTAGTTTGGTGAAGGAGATCAGGGAAGTGGAACTGCATTGTATGCTAAGGTCATCGAGCAGGTACATAAAGAAGAATCTTCTGGGAGCGATGACAGTTCTGGTTATTCTGGCAGTTCGGATGAAGAAGGCTCTGTTTCTGGGGATAATCACTCAGAGCCTGATGAGGAGGAAGAAGGTGAAGATATCCAGGATCTTCTGAATGAAGCTGATGAGCTTAAATGTCAGAAATCAATTCTGATTAGGAAGGCTGCTGCTACATCAACGGAAATGGAAAAGCTATTTTCTGAAGATGGAGCTTTTTCTTTTCAAACTGCCTTTATGGCAAACGGCTCAGCCTCTACCAGTCAGGTAACTTCTGAACCACCTGCTCCTAGTATTTGTAAATCATGTGCAGAAATGAAGCTTGAATCAGAAAAGCTTCATAGTCATAACCAGAATTTGGTTGTTGAACTGTCGAAATGCAAAGAGGCAAACATGGCTTTAACCCGGAATGAAAAAGAATTTAAATCTGTAATAGAAACTTTAAAGAAAAATGTGTCCGAGGTTAACAAAGTAGTTTACCACAAACAAGTGAGTATAAATGAGTATATTAACATTGTGGAAGAAACTAAAAAGCAACTAGCCATTGCCCAATGCGAACATGATGCGATCAAACAGAAATTGGATAGTTATTCTAACTCCCAATTTGTGCTTGATCACATCATCGATGTTCAACAACTAAAGGGAAATCAGAAAGGCATAGGGTATAACAAATGTCCGCCCCCCTTGATGAACAACTATACCAAGATGCCTGACGAGGAAGAAATGCCTCGGTATGAACCCAGTGTGCCTCTTGATGTTGAGGAGTTTGCTACTGGCCTTGGGTTCAAACCGGACAATTCTTCAAACACAGCCTCTAAGGAACAAGAAACTTCACCATCCATGAAGCAAAGTCCCCCAATTATCGAGGACTATGAGACATCGGATGATGAATCAGATGTGGCTGTAAGTGATCAGGATAAATCACTTAGCAAGATGAAAGGAGTAGATATTCCACGAGAAAATCACATCCTTTGTGATCCTGATACTCCTGAGGCTCCATCTGTTAAGAAGGAAGTGATTGATCCTGTCAAGGTTGATAAGACAAGTGTGTCTACTGTTAAAAGCAGTAATGTGTTGTACACTTTGGTTGGAGATAATAAAATCTACTCAGATCATGTTTTTCCAATTAAAAATGTAAATAAATCTTTGATTGACAAAGTCTTTGAAGACAATACAAACAAATTTTTGGGAAAAACACTTCCGGGAATTGTGGTAACACAATGTGATCCAATTCCTAAGGCTGAGATTAGAAAACAGTTTGGTAATCAAAAATCTCCAACCACTCAACAACCGACTGCTTCTAAGGGTAAACAACAACAACGAGCTCCAAAGCCAAAGGCTAAGGTTGAATCAAAAGGAGCTCGTTACACAAAGAAAGGAAAAGATGTTAAATTTGTAGCATCAAGAGGTACAGATAAAATTGAGACTTTTGAAAACAAATCAAACACTGATTTTGTACAACAAGTCAAGATTTTAAAACGTAACAGTGATAACAATTACACCCAACACACAAACGGGTGTGATGAAAGAGCAAGTACCTCAGGTTCTACAGGTTCAACATCTGGTAGTCGATCAAGTTCTCCTAAGTCTGTTGAAAGGAGAACTTGTTTCAAATGTGGAGAAATTGGGCACATTATCAGAAACTGCCCAAATGCTCCAAAGAAGAAGAAATTGGTTGAAAAAGCTCCACCTGAAACAGTTCAACCTCAACGTCGGTCAGTTTCACCTAAACAAGATAAACGAACTGTAAAAGAACAAGAAACTAAACAACGACGTAAGAACATAAAAACTGTGGAAAAAGCTTTAAAATCTGAAGTTAAAACATTGCAAAAGGAACCAAGTGTGTCACAACCTGTAAAACCAGAATCTTCAAAAACTGGTAGGCACAGACAAACTTGGTTACCTAAGTCGGGTGACAATTCAGGGGGAGCAGTTGTTCTTGAAAACCATCAAGAGATAGAGCTTACGTATCGTGATGCCAAGGGACGACCCAAGACCACTAAGGCTTGGGTCCCCATTCTCAACTGATGTGTTTAATTGACATGTGCAGGATGTTCTAGGAGGAACTATTAATAGTCATTGGATTGTTGATAGTGGAGCATCCAGGCACATGACTGGCGACTTACGGCTCCTATACGACGTGAGAAATATTAGAGGAGGGTATGTTGCTTTTGCGGGTGATAAAGGAGGGTACATCACTGGAGAAGGAAGTATCTCAAATGGTATCGTGTGCTTTGATAAGATCAATTATGTGAAGCAAATTGATCACAATCTTCTGAGTGTGTCGCAAATCTGCGATAAAAAGTTCTCAGTGATCTTTGATGAAGCTGGCTGCTATGTGCTGAAACCTGGATTCAAAATTCCACAAGAATGGATTCTCTTATCGGCTCCGAGAGTTAATGATCTTTATATTCTCGACATGAGCCAAGCGATTACTACATCTGCACAAGTCACATGCTTTGTCTCAAAAGCCACAGAAAAGGAGTCTATATCTTGGCACAGGAGAATGGGACACATTCACTTGAGAAAGATGAACCATTTGGTGAAAAATAATCTTGTGAATGGTGTGCCTGTAAGAAGTTTTCATCTACAAGATATCTGTGTCTCGTGCCAAAAGGGGAAGCAAACAAAGAAGTCTCACCCTTTGAAGAAAATCAACACTGTCAGCATGCCTCTCGAACGTCTTCATATGGACCTTTTTGGACCTATGAAGCACAAGACAACGTTTGGTGATGCCTATTGTTTAGTAGTTACTGATGACTACTCTAGATTTTCTTGGGTATCTTTTATGGCACACAAGAGTGAAACTCCTGGCATCCTCAAGGATCTTCTTACAATGTTGGAGAATCTCTATACGTTGAAAGTAAAAAGAATCCGAAGCGACAATGGAACCGAATTCAAGAATCAAGTTATGGATGAGTTTTGTACTTCTAAAGGCATTCTTCATGAGTACAGTTCTCGTTATACTCCACAACAAAATGGTGTCGCTGAGAGGAAGAATCGAACTATTATTGAAACTGCAAGAACAATGTTAGTAGAGTCAGAACTCCCTATTCAATTCTGGGGAGAGGCTGTATCGGCTGCTTGCTACACATTGAACAGAGTTCTTACAGTAAAGAGACATGGCAAGACTTGCTTCGAACTCCTTCAGAAAAGGAAACCGGATCTTTCTTACCTTGAACCGTTTGGTGCTCCTTGTACTATGATTGAACCGGATGGAAAGTTTGGTGCACGAGCTATCGAGGGTTTCTTCCTTGGATATGCTACTCCGAATTTTCGTGTTTGGAATCTAGCTACCAAAAAGATAGAGCTATGGAGCGAAGTTAGGGTTCAAAGGTACACGAGTCCTGTTAGGGCTCCGGGTGATCCGTGGATGTTCGATTATGATGGGCTATTTGACTCCTTCAATCTGCCAACCTTTGACGAAGAATCAGCAGCGGCTCGGATGTTGTTGGAAAGTGACAACGCTGCAGTCTCGCCATTGGTTAGACCTATTGTTGTTGACCCTCAAGCTTCTACGTCTGTCAACAATATGGTTCAAAATGAGGTTTATGAAGATGCTGCTGATTATAATGACTCTTCTGAAGATGATGAATATCACGATGCAGCCGAAGGATCTTCAGCTCCAGCTGCTCCTGTTCAAGGTGCCTCTGGTGATACACCTCATACGCAGAATATAGATACTGCTGAAGGGAATGCATCCACCTCTACCCACATTCCTGGTGTGGAGTTGGTTGTTGATCTTAATCTGAATAATTTGGGTATCAATGCTCGTGTGCCGGATAATCCTGAAATGAGGATTCACGATACCCATCCACAGCAGAATATCATAGGAGATGTCCATCGCGGTGTGCAGACGCGTAATCAGCTGAGAAACAACCGGAATGCTGGTTTGTATTCAGCTATAAGAGAATCTGGTCAGCAGAATGACTGGTCCTTCGCGTGTTACGTGTCACAAGAAGAACCAAAGTCGTGGAAAGAAGCTTTGAAAGACAGTGCTTGGGTTGAAGCCATGCAGGAAGAATTACAGCAATTTCACAAGCTGGGTGTTTGGAAGCTTGTTGAAAAACCTGAGAACTACAAGAAGATTGGCACTCGATGGGTCTTCAAATGCAAGAAAGACGACCGTGGAGTGGTTATTCGGAACAAAGCTCGTTTAGTCGTTCAAGGTTTTCGTCAGATAGAAGGGATCGACTATAACGAAGTCTATGCACCAGTTGCACGTCTGGAAGCTATTCGGATCTTTCTGGCTTATGCCTCATTCAAAGGATTCAAAGTCTACCAGATGGACGTCAAAAGTGCATTTCTACATGGTGTGGTTGAAGAAGAGGTATATGTCGAACAGCCTCCAGGTTTTGAAGATCCTGTTCATCCCGATCGGGTTTGGTTGCTCAACAAAGCTCTATATGGTCTTCATCAAGCGCCACGAGCTTGGTATGCAACCTTATCTACATATCTGCTGGAGAACGGTTTTCGAAGAGGTCTTATTGATTGTACTCTCTTTATCAAAGAACAAGATGGAGATCTTCTTCTGGTACAGGTATATGTTGATGATATTATTTTTGGTTCTACTAATGATGTTTTATGTAGGAATTTCGAGCGCATCATGCAGGATAAGTTCGAGATGAGTGCTATGGGGGAAATGAATTTCTTTTTGGGCCTACAAGTGCAACAAACGGCTTCTGGGATATTCATCCATCAGACTAAATATGTTGGAGACATCTTGAGTCGGTTCCAGATGTCCGATGCAACGCCCATTGGTACCCCACTGCCAACTAATCACGGAATTACTCCTGACTTGAAGGGTGAACCTGTTAGCCCTTCATACTATCGCGCGATGATCGGATCCCTTATGTACCTCACAGCATCAAGGCCAGATATAATGTACCCAACGTGCCTGCTTGCCAGATATCAAGTTAACCCGAAGGCCTCACATCTTGCAGCTGTCAAAAGGATTTTTCGTTATTTGAAGGCTTACCCCGACACAGGTCTGTGGTATCCTAGGGATAATAACTTTGACTTGGTCGCATTCAGTGATTCTGATTTTGGCGGATGTAAAATCGACGGCAAATCCACAACGGCTGGATGTCAGTTTTTAGGAAATCGCCTAGTCACATGGCAGTGCAAGAAGCAGACGTGTGTCGCTACATCAACATGCGAAGCTGAATACATTGCTGCCTCAAGTTGTTGTTCACAAGTTCTTTGGATCCAACAACAATTGCGGGACTACGGTTTTGAATTTCTAACTACTCCTATATACGTTGATAATTCTGCTGCTTTAGATATCACTAAAAATCCTGTGCAGCATTCAAAGACCAAACACATCGAAATCAAATATCACTTCATACGTGATTGCTTTGAGAAAAGGCTAATCGATGTTGTTAAGGTCCACACCGATGACCAACGTGCCGACTTATTTACCAAAGCTTTTGACAAATCCAGATTTGACTTCTTATTATTGGTAAATGGCATTAAGGTCAAGCAAGAGTAAACCAACATCGGAAAATCATTTTTGTAAATATCTTTGTGTGTTTTTAAATTTATCTTAGTTTATTGATTTTAGGGGGAGTAAATCCGAAAATCTGAAAATCCAAAAACATCGAAAAATTTCAAAAAACACAAAAACAATAGAAAAACAAAAATGAGTTTCCTGGCGAGCAAAAGAGAAAATGATAGTACATCAGTGGTCTATCCAAACCTCTTTAAACTTTAAATGCAAAACGATAAGCAGCTCTATATAAGATGTATCGGTAGGCTCACAATCATTTTAAAGTGTGCAGGGTGATATAAATCTTAATCGACTGAAGACCAGGTGGGAACCATTCATTGGCATATGGTCTTAGTACCGAAATTTCGTTTGATAGATTGCCGAGGTTCTGAGATATTCGGTCTTTATGCTGCTTATCATCTGGGTATCATGGTTGTATCTTTTACCGAAAAATAACGGGGACGCAAGTCTAGATCTTCCATGATACTATACATACGTGTACATATTACATACTGCAATCAACCTCAATAAGTGATAAACAATCACATGTCCAAATCAAATAAGTGATAAAATATCACATTTATCCGGGTGTCAAGTTCGTCTCTCTGCTGTACGAAAGTACTGACCTGTTCACGGACTTGCACCTGTGCCCTCATGCATACGAAAATCAAGTTCCTCATCAATAAGTGATTACATCACATAGGGCTTGTTTTCAAATCAAAATAAGTGAGTATCTCACAATTTATACGGTCAAACAGATGATAATCGGTATACTCACCGGTAAGATGAACTCTCGTGCATACCTTGATACGGGAATGTGTCGTGATGTGGATGAACACCGGTCGGTAAGTATAAATCATACCTTAACGTATCCCCTCGCCATGATTACATCTGATAAGTTGAGCTTAAGTGGACAACGATACCGATAATTGTTATAGGATGCTTATTTTAATGTTAACTAACTGAACAACAAGAGTGTTTTGGCATGACCGTACACTGATATGATTCTCTTACCCTCGGAACTCGCAAAAAGAATGTCTGTATATATTTATTTACTGCTTAACCTTTATTGTTTTTCTTTTAAACAGTTTCGTCGTTTGGTGCATATCAGCACGACATTAGCGGTGATGTCGTTTGATAACACTCAAAGGATTTTAAATTGTTGTCTTTTAATTTCAAAAACACGCCTAAAATCCGTGTTTTAATATAAACTTTATAAAAGCCAAAAAGATTTTCTTTCTCTTTATTTTCGATCGTACGATGTTGGAGCTCGAGTCTTCGTTACCTGAAACCTGACTGAAAACCAAACTGACTAAATCTTCATAAACGGTCGAAATTTGCATGGTTTTGAAAGTTAAAGACTTAAATTGACAAATTTATTAAACTTTCAAACTGTCGGACGGTGTTTGATTGTGACATGGTCATTCGTGTGTCATTTGTGTATACTATATTCCAAGCAGTTGTTCTCATTACGCGTTTAGATTTCTTGCATGTGCAGATTCTAAAGGCTAGGAGAACATGGTCGATGACAAGCTTTGGAATGAAGACACGACGAGAAGGCGCTCAAAAGATGAAGATGATCGAGTAGCCGCTGACCATCATCAACACCACAAGGATCTCACTTCATAAAGAAAAAGTCCATTCACGAGCATAACTCAAGGGGGAGCTTATGTTAAGGGGGAGTTTGTCAACACACTTCCTACATGATACGGGTAGTTTGTTGATACACTCTCTGCTTTCAAGACGTGAAGACTTTGAAGATCCTCCGACATTGAAGACTTGTAAGGACATCAGAGTTTTGGTAACTCGAAGACCAAAGACCGTCGAAGTTCGAGACGAGTCTACAACTATAGAAGATAAAGACAAAGCTACAGCCAAGGGGGAGTTTGTTGGTGCACTTGTGTCTGTACTTTGTCTGTATTCGGTCTGTATGTAAACGATGTCCTAAGTTAGTCTGTAAGTTGACCAAGTCAACTATCCTCCTAGTTTGACTTGGCCAACAAGATGTAATATGTTTGTCTGTATCGAAGGATAGCCTCGAAGGATACTGTTGATCCTTCGAGGTGATCGAAAGATAGGCTTCGAACTATAGACCTCGAAAGGTAATCTTTCGAGGTCCTTGCTGATCCTTCGAAAGCTCTATGTCCGAAAGATGATCCTTCGGATCATCTATCGGATCCTTCGACCAGACATCATGGGCTGGGTATATATATACCCATGCAGTGTAGTGTGAAAGATAGAGGCACACAGACAGAAAGTTAGAGAGTTGAGAGCATTCTGTCCGAAACTCACACACACACACTTTGAGAGTTTGCAAACTGATTGTAAACATTGTGCTTGTAACCGGAACCTTCATACGTATTAATACAGTGGTGTTAATCGGTGAAATCTTGTGTGTTTGTTTCTCTACTTGCTTCATCTCGGTTTGCCTACTAGCTTGGATTCCGCACTTGCTAGTAGGTTTGTATAACAAGGTTTAGGTTCGTAATCCTCCGCGAAAAGGGACCTACATCTATCTATACTTGGTAAATCAAGATCTGAGCTCATTTATTTTAAAAATTTATTTAAAATTTTTTATCAAATGAACGAATTATTGAATTGTTATTTAGTTATATTTTCCAACTTGTGACTCACAATTGCAGAGTTCCCATGTATTATTAGTGTGTTTATCTGTAGACTAATAGCTTAATTTTGATATGATCTGTTAGCTTTCTTATGTAGTTTGAGAAGTTGATATATGATGAAACTGACCATGATTATATCCATGCCAGATTTGATGCTGCAGACTCAACTGTGACTGGAAGCATTTTGCAGTTTCTTTTGCCAACCTTCATAGCAGGGAGCAAAACGTTAAATTTGATTGGAAGATTATAATGCTGGCTTCCTTTTTGTTAATCTTCTTCTTCTTTTTTTTTTTTTTTTTTTTTAATATCTATTAGTGATTTGTGAACAAAAGAACCAGTTGACTTAGATTGCATTTTCTTGGTAATGGGCTGTGTTTTGTTTGTAACGGGTATACATATAGTACTCTATTTGTGATCGGTGCATCGCTATTGTTAGTTGTGACTATTTCATCCATTTATCTGACCAACATGTTAGTTTTACTCTCTTGTGATGGCCTGCGGTGTGTTTGGAATGGAAGATCAGCTGTTCCTTGTTTAAAATTCAAATCAAACTTAAAGACTTGAGTTATAACTTTATTTGAATTGAAGGGGTTGTTGTGAAGGCATAGGGGTGGTTCTAATTAGACCTGGCAAATGGGTCGTGTCCAGTGGCGGATCTTGCCTGTTCAACGTCCCAGGGCCGAAAGCCACGGGCACTAAAAACATGCCCATGCCGAACATAGTAAGTAGGCCGAAAAAGGTGCCAGGGCCGGCCCTGGCACAACCCTTCTAAGATCCGCCAATGGTCGTGTCAGGTGATAGAAATTGCATACTTAATAGTATATTGTAATTGTAAAAGGGGGTTAGTGTAATTACTACGTCTATAAATAAGGCATTAGTCATTATAGAAAGGGAGGAGATAATTTGGTTAGTTTGTTAGGCTCATGCTTATGCATTGAGAAGGGCATAGGAGACCACTAGGTGGTTAATTTTCTTTTCTTGTAGATCCTTTTGGATCATCATCATCATTTCCACTATAATATTCAGATTTCCACAACTGTTATATGTTTTAAGCTTCGATTAGTACCATTTCCTATCATCGGGTCATGGGTCAAAAAACGGTTTGGATCAAAACGGGTTTGGGTCGGGTTGGTTAAAAATTGTTTTTTTTAAAGAGATTGTACATCAAGGGGCAATTTTGTCGGGTTGAAACTGGTTCGGGTTGAGTACGGGTCAAAAGTACTACGAACTGAACACCGAGTTGCTTTCAAAGGATAATCCCGCCAAATACAGAGGCACAACAGTGAGAAAATATGCAGATTACTATAATGCAAAGGGACTAAATAAGGGACTCATCACTATGAATGAAAGCTATTACTTTCATGTTAATCTGATTGCATACCAGCCACCTCTTGTACATGTATCTTTGATACTAAGACAACAAGCATACATACCAGCCACCTCTTGTACATATGTGATATGGGTAGGGTTGATTTAAAAAAAAAAAAAAGCTTTTCTTTTTTAAATAAAGAGAGAGATTATACAGCAAGGGGGCAATCTGCAAGTTCTGTTGGGTAGAATCTTGATGTTTCGGGTCGAATTAGTTATACGCATTTTATCGGGATGTATGTGTGAGGAATGCCCTCAGCTTCTACAAGCCTTGATCCATATCGGATATACGCGTTTTATCGGGATCCAATCCAAATTCTAAATAAATCGCTATAACAACCATGTGTGTCAGTAAAAGATGGTTATAATTGCTTACACAAGACACTATACAAGAAAATGATGGTTAATTGACGACATGAATCTATACTATATTATAATGCATGAGGGAGGGGTATTTTAAGATACCCAAAAAATAAGAACTTTTCCCCTCTTTATTTATAAAAAGACCCTTAAAATGAGGGTAGTTTGGTCTTTTAAATACTATTTATTTTTTAGCCCCTAAACTTATTACACTTAAATCCCTGAGGTTTTAACAAAATTATAGATAATTAGTTACAATTCACCCCTCCACAACAAACTTATATTTTTTATGCATTCTTGACATATCTTATAAACTATACTGTTTAAAAAGAATCCAAAGATAGCATGACGACCTACACATTTTTGTCGACGTTTTGGTAGTTGTTTTGTTCAATATCGACGCACGAATTAAAAGGTTGTTGATGCAGATTTTGTGTCCGATGCTTGTCGAATAGATTAGTTTTATTTTATGCTGAATTTGTAATAGTTAGTGAAACGGTCAAGCGAACGTGTATAGACCCGCTCGTTTGAAGTGGTCAAACGAGAGGGTTGTTGGTTTGACTGTGTGTGTGTGTTGCTAGACAAAGTTGCTGTGTTGTCATTGGTGTCGAAGGATAAGGCATCGAAGGATTATGAATATCCTTCGATGAGCTCGAAAGATACCCATCGTAGGATGGACCTCGAAGGATATCGAAGGATATCATTCGAGGTATGTGAGTATCTTTCGAAGACTGTCTGATCGAAGGATGATGTTTCGACCAGTCAGTCTGATCCTTCGACCTGCAGTGTTTGTTTTGGTATAAATACCAACACTTTGTCATTTGCAACACAAGAGTGAGAGCACAAGTGTGTGCTAGAGAGAGAATGGAGGTCTGAGACCTCACCGGGAGAAATCACCACTTGGTTTCTCCCCGGATGTATACTTCTTTGGTATTAGTTCGGTTGTCATGTAACCGGGCCGACTTGTAATGTTTACTACCGGATTAATACAAAGTTTGTTATGTTTATCCTCTCTTATCTCTTCCATCTATGAACATGAACACGAAAATCACGGGTTGGATCCCGAAACTGGACCTACAATTGGTATCAGAGCCATGGTGCCCGATTTAGTAAAACTAACCGTTTACTAAGTCACATGTGCTCTAGATCTGTGATTTTTGTGGGTTTTTGTTCAAGATGTAAAAAAGGTGAAAATGAGAAAAACCCAGATCTGGACCCGGATATCCAGATCTGTGCTAAACCGGGTGTTGGGTTTTATGTTTTTCTCCTAAATCTTCAAGTTTCCATCATCAAAAACTGTTTGTCCTCGAAAGATTGAACAGTTTTTCGAAGGATGAAACAAAATTCAAAATTCAAATTTTCATGCTTCGAAATGTGCGAAAGTTGGTCACCTACCACATCAACTTTTCACCAACCTGTCGTACTTTCTGTCCTTGTGTCAGAACCATCGAAAGATATCTTTCGATCTCGAAAGATCATCCTTCGAACAAGGAGATTCGAAAGATGAACAGGAGTGCTCGAAAGATCATCAGTTCTTCGAAGGATCAAAAAGACTTCGAAGGATCAATTCTGAAGTGTACGAAGGATCAGCCATGTCCAACTTCGAAAGGTGTTCGAAAGATATGTGACATGTGCTCGAAAGATGCTCGAAAGATATGTGACATGTGCTCGAAAGACTTCGAAAGATCATCTTTCGAAGCTGTCTTGGTGTTTATCTTTCGTTTGATGCAGGTGTTTCGAAGGATCCAGATGTTGTGGAATTTTATGAACTCAGACAGTGTGTTGGGGTTAATCATTTAATTCACTTGGAGTCGGGTCGGGTGTTCGCAAGGATTATTCATACCGGGCTTCAAAGTTTCAACATCAAAATTCGTACGGGATTTGGGAACACGCGGGGTGATGCAGCATGATGAACACAAGAGATGATGAAGACTTGATGTTTGAAAATGTGGGGTAGTCACGGTTACCGATGCAATGACAAACATGGTAACGTGACTATTATGGGCCAAACACAACAGTTCCGCTTGGTGGAGGGAATTGGTGAATATTTTACGACAGTTTCTTTGAAGTGGAAAGAATCTGTTAAGGTTTAGAGATTTTGCCAAAGAAATGGGGGGATAAAAATTTTTTCATTTGTTGAATTTCTTCGGCAAAATTCTAAACGCAATCTCAGGTGGTAGAGTTTATGATCTTCTGGTGATTCAAACGGTTCAGCGTGGAATGTTTTGCACAGACACTTGAAGATCAAGACTTGATGCAGTTGTTTAAGAATGGAACCTTTATCATATGCCGGTTGGAGTTTTGGAAGATCAGCGGAAGATCGGTCAATTGATCCTTTTGAGGAAATTGCACAACACTCAACACGGATACGCGTACTTTGAGGGGGAAATCTTATACAATGAGCATCAGGATGCTACTTACCTGGATCATCGGTCAAGGGGGAATTTGTCTACACAGAGAAGATGAATACTTGGCTGAAGATTGATTGCAATTGCATTTTCAGCATTCGACAGCAACGGACAAGGGGGAATTTGTTGATGCAGATTTTGTGTCCGATGCTTGTCGAATAGATTAGTTTTATTTTATGCTGAATTTGTAATAGTTAGTGAAACGGTCAAGCGAACGTGTATAGACCCGCTCGTTTGAAGTGGTCAAACGAGAGGGTTGTTGGTTTGACTGTGTGTGTGTGTTGCTAGACAAAGTTGCTGTGTTGTCATTGGTGTCGAAGGATAAGGCATCGAAGGATTATGAATATCCTTCGATGAGCTCGAAAGATACCCATCGTAGGATGGACCTCGAAGGATATCGAAGGATATCATTCGAGGTATGTGAGTATCTTTCGAAGACTGTCTGATCGAAGGATGATGTTTCGACCAGTCAGTCTGATCCTTCGACCTGCAGTGTTTGTTTTGGTATAAATACCAACACTTTGTCATTTGCAACACAAGAGTGAGAGCACAAGTGTGTGCTAGAGAGAGAATGGAGGTCTGAGACCTCACCGGGAGAAATCACCACTTGGTTTCTCCCCGGATGTATACTTCTTTGGTATTAGTTCGGTTGTCATGTAACCGGGCCGACTTGTAATGTTTACTACCGGATTAATACAAAGTTTGTTATGTTTATCCTCTCTTATCTCTTCCATCTATGAACATGAACACGAAAATCACGGGTTGGATCCCGAAACTGGACCTACAAAGGTACAAGTTGATAATGCTTTAATGTACAAGTAATTAAAGAAGAAAATAACAACTAATCTATACTATATTGTAATGTATGCGGGATGAGCATTTTAAGATACACAAAGAATAGGAACTTTTTCCCTCTTAATTTATGAATAGATCTCTAAAATGAAGGTAAATTGGTCTTTTAAACACTAATTATCTTTTAGCCCCTCATCTTATTACATATAAAATCCCTAATTTTAACAAAATTATGGATAATTAGGTTCTACTTACACTTTTCCCCTCTACTATATTTCTTTTATGTATTCTTTTCATATCTTTTAAACTATGACGTTATACAAATATCAGAAGGTATCGATATGCTCATTTTTGTCGATGTTTGGGTATTTGTCTTAATCAATATTGACGTACGAATTAAAATATAAAAATATATAATGCGTTAGTGTACAAGTAGTTACTTAAAACATCAAAATTTAATTTAAACATAGCTTTGAATCCTCACGTTTCAAACACTTCTAAATTCCCAATTCAAAATTCAAACACACCCTTATCTTTGTTGGATCCTCCCGCTTCAAACACGTCTTTGAAAACCCTAATCCCAATTCAAAATTCAAACACGCCCTTCTCTTTCTTGGTTCTCTATCTCAAGTTCAGATAATCGAATGTCAATCTGCCTTACCCTCTCTCGTTACTCTTCATTGATCGCAGGAGTTTGTGGTGCAAGATTTCACATCGCCTTCTCTGTTTGACATGGAAGGGTTCTTATCATATTTTCTAATAGATACCCAAATGGGTGGAGAATCACTTTTCGCTCCCTCATCACCATCCCCACCTCTCCATCTACTGGAAATTTAGGGTTTTTTTTTTCAACTTTAGTTCACCCAAAACCCTAAAACCTCCAATGTGCTATGATTCATCAGGGAAATCTCAGCCGATGGTTTCTCCTTACATTGTACTAAAGGTTTAATTTGCTTAATTTTTGTTTCTGCTTTTCGCGTGTGGATAAAATGAATTTAGTGGTGATTTCGAAGCTTAAAGTGGGTTTAGTTTTCTTTATTGTTGTTAATATCTCCTGTTTGGGTTTCTTCCTCTAAGATGCAGGTTGGCTTGGCTTCACACATTGTTAGGGTTGTGTCGACTTTGAAGGTACTCTTCTATAACAAGAACTTATTGCCTAAATATATATGTATTGTATTTATTTTTAGAGTCACACAAAGGGGAGATGGACTAATTTGATGTTTTTTTTTATTTGTGAGATTGCTTAAACATGCGACAAATGACTAGCTTCATAGTTATGTATTTTTATATTCTTGTCAGGGTTCAATGTAGTGTTTTACTACAGGAGCTTATTTAATCTTACTTCATATGAATTGCAGGCTCAAGAATTCATTGATGAGACAGGTATTGATGCTCTGGCAATGTTTATCCGTAATGTTCATGGAAGTACTCTGCAAGCGGGCCAAAGCTTCTGCTTGATTTGCTAAAGGTCAGTAGAGGATTTATCATCACATTCACACTGAAGTTACTTTTTGTAACTCTTGTTTTTTTTTTTTTTTTTTTTTTTTTTTTTTTTTTTTTTTTTTTGCTTTTGACTAGATGCTCTATGAATTGGCTTGAAAGAATGGAATCATGGAGCCTCTAGATTGCCTAAAGAACTTGTCCAGGTATGCGTCTATAATACAAGAGATCCATCTGAAATTCTTTCCATATGTCTTGTTTCTGTGGCCCCCTCTATGTGTGTTTGATGGTTTATAGCAGTATTTACACAATTAAATCACGAAAAAGAAAATATATGTTTTGCTCACCATTGTTTTAGTCAAATCTGTTTTCAATTTGATCCAACGGATTCCAACCATACGTTATACTTGTGATGTAGGTTCTTAAAATGTAATATTTGTTTGCATTTGTGTATATTAGTGTAGCAACTACCACATATGGCTCTCAATTTGCAGCATATTAAGTTGGTCAACACATCTATCAAGGAGCTCAGTGTGTTTCAAATTATAAACCGGTGACCCGGGAAGGACTTTGTAATTCCTTCTGATGTGAACTTGGTAGTTGTACAACAGGTACATCAGATGAGAAAGAAGATCATTGAGTGACGATATAATTCAATGGTTTGTCGATCCACTGACAAATTCTCATTGAATCCTGACAGGTTCTGATCACTTAACTTTTACTTATTTCATTCATTACTATTTGAAATCGATTTGTGTTTTTCGTTATGGCAGGTTGTCACTCTTTGGTGCAAGATTCGATCGATTTGTGCTTTTAGCTTATGAGATCTGCTTCTTTTGCATGGATTCACTCAAGGATCCAAAAAGAGAAATGGTGTCAATGCCATTATTTTCACTGCTCTATGGTGTTTGTGGTGTATGCGAAATGATGTCCTTTCCGAATGTGGTAGAAGAAGTCAAAGCAATGATAGAGATTGTTCATCATTTTCAACATAGGCTGATTTGGTGAATTGTTTTCTGTTCTTGTTGGTGTTGCTATTTTGCTAGATAATTTTGGTAGCTGTAATGTTTTTTTAAATACCTTGCTTTGCTGGGGTTTTAATAAGATTTGTCGGATCCAAGGGCCTTTAGGAGCTGGGTTTATATACTAGAGGTGTGAAAGCGTTGTATTTTGTTAGGTGAGCAATGTGGGATTCTCAACTTTTGGAATGAAAATTAAATATTAGTATTTGGGAGTACCAGCTCAGCTAGATTGAAGATGGCGTTAGGGTTCTGAACATTAGATATTTGTAGTAATTTAATCCAAGATTACAAGAAATTTCCATCTCCAAAGAAAGCATATTTGATATTTTCAACTATAAAACAATCATGACCTTGGATGAAAAGCTATAAAACAATTATGAACAAGATGAACAACATTTAATTAAACTGCTATTTTGGTCCCTGAGGTTTATTAATTTTTGCTACTTTAGTGCAAAACTCAATTTTTTTGCATCTGGGTCCCTGTGGTTTCAGTTTTATTGCCATTTTGGTTTAAAAATAAATCAGTTCATATTTGTCTTATAAAATTCTACAATTTTGTTATTTTTCTCAGGGGCAAATCAGGTTATATTTGTCTTATAAAATCTGGTATTTATTTATAAAAAAGAAATGACCATTTTGCCTCTGAGTAAAAGGACAAAATAGCAGGATTTTATATTTTTATAAGACAAATATCACCTGATTTCATTTTTGGACCAAAATGGCAATAAAACTGAAACAACAGGGACCCAGATGCAAAAGGTTTAAGTTTTGGACTAAAGTGGCAAAAGTGACTAAACCATAGAGACCAAAATGGCAGTTTACTCTAAATTTTTATTTTTAACTAAATCAATATCCAATTTCAATTTTTATAATATACGTTTTAATCTATTTAATTATCTTACAATTAATCTATTTAATTATCTAACAATTTGTTTTTCCTATGATATTAGTTTTATGAATATGTTGTTGTGTCTAATTATTTTTTCATAACATTCTAAGACAATTATTTTGAAAACAGTGTGTTGTTTTTCTTGAGTACTTCGACTCAGGTCAACATTTTTAGCTAAGGTAACTTCTTTTCACCCAATCCCCGCCGCATCGCGCGGGCACCCTACTAGTACACAACATAAACAAGAAATTTATATTGATTCACATAGGAAAATTAAAAATGGAAGAACATAAAAAGATTTGATGATGTAATACTGTAATATCACCTCGATGCACTTAAAATTCAAAATTTTATAAATTTAATTAAAAGAACAAAAAGAAAAGAGAGAATTCAAACATTTAATCGCAAATGCACATATCTTGAGGGGCTGGTCTACTACCTACCTGTAAGGAAGGAAAAGAAGATGATCGAAATCGAGCAATGGAGGAAACGAGAAACGAAGAAGAAGAAGATGATTTATCCCATGGTGTTGCGGAGAGGGTTTCAAAGAGCTCTTGTTGGTGCACTTGTGTCTGTACTTTGTCTGTATTCGGTCACGATGTAAACGATGTCCTTGTTATTGTTTGTAGGTCCGTGTTTCGGGATCGATTCCGTGATTTTCATGTTTATGTTCAAAGATGGAAGAGATAAGAGATGATAAACAAACAAACTTTGTATTAATCCGGTAGTAAACATTACAAGTCGACCCGATTACATGATAACCGAACCAATACCAAAGAAGTATACATCCAGGGAGAAATCAAGTGGTGATTTCTCCCGGTGAAACCTCCTATCACTCTCTTGCACACACTTGTGCTCTCACTCTTGTGTTGCAAATGACAAAGTGTTGGTATTTATACCAAACACAGGTTGTATGGTCGAAGGATTAAACTGACTGGTCGATAGATCATCTGTCGACCATCCAGCTTTGGAAAGATACACACATACCTCGAAGGATGCCATATCCTTCGAGGTCCATCTTCAACCTTCGATGGATATCTTTCGAGCTCATCGAAGGATACACAATCCTTCGATGCCTTATCCTTCGACACCAACATTAAACAACCATAATTTGTCTTGCAACCACACACGGTCAAACGAATAACCCTCTCGTTTGACCACTTCAAACGAGCGGGTCTATACACGTTCGATAGACCGTTTCACTAACTATTACAAATTCAGCGTAAAATAATAACTAATCTATTCGACAAGCATCGGACACAAAATCTGCATCAACAAATTCCCCCTTGTCCGTTGCTGTCGAATGCTGAAAATGCAACTGCAATCAATCTTCAGTCAAGTATTCATCTTCTCTGTGTTGACAAATTCCCCCTTGACCGATGATCCAGGTAAGTAGTATCTTGATGCTCATTGTATAATATTTCCCCCTCAGAGTACGCGCATCCGTGTTGAGTGTTGTGCAATTTCCTCAAAGGACTCAATTGACCGATCTTCCGCTGATCTTCCAATACTCCAACCGGCATTTGATAAGGGTTCCATTCTTTAACAACTGCATCAAGTCTTGATCTTCAAGCGTCTGTGCAAAACATTCCACGCAGAACCCCCCTGTCTCACCAGAAAATCACAAACTCTACCACCTGTGATTGCGTTTAGAATTTTACCGAAGAAATTCAACAAATGAAAATGTTTATCCCCCCATTTCTTTGGTAAGATCTCTAAACCTTAACAGATTCTTTCCACTTCAAAGAAACTGTCGTCAAATGTTCACCAATTCCCTCCACTGAGCGGAACTGTCATCAATCTTCATTGAATGTTCTCGGTTCCGAAAATTCACGAACATGACTTTCTTCTTTGCATAATCTAGTTGAATAAGAACGTCCCCTGGTACCCCGTAGGATCTGACTTGTATCCCCCCAAAGACCGAAGACTTTGTGAACTCGTTAGGACCGGTATAGACGTTCCAGGTTCATACGTTCGTCTTCAAATGCGAGAATATGACAATAAACAAAATCCTTTCGAACATTTCCGAATAACCGGTAACAATCATAAATAAATACTGATGCGCGGAAGCGAACATATCGTGTTGTTTTTGGCCCATAATAGTCGCGTTACCATTTTTGCCATTGCATCGGTAACCGTGACTACCCCACAATTTTTTAAACATCAAGTTTTCATCATCTCTTGTTTTCATCATGCTGCATCATCCCGTGCGCTCCCAAATCCGTACAAATTTGGCGTTGAAAAATAGAAGCACGGTTCAAATCATCTTAGCGAACACCCGGCCCCACTTTTCAACTTGCGAATAGAGATGGGTCCACGACTCCATGTCTCATCTGATCAATGTAGCCATTATTTAGATCCATGGATTATTATTATTATGTTTTTTTTTTATTTATTATTATTAATTTTTTTTTTTGATAAAATATGTGTGCCCCAAAGACTAGTCAAACTACAACTAATGGGTGCACAAAATTCTTGTAGCTTAAGCAAGCAGTTAATCCATGTGAATCTAATAAGACACAGTTGATTTGTACATGTCTGCTCCATCGTGGCCCACTGTTAATTAGATGGACTAATTCTTACATAGGAATGAGACCCACAAAAAAACATTTGTTGGGCCTATTCATAAGATGTGTGGCCCGAAACACCAAACAAGTCCAACATAAACAACCCTACTGCAACTTTATTCAACCAGCCGACATCCTTTCCTTCTCTCTCCTGAACCTTTTCTTCGATACAAGCAACAGCAGCACTATCATCTTTCACGATCTCTATGATCTTTCGAGCCCCAAACAACATCCTTCGAGATCTGAGGATGATCTTACGAAGTCAGTTGGGTTTGATGATCCTTCGAAATGAAAAGGAGACCTTTCGAAAATCATTAAGATGACCTTTCGTTTTTGTTTTCATTCGATTCTGTTTGGTCTCCATGATCCTTCGAAACAGATGGTATGACCCTTCGAGATAACTGATAACCTTTCGAAGTTGCTTAACTGTAAGATGACCCTTCGAGAAAGAAAAAAATTGGGTTGACCCTTCGAGGAGCTATTTTGACCTTTCAAAGTTTTTGTGGGTGGAAGTTGATCTTTCGAATTGAATGGTCTGACCCTTCGAAACCAGTTGGGTTGACCTTTCAAGAATAGCTGACCTTTCGAAACAGACACCTGATCTTTCGAAGTTCTTCACATCTTTCAAAATATGAAGATGTGAAGAACATTATGAACACAACAAGAACACGGTGACTGTTTAGATCTGCAGATTTGACGAAAACACTTGTACACGATTTTTGATGAAGAAAACTTGAAGATTTAGGAGAAAAACATAAAACCCAACACTTGTTTTGTCACAGATCTGAATATTCGGGTCCAGATCTGAGTTTTTCTCATTTTCACCATTTTTACATCTTGAACAAAAACCCACAAAAATCACAGATCTAGAGCACATGTGACTTAGTAAACGGTTAGTTTTACTAAATCGGGCACCATGGCTCTGATACCAATTGTAGGTCCGTGTTTCGGGATCGATTCCGTGATTTTCATGTTTATGTTCAAAGATGGAAGAGATAAGAGATGATAAACAAACAAACTTTGTATTAATCCGGTAGTAAACATTACAAGTCGACCCGATTACATGATAACCGAACCAATACCAAAGAAGTATACATCCAGGGAAAAATCAAGTGGTGATTTCTCCCGGTGAGGTCTCAAACCTCCTATCACTCTCTTGCACACACTTGTGCTCTCACTCTTGTGTTGCAAATGACAAAGTGTTGGTATTTATACCAAACACAGGTTGTATGGTCGAAGGATTAAACTGACTGGTCGATAGATCATCTGTCGACCATCCAGCTTTCGAAAGATACACACATACCTCGAAGGATGCCATATCCTTCGAGGTCCATCTTCAACCTTCGATGGATATCTTTCGAGCTCATCGAAGGATACACAATCCTTCGATGCCTTATCCTTCGACACCAACATTAAACAACCATAATTTGTCTTGCAACCACACACGGTCAAACGAATAACCCTCTCGTTTGACCACTTCAAACGAGCGGGTCTATACACGTTCGATAGACCGTTTCACTAACTATTACAAATTCAGCGTAAAATAATAACTAATCTATTCGACAAGCATCGGACACAAAATCTGCATCAACATTGTTGTAAGTTGACCAAGTCAACCATCCTCCGGTTTGACTTGGACAACAGTTGGTAAAAGGTTGTAAGATGTTCTGTGTCGAAGGATAGCTAATCGAAGGATATTGTAGATCCTTCGATGACATCGAAAGATAGGCTACGAAGGATAATGTTAGACTTCGAAGGATATGCAATCCTTCGAAGTATTTGTAGATCCTTCGACAGCTTTGTCATCGATAGATGATCTTTCGATCATCTATCGGATCCTTCGGACCAGACATCAGATGCTGGGTATATATATACCCATGCAGTGTATGTTAGAAGGCAGAAGCACACAGACAGAAAGAGAGAGTTCTTGAGAGCATTCTGTCCGAAAACACACACACACTTGAGAGTTCGCAGAACAGATTTGTGAACATAGTGCTTGTAACCGAAACCTTTCATACGTATTAATACAGTGGTGTTAATCGGTGAATCTTTGTGTGTTTGTGTTTATACTTGCTTAATTCCGGTTTGCTTGCTAGCTTGGATTCCGCACTCGCTAGTTGGTTTGTATAACAATGTTTAGGTTCGTCATCCTCCGAGAAGGGACCTACAAGTGGTATCTGAGCTAAGGCTCTTTACCTTGTTTAAAACCGGGTTTTATTCAAGTTCTTGGTGTGTTTGGACATTTGGTTTTGCACCCGTTTTTGGAGTTTTTATTGCACTTTTAAACTGAAAAACGAGTTCTAAACCTTCGGGAGTGTTCTAGGTTGGGTTGGGTAACTTGAAAACTTGTTTTTAAGTGACTTGGTAATTTCCGGCCATTTCTCCGGTCATTATTCCGGTGACTGGTTGTTGTCCATTTTGGGTAAGTTTTGTTTGAAAATTTTGGGTTGGTAAGAAAGTACAGTCTGCCATACCCTTTTGCCGAAAGTTGACCTTACCTATCACATCACCTTTTCACCAACCTTTCACATCAGTGTCAGTGTGTCAGAGTCGCTCGAAAGATATCTTTCGACATCGAAAGACCATCTTTCGATCAAGGAAGGATCGACAGATCATCATCTTTCGACCCATCCTTCGGAGTCTGAAACATATCTTTCGACCAGGGAATCTATTCGAAAGACAGTTCATCGAAAGATAAGGATATATACTCGAAAGATAAGGATCTTTCAAATAGTGAATCCTTCGAGCTTGTGAATCTTTCGAAATCATTGTTCGAGATACAACAGTGATCTTTCGAGCACTGTTGATCCTTCGAACAAGATTTGATCTTTCGATTGTGGTCTGTTTGTTGTTAACAAGTTTCTGTGATTTTAGATCTTTCGAACAGGATCCTTCGGCTGTGTGATCTTTCGGAATATTCACTTAGCATTTATTTTGCTTATCAATCATGAATCCGAATTGGTGGAATCCGGCTCCAGATAGTGGTAAATATACAAGTTCAGGTGTCACTCCCTCATGGTGGGGTACACCGGCTCCAGACGATGGAAAATACACGAATACAAGGTCATCTCCTTCATGGGCCGAGTCTCCGGTATCGACATCTTCTCAGGGAAATCAATGGGCATTGGTATCGAATCAAACTCCGAGCATTCAAAGTATCTTATTAAGCGAAAGCGAAACAGGAAGTTTGAATCGACCTCCAAAGTTGATGCATTTGAATGAATATTCAGGATGGGTTGAGAGATTTAAAACATATGTTCTTGGTCAAAATACCGAATTGTGGATACGTTTCACTACAGATTTCGATCAAGCCATAGAGGTTGCTGCGTCAGATACTGCTACGTTTGCCGATCTTCCAGAAGATAAAAAGAAAACCTATGATCTGGAAAAGAAGGCATACGCCATTCTCACTCAGGCATTAAGCAGGGATATCTACCACCAGTTTGTCAGCTTCAAGACAACAAAGAAGTTGTGGGACGGATTGAAAACCAGAGGAGTAGGAAATGCAGCAACACGTCAAATGCGTCATGATCTTCTCAAGAAAGAATTTGATGGTTTCACTTGTATGGATAAGGAGTCCTTGGGAGATATGACAAGCCAGTTTTATCATTTGCTTACGGAATTGGACAATTATGGTGTAACGACAACTCAAGCTGAAGTGGTGAAGAAGTTTGCTGATGCTTTGCCTCCTCAATGGAGTAGTTTCTTGGAAATCCTGAAGTACAACGGAGTGTTGAGAACCACTAATATCAACGACTTCGTGAAGCTTTTGGAAAACAAGGATCAGGAGGAAACATTAAAGGCAAAAAGAGTTCCAGTGGCGCAAAATCCAGAGATGTATTGTGGAACTTCCAATTCTTCGTCTGCAAGAACCGGTCCACATGCTCCACTTCAAACGGCGTTTGTTACTAGCACGGATATGTATGGCAACCCTGTGCAAGTTCCTGTTAAGCCACCTCCCACCACAGATATGTACGGAAATCCAATACAACCACCTCCTCCTCCTGCTCAACAACAACGTGCATGTTATGGAGGAACATCATCTGCTGGTCAACAATCAAAGTCAGGTACCGTACAACTCGACACGTCAAGCTTCTCTAAAATCAGTGTAGAAGTAGCTAAGGAACACATGGAGCTGCTTAACACTGTAGTGAGCGCGTACTGTGGGTTAATAGAAGGTCAGATTGGCAACATTAATCTGACACAAGAAGATTACAGGCAGATTGATAAAGAAGAGATGGACTTGATGGACATCAAGTGGGCCTTTGCTAGTGCTGTGAGAAGAGCAAAAGATTGGATGGAAAGTACTGGCAGAACCAGCTTGGAAAGTAAGCGAGACACCAAGTATGGGTTCGATAAGCAGGCTGTAAAGTGCTTCAACTGTGGTGAACGGGGTCACTTTAAACGGGAATGTACAAAGCCAGCACAGCACGGGAATCAAAACCCCTTCAGAAACCAAGGCAACCAGCAGAACAGAAACAATGATCGTACAATGGTACCCGTCAACAACCAAACCAACCGGGCACTTGCGGTTCAGGTGGATGAAGGTTGTGACTGGTCAATCCAGTTGGGTGGTGATGCTCCCGATGGAACAGCATGTTTTGCTCAAGTTGTGAAGAAGCTAGTTCACACCAGTGGTGGAGAATCTTCTGCCAGTGGTGGTGAATCGTCTGAAGATGAAGACTCTTCTGGGTACAGCAGAAGTGTTGATGAAGAATCATCCAATTATGGTGATGATCATGTGGGTGAGACATCGAATGCAGCAATCGATGCAGATATTGATGAACTCTTGGGAGAAGCTGCAGCAGAAACTCAAAGAAGATCTATTCTGGTGGATCAAGCTGCTTATACTTCGTCTTCTCTCCATTCAGCCTTTATGGCTAATGTCGACGGTTCATCAAGTCAGGTATGTGTCAATGAACCCACTGCTGTTAATTGTGATGAGTGTGCTAGGTTGCATGCTAGATGTGCTGATACGGAGAAAAGTATGTCTGAGTTGCAAGGCAAACATGATGCTTTACAAGCTAGTTTGTTTGACTTGCAAGACGAACATACTACTGTGAATGAGAATTTGAGTGACTTGCAAAGTAAGCATGACGCTTTGCAAGAAAAGTATGATGTGACTTTTCTTCACAATCAGAAATTGACTGTGGACCTTTCCAAATGCACAGAAGCCAATATGTTTTATGAAAAGCATGAAAAAGAATTTAAGTCAATGATTGAGACATTAAAGAAAGATAAAACTGAATTGACTAAAATGGTTTCCAGAAAACAAACGGACATTAATTTGTATATCTCTCGTCTTGAGACAATGCAAAAAGAAATGGTCTGTGTAAAAACGGAAAGTGAGGCAATCCAACTCAAGCTGGATAGCTATTTGAGTTCTAGCTATGTGTTGGATCACATCATTGATGTCCAAAAGGAGAAAAGGGACATGACGTGCTTGGGATATAAGAAATGTCCACCTCCTGTGAGACACAATTATGATGCCATGCCAGATGAGGAGGACAGAGTGTTATTTGAACCTTCTGTGCCTCTAGATGTTAAGGAGTTTGCTGCAGGACTCGGATACCAAAAGGAAGTATCCTCAGATTCAGATGTGTCAGCAGATACATTTGTAAGTGCTGAACAGAATCAAGATCCTCCAGTTGTGATTGAGGATGCTGATTCTTCTGATGATGAATCTGATGATACTGTCCCAGCAAAGTCTGATGCGGTAGCCAAAAATGAGGACATACCTCTCGAGAATCACATTCTATGTGATCCCCCTGTAAAACCGGCTAAGACTGTTGCAACTGAGTCCTCATCTGCAGAAGAGCCGGAGAATGTGAATTTGCTGTACACTCTAGTTGGTGATGATAAAATTTACTCAGACAAAGATTTTCCCATTAAGAATGTTAATCAATCCTTAATCTGTAAAGTCTTTGAAAATTCGACAAGTAAATTTTTGGGAAAGTCAGGACCACGTGTTACAGTTACACAGTGTCCTCCTATTCCAAAAGCTGAAATTCGAAAACAATTTGGCAACAAGAAATTACCGACAGTGCCAAAACAGCAAAATCACACCAAGACCAAAAGAAAATCACCGGCTCAAACTCAAAAGAAGCCGAATCAGAAGAAAAACAAGAATGTAAACTTTGTGAAATCGACGGGAACGGACAAAATTGAAACGTTTGAAAATAAATCTAACTTAGATTTTGTCAAGAAAGCTACTGTTTTGAAAAGAAATGAACAAAACAGCTCACACCCTAGTACCTCGGGTTCACAAGGTTCAACATCATCGGCTAAGCGATCACATGATACTTCGGGGTTTGTAGAACGAAAATCATGTTTTGAATGTAGAACAATTGGACATATTATTCGAAATTGTCCATATCTTCATAAGCAAAAAGAAAAGGTTGATGTTCCCCGTGACCACAATGACCATAAGCGATCTGTTTCTGTAAAACAAGATCCCCGCCTTGCAAAAGAAAGGGAAAAGAAACAGAAACGCCAACAGGTCAAGAAGATTGAAAAAGCAATTAAAACCGATGTGGTTCAAAAACAATCTGTTGCTGTAAAACCAGAAAATTTCAAAACTTCAAACAATCAAGAAGTTAAAATTTTAAAGAAAGACACTGGTAAAACAAAACAGACCTGGAAACCTAAATCGGTTACTGAATCAGGGGGACCATCACAATTCACCAACCATCAAAGACAAGAAGTTATTGTCATTGATGAAAATGGAAGACCCAAGACCACAATGGCTTGGGTCCCCATCTCCAACTAATTCATTTGAGTTCATGTGCAGGGTGTTCCAGGAGGAACTGTCAGTAGTCATTGGATTGTTGATAGTGGGGCATCCAGGCACATGACAGGCGACATGAAGCTTCTCTACGACGTCAAATCTATTAGAGGAGGTTATGTTGCTTTTGCTGGAGATAAAGGTGGATATATTACGGGTGAAGGAATGATATCCAACGGGATTGTCAGCTTTGACAAGATCAACTTTGTGCAACAACTTGATCACAATCTTCTTAGTGTTTCTCAAATCTGTGACAAGCAGTTCTCAGTACACTTTGATGCTAATGGATGTTATGTGCTGAAGCCGGGCTTCAAAATTCCAAAAGAATGGATTCTCTTGTCGGCTCCAAGGATAAATGATTTGTACGTCCTTGACATGAGCCAAGCTATTACTACGTCTGCACAAGCAACTTGTTTCGTTTCCAAAGCCACAGAAAAAGACACTATCTCTTGGCACAGACGAATGGGTCACATTCACTTACGCAAAATGAATCATTTGGTTTCAAATGAATTGGTGAATGGTGTTCCCCTCAAAAATTTCCATCTTCAAGACGTCTGTGTTTCGTGCCAGAAAGGAAAGCAAACAAAGAAAAAGCACCCTACAAAGAAGATCAACACGGTGGCAGTTCCTCTTGAACGCTTGCACATGGATTTGTTCGGTCCTGTCAAGCACAAGAGTATTCGGGGTGATCAATACTGCCTCGTGATAACTGATGATTATTCGAGATTTTCTTGGGTGGCGTTCATGGCACACAAGAGTGAAACCTTTGGCATTATCAAAAACTTGATCATTTAGATTGAGAATTTGTATAAGTTGAAGGTTAGGCGGATACGTAGCGACAATGGTACTGAATTTAAAAATCATTCCATGACGTAGTTTTGCACTTCAAAAGGTATTCTTCATGAGTTTAGTGCAGCTTATACTCCTCAACAGAATGGCGTCGCTGAACGTAAGAACCGCACATTGATCGAGACTGCTAGGACAATGTTGGTAGAGTCACAGCTACCCATTCCATTCTGGACTGAAGCTGTGGCCTCTGCATGTTACACATTGAACCGAGTCCTTACAGTCAAAAGGCACAACAAGACCTGCTTTGAGCTTCTTCAAAAACGGAAACCAGATTTGTCTTATCTAGAACCGTTTGGAGCTCCATGCACAATCATCGATCCTAATGGAAAGTTTGGGGCAAAAGCAATTGATGGATACTTTCTTGGGTATGCCACCCCTAACTTACGAGTCTGGAATCTAGAGACTAAAAGGGTCGAGGAATGGTCTGAGGTCAGAGTACAAAGGCACACCTTGCCAGTCAAAAATCCGGGTCAACCTTGGATGTTTCAGTACGATGACTTCTTCAATTCGATCAATGCTGAAGCCGTTGAAGAAAATGCTGCGGCTAGGATGTTTTTCGAGAGTGACAATGCAACAGTTTCACCGGTGGTTCGTCCAATTCTTGTTAATCAAGAACCATCTTCTTCGGTGAACAATAATACTCTCAACAATGAGGATTTTTATGATGCAAACGAATTGAACGAATCTTCAGAGGATGATGAATTTCTAGATGCAGATCAAGAAGTCCCAACAACAGCAGTTCATGGTACTTTAGAGGGTACTCCTCCAGTGGATGCCCATAGAACAGCTGAGGCTACTGCATCATCCTCTTCGTCAATTCCGGGCCTTGATTTGGTTGTTGATCTCAATCTCAACAACCTGGGTATAAATATTCCAGTTCCAGATAATCCAGAAACAAGGATTCATAATACCCATCCTCAACAAAACATCATTGGAAATGTGCAAAGTGGCGTTCAAACAAGAAACATGTTGCGAAACAACAACAATGCAGGCTTGTATGCAGCTATTCGAGAATCCGGGCAACAAAACAATTGGTCCTTCGCGTGTTATGTCTCACAGGAAGAACCAAGAACGTGGAAAGAAGCCTTGAAAGACAACGCTTGGGTTGAAGCAATGCAGGAAGAACTGCAACAATTCCAGAAGCTGGGTGTCTGGAAACTCGTAGAGAAACCTGCTGGATACAAGAAGATTGGTACCCGTTGGGTGTTTAAATGCAAAAAGGATGACCGCAGAGTTGTTATCCGAAACAAAGCACGTTTAGTCGTTCAAGGTTTTCGTCAGATTGAAGGGATCGACTACAACGAAGTGTATGCACCAGTGGCACGTCTCGAAGCAATTCGAATCTTTCTAGCCTATGCATCCTTCAAAGGATTCAAGGTTTATCAGATGGACGTGAAAAGTGCATTCTTACATGGTGTGGTTGAAGAAGAGGTATACGTCGAACAGCCTCCAGGTTTTGAAGATCCTATCCATCCCGATCGGGTTTGGTTGCTCAACAAAGCTCTCTATGGTCTACATCAAGCACCGCAAGCTTGGTATGCAACCTTATCACACTATCTGCTGGAGAACGGTTTTCGTAGAGGTCTTATCGACTGTACTCTTTTCATCAAAGAACAAGATGGAGATCTTCTTCTGGTACAGGTATACGTTGATGATATTATTTTTGGTTCTACTAATGATGTTTTGTGTAGGAATTTCGAGCGGATAATGCAGGATAAATTCGAGATGAGTGCTATGGGGGAAATGACCTTCTTCTTGGGCCTACAAGTACAACAAACAGAGTCTGGGATATTCATCCATCAGACTAAATATGTTGGTGACATCTTGAGCCGGTTCCAGATGTCTGATGCAACGCCCATTGGTACCCCATTGCCAACTAATCACGGAATTACTCCAGACTTGAAGGGTGAAGCTGTTAGCCCCTCAAACTATCGCGCAATGATCGGATCTCTTATGTACCTCACAGCATCAAGGCCAGACATAATGTACCCAACGTGCCTGCTTGCCAGATATCAAGTTAACCCGAAGGCCTCACATCTTGCAGCTGTAAAAAGGATTTTTCGTTATTTGAAGGCGTACCCTGACACCGGTCTATGGTACCCTAGGGATAATAACTTTGAATTGGTAGCTTTCAGTGATTCTGATTTTGGCGGATGCAAAATCGACGGCAAATCCACAACGGCTGGATGTCAGTTTTTAGGAAATCGCCTAGTCACATGGCAGTGCAAGAAGCAGACGTGCGTTTCTACATCAACATGCGAAGCTGAATACATTGCTGCCTCAAGTTGTTGCTCCCAAGTTCTTTGGATCCAACAACAAATGCGGGACTACGGTTTTGAATTCCTAACTACTCCTATTTACGTTGATAATTCTGCTGCTTTAGATATCACTAGAAATCCTGTGCAGCACTCAAAGACCAAACACATCGAAATCAAATATCACTTCATACGTGATTGCTTTGAGAAAAGGCTAATCGATGTTGTTAAGGTCCATACCGATGACCAACGTGCCGACTTATTTACCAAAGCATTTGACAAATCTAGATTTGACTTCTTATTATTGGTAAATGGCATTAAGGTCAAGCAAGAGTAAAACCAACATCGGAAAATCATTTTTGTAAATACCTTTGTGTTTTAAATTTATCTTAGTTTATTGATTTTAGGGGGAGTAAATCCAAAAATCTGAAAATCCAAAAACATCGAAAAAAATTTCAAAAACACAAAAACAATAGAAAATCAAAAATGAGTTTCCTGGCGAGCAAAAGAGAAAATGATAGTACATCAGTGGTCTATCCAAACCTCTTTAAACCTTAAATGAAAAACGATAAGCAGCTCTATATAAGATGTATCGGTAGGCTCACAATCACTTTAAAGTGTGCAGGGTGATATAAATCTTAAATCGACTGAAGACCAGGTGGGAACCATTCATTGGCATATGGTCTTAGTACCGAAATTTCGTTTGATAGATTGCCGAGGTTCTGTGATATTCGGTCTTTATGCTGCTTATCATCTGGGTATCATGGTTGTATCTTTTACCGAAAAATAACGGGGGCGCAAGTCTAGATCTTCCATGATACCATACATACGTGTACATATTACATACTGCATTCGACCTCAATAAGTGATAAACAATCACATGTCCAAATCAAATAAGTGATAAAATATCACATTTATCCGGGTGTCAAGTTCGTCTCTCTGCTGTACGGAAGTACTGACCTGTTCACGGACTTGCACCTGTGCCCTCATGCATACGAAAATCAAGTTCCTCATCAATAAGTGATTATATCACATAGGGCTTGTTTTCAAATCAAAATAAGTGAGAATCTCACATCATATACGGTCAAACAGATGATAATCGGTATACTCACCGGTAAGATGAACTCTCGTGCATACCTTGATACGGGAATGTGTCGTGATGTGGATGAACACCGGTCGGTAAGTATAAATCATACATTAACGTATCCTCTCGTCATGATTACATCTGATAAGTTGAGCTTAAGTGGACAACAATACCGATAATTGTTATAGGATGCTTATCTTAATGTTAACTAACTGAACAACAGGAGCGTTTTGGCGTGACCGTACACTGTTATGATTCTCTTACCCTCGAAACTCGCAAAAAGAATGTCTGTATATTTTTATTTACTGCTTTCAGTCTTTATTTATTTACTGCTTTCAGTCTTTACATTTGAAAAATTCAAAAATACCAAAAAGATTTTATTTCTGCTTTATTTTCGATCGTACGATGTTGGAACTCTAGTCTTCGTTACCTGAAACCTGACTGAAAACCGAATTGACTAAATCTTCATAAACGGTCAAAATTTGCAAGTGTTTGAAAGTTGAAAACTAAAATTGATAAATTTGTAAAACTTTCAAACTGTCGGACGGTGTTTGATTGTGACATGGTCATACGTGTGTCATTTGTTTATGCTAACTATATTCCAAGCAGTTGTTCTCATTACGCGTTTAGATTTCTTGCATGTGCAGATTCTAAAGGCTAGGAGAACATGGTCGATGACAAAGCTTCGGAATGAAGACACGACGTGAAGGCACTCAAAAGATGAAGTTGATCGAGTTGCCGCTGACCATCATCAACACTACAAGGATCTCACTTCATAAAGATCAAGTTTTTCACGAGCATAACTCAAGGGGGAGCTTATGTTAAGGGGGAGTTTGTCAACACACTTCCTACATGATACGGGTAGTTTGTTGATACACTCTCTGCTTTCAATACGTGAAGACTTTGAAGATCCTCCGACTTTGAAGACTTGAAAGGACATCAGAGTCTTGAGAACTCGAAGACCAAAGACTATCGAAGTTCGAGACGAGTCTACAACTATAGAAGATAAAGACAAAGCTACAGCCAAGGGGAAGTTTGTTGGTGCACTTGTGTCTGTACTTTGTCTGTATTCGGTCACGATGTAAACGATGTCCTTGTTATTGTTGTAAGTTGACCAACTCAACCATCCTCCGGTTTGACTTGGACAACAGTTGGTAAAAGGTTGTAAGATGTTCTGTGTCGAAGGATAGCTAATCGAAGGATATTGTAGATCCTTCGATGACATCGAAAGATAGGCTACGAAGGATAATGTTAGACTTCGAAGGATATGCAATCCTTCGAAGTATTTGTAGATCCTTCGACAGCTTTGTCATCGATCATCTATCGGATCCTTCGGACCAGACATCAGAGCTGGGTATATATAGACCCATGCAGTGTATGTTAGAAGGCAGAAGCACACAGACAGAAAGAGAGAGTTCTTGAGAGCATTCTGTCCGAAAACACACACACACTTGAGAGTTCGCAGAACAGATTTGTGAACATAGTGCTTGTAACCGAAACCTTTCATACGTATTAATACAGTGGTGTTAATCGGTGAATCTTTGTGTGTTTGTGTTTATACTTGCTTAATTCCGGTTTGCTTGCTAGCTTGGATTCCGCACTCGCTAGTTGGTTTGTATAACAAGGTTTAGGTTCGTCATCCTCCGAGAAGGGACCTACAGCTCTAAGAAAAAACCTTAGAACAGTAAACTCTTCTAACCAGTGTCTTATTTCTTCTGATCCCAGTAACCCGTTCCACCCATTCCTTTTTACTTCTAAACCCAAATTGACCAGTAAACATACTTCCCTCTTTTAAAATTGACCCAATTGGACCCAAAGTGACCCAATTTTATGTACCCGGGTCAGAATCCCCCCCCCACTTCTAATGATCATAGCCCTAGACTTCCATTATCAGTGTGCTTTAGAAAACGCAGACGCAAACCATTGGTTTTACATTCTCCTGTTGTTTCAGTTATGGTTCTATTAGTCGACCGTTTAACTCACCCCTAACATTTGTAGACCGTCATAAAAAGTCCAATAACAGACCAATATCACAGGAGTTAAACATAGTGATTAATCATCAACCAGCTACTTAATATGACAATCGGATAAGCTGCGCATGATTACAAGAAAGTAGAACTAAAACAGATATACACAATCCAGGAAACCAATTTACAGGAGACGCAAAAAAATAAAAGAAAACGCAACAATCGGTCATCCATATTTCAAACAGATCATTTACGTCCACAAATTGAACAAACTGAAAACCCATCTTTCATTCTGTATCAGCATATATTGAAGCTAATATGAAGGTATCACTCCCTCTACCTTTAATAATTTTTAATTAAATTACTTATTTATAAAATTGTATTTTTTAACAAACAATTTCAAATATAAGGCTCACTATTTTCTTGTGAAAATTGTCCATTAAATTGTTCAACTTAGTATCAAATTAATGTAACCCTGGGCTTATAGCTCAGTGGTTATGGAAATGAGGGAAAGACTCCTGACCGAATGGTCTTGAGTTCGATTCCTGATCCACCTGGGTTTTACCGGCTTTGAATTGTGGTGCCCTCGCGCGGGTGCAAGGTCGGGTTTTCCCCGGAACTGGTGGCATGGTGGGCTAGGGGCTCCGTGCGTGCAGGTTGGGCTGCCTCGGGCTACCTTTCGGCCAATGGGTGCCGCGTACGGAGTACCCGGCGATTCTTATGTTGGACGTTCAAAAAAAAGTATCAAATTAATGTTTGCACTCGTATTGATAAGGCCAACTAATATTACCTGTGTTTCAGGAGTAATATTCTTTAACTGTAAACCCATTACAACCAATTTAAATTTAAATGGGTTTAGTGGATTAAATTTCCAAGAATTATGTCGATTTTTTACCATTTGTTTATACATAATCAACAAAACTTTGTACAATATTTGATTTTGATCATTCTTAGTAGCTAGTTACTGCTAATCAAACCAATTCTGAGTATTGTTTTGTTAATAATCCAATTAGACTTGCATTTAATACTATACCATATTGGTATGTGGTTTAATAAAGTCAAACTTGAAAGTGGCATGAAAAAATAGAGCGTGTATCATCTGTTCAAGTACTCTTGTGTTGATTATTGACTTAAAATTGAGTTATTAACTTAAAATTGGTTGTACATTCTCCGGTTTATTTCAATTATGAACATGGTTCTACTAATCGGCCGTTCAGCTCACCCCTAACATTTGTAGACAGTCGTAAAAAATCCAATAACAGAGCAATATCAGAGGAGTTGAGACAGAACGATTAATCATCAACCAACAACTTAATATGACAACCAGATATGTACACACGAATAGCAAGAAACTGAAACTACAACAGATATACACCATCGACGAAACCAATTTATAGCAACTTAATATGACCAGTTTAACCCATTTATATTAAATTTTGATTTCTCAAAATGTGTTTTTATGCTATAACTTAAATTGGTTGGATATTTTATACAATAATTGTAATTAAAAAGAGAACTTGACAAAAGATCTTATAATTAAAAAGTAATTGTTTTATATACATTTGTATTTTTTTGTTGAAAATTTTTATTTTTTAAAATATTAATATGCGAAAAAAAATATAAAAAAAATTCGGGTTAAACAGATCTTGTTCAGGTCAACCCGCGAATATTTGGGTCATGCTCGAGTTCATGTGTTTGAAACAATTTTCGGGGGTTCGTATAAAATTATTAGGATCGGCTCGGATTGGATACAAACCAATCACACTCCACTCCATATCCTTTCTTTAGCAAAACTTCAGGAGCAATATAGTCAGGTGTGCCGACAGTAGAATAAGCCTACATCGTTTCAACACCAAAGATTCTTAAAACGCTCATTGCCTTAATATCAATGCATTTGGTAAAATGAAACTAGTAAAATAGCTTACAAGCATCTAGGGCCGGCAAACATAACCCGAAACATCATTTACGGGTAGGTTTGGGTCATTTTTTCAACCTCCGGGTTCCTTTGGGTTTGGCAAAAGTAAAAGACGGGTCAAGGTGGATATCTAACAAATTCTTAATCTAGATGAGTGGGTCAGAATGGGATGGGGCATCTAACATAACGGGTCAGAATGGGTCAAGCAACTAACACAACGGGTTCTTCATTATTCATATTGAAGATTAAAGAGAAACATGTTGTAGCTAGTGTACAGTAAGCCTCCTTCAGCTACCGCCTTGGTCGTCAGCCCACCGCCTTCGTCTACCTCCGTCGGCCACCACCTTCGTCTACGGCCGTCGGCCACCGCCTTCGTCCCGTCGTCGGCCATCGCCCTCTCCCACGTCCACCGCCTTCATCTTGAGAGTCAATACAGTCACAAAATCGATTCTCACATATTATTTAAGCAATCGCCAACAAAAATTTACACAACTCATTTTGTTCTTCACAATTTGTACGTGTGAGAGAGAAAGAGAGAGGGGTGAGAAGACTAAATAGAAAAGTGGTAAGTGTAAAAATATACTGTGGGTACAATACACTGGGACTATACAATTTGCCTATTTTTATTAATTTTTTATTAATTAAATATTCAATATGTTTTTGCAGCTTTTTGACTTTTGTGTAGAATAATCAAACATTATACAAACAGAGTTACAACTCACACACATGTATATTAATTTTCTTATCTTTCAAAAAAACATGTATATTAATTTTCTTTAAAAAAACATTTTTTAACCAGCCCGACCCGAAACCCAGTCTGACCCGAACTCGTTCCGACCCGAACTCGTTTTGACCCGAACCCGTTTCGACCCGAACCAAAACAACCCTTTTTTAATTGACCCGTTTTGACCCGAACCCGTTTCGACCCGGACCCGTTTTGACCCATGACCCGATCGGACCCGACTCGTCCTGTTTGTCAGGTCTACAAGCATCCTCCTATTTCGCTGCCTATGCAGCAATTGCTCTTGTTGAGTGTGTTTTGGTATAGCTGGACGCCTGTCACTTTGAAGGGCCTCGAATAAGTTATTTGCAGCGGTAAAATCTATCTTGAAAGTTAGTGCAGTCTAATGGTTTACATAATCCAAAATCCGACAATTTCATGAGCCCAAATTTATCAAGCAGCAAGTTGTTGGGGTTTAATATCCAATATGAATGTAATTATCTTTGTGTATTGATTCGATTGCCAAAACAGTTTCGCCAATGTAAAACCATGCTTCATATTCGGTCAACGTATCCTTTCGCATGAGTAAAGTCGTCATATCTCCACCGGAAAGATATTCCATTATGAGGTAAAAAAGGATTGGTGAATTTGACTTTTGTATGGTGGTGTAAAAAGTAAGATTATTTACCTCACCGAATGCACCCTTTCCTATCATTGTTAATGGTTCAAAATAATCGGCACCCGTTTTATGTCTCTGAAAGCGCATGTATTTTGTCTCTTTTTTTCTGAAGATGTTTAAGTAAATCGTTTTGCTCTTCTTCAGGGACCTCTGAATCAGCCAATTTCTTCTTGAGAACATTAAGCCTACATCAAAAATGGATTTCTGTTATCATTTTTAGTATTATAGCTTTTAAAAGATGCATATACCCATCAAATAAACATCAATTTAGCACTGTCACCAGGGTAAAATTCACATTATCGAAGTAGGGACAACTTTCTGGCTACCCTCCTAAACGACCACTTATGTACAATGAGTAAAATGACTTATATACCCTTTTGAAGGACCATTTTGTAGGTCCGGCTAGGAGGATCTAGTCGCCTAATCCTTGTGTACAAACCAACCCAGTTGTGCGGAATCCAACCGGAAAGGCAAACCGAGATAGAACACGCAAATACACGACACACAATATTCACCGATTAACACCTCTGTATTAATACGTATGAAAGGTTCGTTTACAAGCTCAATGTTTACAAATGAGTTTTGCAAACTCACTCAAACTCTCGTGTGTGTGTGTTTGCTCTCTATGTGCTCTGTTATGTTCTATGTCTAACTACAGACTATTTATAGCACTACACACAACGAAACAGGATCAGACTTGGCGAAAGGGACCTTGGCGAAACAGAAGCTTGATGAAACACATTTGATGTTGATGAAACAGAGTGAGGTTGACGAAACAGGCTTGTTTCGTCAACTATACTTCTTGTTTCATCAAAGTTGGGCTTGGGCCCAAGTGTTTCGTCAACCAGATTAGCCCATGCCTTGTTTCCATTGATTTAGCCCAAGGACTAGTTCCTTTCCTTTAAGTCTTTTGGCCCATGTTGATCTTTAAGCAAAACGACGGAGGAATGCCGTTGCTCGAGCCGACGTGCGTCATGTCGAGTCACGTCCACAATCATGTATCAACAAACTCCCCCTTGGACGCTACTCGCGTGATTCGCCTTTCATGTCTTCTATGTCGGAGGATCTTCAAAGTCTTCACGTCGTGAAAGCAGAAAGTGTATCAACAAACTACCCGTTTCATGTAGGAAGTGTGTTGACAAACTCCCCCTTAACATAAGCTCCCCCTTGAGTTATGCTCGTAAATGACTTGATCTTCAGTGCTTGAGATCCTTGTGGTGTTGATGATGGTCAGCGGCAACTCGATCATCTTCATCATTTGAGTGCCTTCACGTCGTGTCTTCATTCCGAAGCTTGTCATCGACCATGCCTTTAGAATCTGCACATGCAAGAAATCTAAACGCTTAATGAGAACAACTGCCTGGAATATAGTTAATGGCAAAAGATCAAATACAAATAATCTTAACATACTAAACATACAAATTGAAGGAAAACCCAAAAAGACAAGGTGGCATTTTTGTAATTACCACCAACTATCAAACTTACAACTAAAAATACCTAAAAAAACACAAATTTTTTTAACATTTTTTATTAAAAAATCGCTAAATTTCGTTAGCAAAAAAAAAAAAAAAAAAAAAAAAAAAAAAAAACATTTTTTTTGGCTGCTACTAAAAGTAGCGATTTTTTAATAAAAAATGTTAAAAAAATAAAATAAAATAATTTGTGTGTGTTTTTTTTTTAGATTTTTTTAGGTTTTTCGGGGGGTTTAGTTTTTAGCATTTTAGCTTGGGTGGGGGGGGGGGTTAGGTTTTTTTTAGGTTTTTGCGGGTGGGGGGTGGGGGGGGGGTTAGGTTTTTTTAGGTTCTTTTTTTTTTGGGGGGGGGGGGGTTAGGTTTTTTTTAGGTTTTTGGGGGGTGGGGGGGTTAGGTTTTTTTAGGTTTTTGGGGGGTGGGGGGGGGTAGGTTTTTTTAGGTTTTTGGGGGGTGGGGGGGGTGGGGGGTTTAGGTTTTTTTTTGGGGGTGGGGGGAGTGGTTAGGTTTTTTTAGGTATATTTGTAGAGTAACTTTGATAGTTATTGATAATTACAAAAATGCCACCTTGTCTTTTTGAGTTTTCCTTCAATTTGTATGTTTAGTATGTTAAGATTATTTGTACAAGAACTTTACCCTGTAGTTAATATAAACAAATGACACACGAATGACCATGTCACAATCAAACACTGCCCGAGAGTTTGAAAGTTTAACAAATTAATCATTTTTAGATTCTAACTGTCAAAAACTTGCAAATTTCGACCGTTTATGAAGATTTAGTCACTTCGGTTTTCGTTCAGGTTTCAGGTAACGAAGACTCGAGCTCCAACATCGTACGATCAAAAATAACATAGAAATAAAATCTTTTTGGCTTTTATAAAGTTTATATTAAAACACACCAAAAATCTTTTTGGTATTTTTGAATATTTCAAATGTAAAGACTGAAAGCAGTACATAACTATATACAGACATTCTTTTTGCGAGTTTCGAGGGTAAGAGAATCATATCAGTGTACAGTCATGCCAAAACGCTCTTGTTGTTCAGTTAGTTAACATTAAGATAAGCATCCTATAACAATTATCGGTATTGTTGTCCTCATAAGCTCAACTTATCAGATGTAATCATGGCGAGGGGATACGTTAAGGTATGATTTATACTTACCAACCGTTGTTCATCCACATCACGACACATTCCCGTATAAAGGTATGCACGAGGGTTCATCTTACCGGTGAGTATACCAGTTATCATTTGTTTGACCGTATATGATGTGAGATTCTCACTTATTTTGATTGAAAACAAGCCCTATGTGATAGAATCACTTATTGATGAGGAACTTGATTTTCATATGCATGAGGGCACAGGAGCAAGTCCGTGAACAGGTCAGTACTTTCGTACAGCAGAGAGACGAACTTGACTCCCGGATAAATGTGATATTTTATCACTTATTTGTTTGGACATGTGATTGTTGATCACTTATTGAGGTCGTATGCAATATGTACACGTATGTATAGTATCATGGAAGATCTAGACTTGCGTCCCCATTATTTTTCTGTAAAAGATACAACCATGATACCCAGATGATAAGCAGCATAAAGACCGAATATCTTAGAACCTCGGCAATCTATCAAACGAAATTTCGGTACTAAGACCATATGCCAATGAATGGTTCCCACCTGGTCTTCAGTCGATTAAGATTTATATCACCCTGCACACTTTAAAATGATTGTGAGCCTACCGATACATCTTATATAGAGCTGCTTATCGTTTTTCATTTAAGTTTAAAGAGGTTTGGATAGACCACTGATGTACTATCATTTTCTCTTTTGCTCGCCAGGAAACTCATTTTTGATTTTCTATTGTTTTTGTGTTTTTGAAATTTTTCGATGTTTTTGGATTTTTCAAATTTTGGAATTTACTCCCCATAAAATCAACAAACTAAGATAAATTTAAAAAACACAAAGATATGTACAAAAATGATTTTCCAACGTTGGTTTTACTCTTTCTTGACCTTAATGCCATTTACCAATAATAAAAAGTCAAATCTTGATTTGTCAAATGCTTTGGTAAAAAGGTCGGCACGTTGGTCATCGGTGTGGACCTTAACAACATCGATTAGCCTTTTCTCAAAGCAATCACGTATGAAGTCATATTTGATTTCGATGTGTTTGGTCTTTGAGTGCTGCACAGGATTTCTAGTGATCTGTAATGCAGCAGAATTATCAACGTAAATAGGAGTAGTTAGGAATTCAAAACCGTAGTCGCGTAATTATTGTTGAATCCAAAGAACTTGGGAGCAACAACTTGAGGCAGCAATGTATTCAGCTTCGCATGTTGATGTAGCGACACAAGTCTGCTTCTTGCACTGCCATGTGACTAGGCGATTTCCTAAAAACTGACATCCAGCCGTTGTGGATTTACCGTCGATTTTGCATCCGCCAAAATCAGAATCACTGAAAGCGATCAAGTCAAAGTTATTATCCCTAGGGTACCATAGACCGGTGTCAGGGCAACCCTTCAAATAACGAAAAATACTTTGTGAGGCCTTCGGGTTGACTTGATATCTGGCAAGCAGGCACGTTGGGTACATTATATCTGGCCTTGATGCTGTGAGGTACATAAGAGATCCGATCATCGCGCGATAGTATAAGGGGCTAACAGCTACACCCTTCAAGTCTGGAGTAATTCCGTGATTTAGTGGCAATGGGGTACCGATGGGCGTTGCATCAGACATCTGGAACCGGCTCAAGATGTCACCAACATATTTAGTCTGATGAATGAATATCCCAGACTCAGTTTGTTGCACTTTTAGGCCCAAAAAGAAGGTCATTTCCCCCATAGCACTCATCTCGAATTTATCCTGCATAATGCGCTCGAAATTCCTACACAAAACATCATTAGTAGAACCAAAAATAATATCATCAACGTATACCTGTACCAGTAGAAGATCTCCATCTTGTTCTTTGATGAAAAGAGTACAGTCGATAAGACCTCTTCGAAAACCATTCTCCAGCAGATAATTAGATAAGGTTGCGTACCAAGCTCGCGGTGCTTGATGTAGACCATAGAGAGCTTTGTTGAGAAACCAAACCCGATCGGGATGGATAGGATCTTCAAAACCTGGAGGTTGTTCGACGTATACCTCTTCTTCAACCACACCATGTAAGAATGCACTTATCACGTCTATTTGATAAACCTTGAATCCTTTGAAGGATGCATAGGCTAGCCGAATTGCTTCAAGAAGTGCAACTGGTGCATATACTTCGTTGTAGTCGATCCCTTCAATCTGACGAAAACCTTGAACGACTAAATGTGCTTTGTTCCGGATAACAACTCCACGGTCATCCTTTTTGCATTTGAACACCCAGCGAGTACCAATCTTCTTGTATCCAGCAGGTTTCTCTACAAGTTTCCAGACACCAAGCTTCTGGAATTGTTGTAGTTCTTCCTGCATTGCTTCCACCCATGAGTTGTCCTTCATAACTTCTTTCCAAGTTCTTGGTTATTCCTGTGAGACATAACACGCGAAAGACCAATCAATTTGTTGCCCAGATTCTCGAATCGCTGCATACAAGCCTGCATTGTTGTTGTTCCGCAACATGTTCCTTGTTTGAATGCCACTTTGCACATCTCCAATGATGTTTTGTTGAGGATGGGTATTATGAATCCTTGTTTCAGGATTATCTCGAACTGGAATATTTGTACCCAGATTGTTGAGATTGAGATCAACAACCAATTCAACGCCCGGAATTGACGAAGAGGATGACGCAGTAGCTTCAGCTGTTCTAGGGGCATCCACTGGAGGAGTACCCTCTGAAGTACCATGAACAGCTGTTGTTGGAGCTTCTTGATCTGCATCTAGAAATTCATCATCCTCTGAAGATTCGTTCAATTCAGCAGCATCGTGAAAATCCTCATTGTCGAGAGCATTGTTGTTCACTGAAGATGGTTCTTGATTGACAAGAATTGGACGAACCACTGGTGAAACTGTTGCATTGTCACTCTCGAAAAACATCCTTGCCGCAGCATTTTCTTCAACGGCTTCAACATTGATCGAATTGAAAAATTCATCGTACTCAAACATCCAAGGCTGACCAGGACATTTGACTGGCAAAGTGTGCCTTTGTACTCTGACCTCAGACCATTCCTCGACCCTTTTTGTCTCTAGATTCCAGACTCTTAAGTTCGGAGTGGCATACCCAAGAAAGTATCCCTCAATTGCTTTTGCCCCAAACTTTCCATTAGGATCGATTATTATACATGGAGCTCCAAACGGTTCAAGATATGACAAATCTGGTTTCCGTTTGTGAAGAAGCTCATAACAGGTCTTGTTGTGTCTTTTGACTGTAAGGACTCGGTTCAATGTATAACATGAAGAGGCCACAGCTTCACTCCAGAATGGAATGGGCAACTGCGACTCTACCAACATGGTCCTAGCAGTCTCGATCAATGCGGTTCTTACGTTCAGCGATGCCATTCTGTTGAGGAGTATAGGCTGCACTAAATTCGTGAAGAATACCTTTTGAAGTGCAAAACTCCGCCATGGCATGATTTTTAAATTCAGTACCATTGTCGCTACGTATCCGCCTAACCTTCAAGTTATACAAATTCTCAATCTGAATGATTAAGTATTTGATAATACCAAAGGTTTCGCTCTTGGTACCATGAGCGCCACCCAAGAAAATCTTGAATAGTCATCTGTTATCACGAGGCAATATTGATCATTCCTGATGCTTTTATGCTTGACAGGACCGAACAAATCCATGTGCAAACGTTCAAGAGGAACTGCCACCGTGTTGATTTTCTTAGTAGGGTGTCGCTTCTTCGTTTGTTTTCCTTTCTGGCACGAAACACAGACGTGAAGATGGAAATTTTTAAGAGGAACACCATTCACCAATTCATTTGATACCAAATGATTCATTTTGCGTAAGTGAATGCGGCCCATTCGTCTGTGCCAAGAGATTGAGTCTTTTTCTGTGGCTTTGGAAACGAAACATGTTGCTTGTGCAGACGTAGTGATAGCTTGGCTCATATCAAGGACATACAAATCATTTATCCTTGGAACTGACAAGAGAATCCATTCTTTTGGAATTTTGAAGCCGGGTTTCAGCACATAACATCCATTTGCATCAAAGTGTACTGAGAACTGCTTGTCACAGATTTGAGAAACGCTAAGAAGATTGTGATCAAGTTGTTGCACGAAGTTGATCTTATCAAAACTGACAATCCCGTTGGATATCATTCCTTCACCCGTAATATATCCGCCCTTATCTCCAGCAAAAGCAACATAACCTCCTCTAATAGATTTGACGTCGTAGAGAAGCTTCATGCCGCCTGTCATGTGCCTGGATGCCCCACTATCAACAATCCAATGACTACTGGTAGTTCCTCCTGGAACACCCTGCACATTGTGGTCTTGGGTCTTCCATTTTCATCAACAACAATAACTTCTTTTCTTTGATGATTTGTAAATTGTGATGGTCCCCCTGATTCAATAACCGTTTTTGGTTTCCAGGTCTGTTTGTTTTACCAGTGTTATTCTTTAAAATTTTAACTTCATGGTTGTCTGAAGTTTTTGAATTGTCTGGTTTTACAGAAACAGATGTTTTGTCAAACACGTCGGTTTTAATCGCCTTTTCAATTTTCTTGACCTGTTGGCGTTTCTGTTTCTTTTCCCTTTCTTTTACAAGGCGGGGATCTTGTTTTACAGAAACAGATTGCTTACGGTCAGTTTGGTCACGGGGAACATTAACTTTGTCTTTTTGTTTATGAAGATATGGACAATTTCGAATTACGTGTCCAATTGTACCACATTCAAAACATGATCTTCGCTCAACAAACTCCGAAGCATCATGTGATCGTCTTGCCGATGATGATGAACTTTGTGATCCCGAGGTACTAGGTTTTGAGCTGCTTGGTTCATTTCTTTTTAACACAGTTGCTTTCTTAACAAAATCTAAGTTAGATTTGTTTTCAAACGTTTCAATTTTGTCCGTTCCCTTAGATTTCACAAAGTTTACATTTTTGTTCTTCTTTTGATTCGGCTTCTTTTGACCTTGAGCTGGTGGTTTTCCTTTGGGTTTGGTATGATTTTGCTGTTTTTGCACTGTTGGTGATTTCTTATTGCCAAATTGTTTTCGAATTTCGGCCTTTGGAACAGGAGGACACTGTGTTACCGTAACATGTGATCCTGTCTTTCCCAAAAACTTACTTGTTGAATTTTCAAAGACTTTACTGATCAATGATTGATTAACGTTCTTAATAGGAAAATCTTTGTCGGAATAAATTTTATCATCACCAACAAGAGTGTACAGCAAATTCACACTCTCCGACTCTTTTACAGACGAGGACTCGATTGCAACAGTCTTAGCGGGTTTTACAGGAGGATCACAAAGAATGTAATTCTCAAGAGGTGTGTCCTCATCTTTGATAACCGCATCAGACTTTGCTGGGATAGCATCATCGGATTCATCATCAGAAGAATCAACATCCTCAATAATGACTGGAGGATCCTGACTCAGTTCAGCAGAAGACACACATGTATCTGCTGATACATCTGAATCTGATGATACTTCTTTCTTGTATCCGAGCCCTGTTGCAAATTCCTTAACATCTAGAGGAATAGATGGTTCAAAGAAAGCTCTGTCTTCCTCATCAGGCATCGCATCATAATTGTGTCTCACAGGTGGTGGACATTTCTTGTAGCCTACGCATGTGACATCCCTTTTCTCTTTCTGAACGTCAATGATCTGATCCAACACATAGCTAGAGCTCAAATAACTGTCTAGCTTAAGCTGGATCGCCTCACTTTCAGTTTTCACACAAGCCATTTCTTTTTGCATTATATCAAGGCGAGTTATATACAAATTAATGTCAGTTTGTTTTCTGGAAACCATTTTTGTCAGCTCGGTTTTATCTTTCTTTAATTTTTCGATTACCAACTTAAATTCCTTTTCATGGTTTTCATAAAACATGTTGGCTTCAGTGCACTTAGAAAGATCCACGGTTAACTTCTGGTTGTGGATGAATGTCACATCATATTTCTCTTGCAAAGCCTCATGTTTGCTTTGCAACTCACACCACTTGGCATTCAAAGAAACATGCTTGTCTTGCAAGTCAAACAAACTAGCTTGTAAAGCATCATGTTTGCCTTGCAACTCAGACATGTTTGCCTCTAAATCAGCACATTTAACATGCAAACTATCACAATTATCACAAATAGCAGCAGTGGGTTCATCGACACATACCTGACTTGATGAACTGTCGACATTAGCCATAAAGGCTGAATGGAGAGAAGACGAAGAATAAGCAGCTTGATCCACCAAGATAGATCTTCTTTGAGTTCCTGCTGCAGCTTCCTCCAAAAGCTCATCAATGTCTGCATCAACTGACGCACTTGATATCTCACCCACATGATCATCACCTGAAGTCGAGGATTCTTCATCTGAACTCCTACTATAACCAGAAGAGTCTTCATCCTCAGAAGATTCACCACCATTGGCGGAAGATTCTCCACCACTGGCGTGATTTAAAGCCTTAACAACCTCAGCAAAACAGGCTGTTCCATCCGGAGCATCACCACTCAACTGGATTGTCCAATCACAACCTTCATCTACTTGAACCACAAGTGTCTGGTTGGCATTTGATGGTCCCGCTTGGTTTTGGTTGTTGACAGGTATCAACGTACGTTCATTGTTCCTGTTCTGGTTCTGCTGGTTGCCTTGGTTTCTGAAGGGATTCTGGTTCCCATGCTGTGCTGGCCTTGTACATTCCCTTTTGAAGTGACCCCGTTCACCACAGTTAAAGCACTTTACAGCCTGTTTATCGAACCCATACTTGGTGTCTTTTTTGCTTTCCAAGCTGGTTCTGCCAGTTCTTTCCATGAAGTCCTTTGCCCTCCTCACAGCACTAGCAAAGGCCCACTTGATATCCATCAAGTCCATCTCTTCCTTGTCAATCTGCTGATAGTCTTCTTGTGTCAGATTAATGTTGCCAATCTGACCTTCCACTAACCCACAGTACGCGCTCACTAATGTGTTAAGCAGCTCCATGTGTTTCTTTACTACTTCCACACTGACCTTTGAAAAGCTTGAAGTGTCGAGCCGTACTGTATTTGGCTTTGATTGCTGACCAGCAGATGATGTACTTCCATAACACGCTTGTTGTTGAGCAGGAGGATGTGGTTGTAGTGGATTTCCATACAAGTCTGTGGTGGGAGCTGGCTTAACAGGAACTTGTATCTGATTGCCATACAAATCGGTGCTTGTGACAAACGCCGTTTGAAGTGGAGCATGTGAACCGGGTTTTGCAGACGTAGTACTAGAAGTTCCATAGTACATATCAGGATTGCATGGCACAATGGATCTTGCAGAAGAAGTACTGGATGTTCCATAATACATCTCAGGATTTTGTGGTACAGGAACTCTTTTCGCCTTTAAGGTTTCTTCCTGATCTTTGTTTTCCAAGAGCTGAACAAAGTCGTTGATGGAATAGCCAAAACTCCATTATACTTCAGAATTTCCAAGAAACTATTCCACTGAGGTGGCAATGCATCTGCAAACTTTTTCACTACCTCTGTTGGAGTTGTTACTACTCCAAAATTACCCAACTCTGTAAGCAAGTGATAGAACCGACTTGTCATGTCTCCCAACGATTCCTTATCCATACACGTGAAGCCATCGAACTCTTTCTTGAGTAGATCGTGTCGCAATTGACGTGTTGCTTCATTCCCTACCCCTCTGGTCTTCAACGCATCCCATAATTTCTTCGTTGTCTTGAAACTGACAAACTGATGGTAAATATCTTTGCTTAACGCCTGAGTAAGAATGGCGTATGCTTTCTTTTCCAGATCATACGTCTTCTTTTGATCTTCAGGAAGATCTGCAAACGTAGCAGCAGATGAAGCGGCAACCTCTATCGCTTGATCGAAATCTGTGGTGAAACGTATCCACAATTCTGTATTTTGACCAAGAACGTATGTATGAAATCTATCAACCAATCCCGGATATTCATTTAAGTGCATCAACTTTGGAGGTCGATTCAAACTTCCAGTTTCGCTCTCGCTCAATAAAATGCTTTGAATACTGGGCGTCTGATTTGATACAAAAGCCCATTGACCGGTTGTTATAGCATTTGCTTGCGAAGAAGTGGACACGGGAGATTCCGCCCATGAGGGAGATAAACTTGTATTCCGATAATTTCCCTCATCCGGAGACGGAGTTCCCCACAAACTTGGATTCATGTTTGATAGAGAACAAAGAATACCTGAAAATCACACCTCAAACAACTAGTTAACCCACAAATGCAAACTTTCTGCTTGAAATCACAAGTGTTTCGACGAAACTGTTTCACGAAACAGAATATTTTAATTTTTTTTTTTGACGGAACAGAAATTTGTTATGGGCTATCACTAAATATGACCAGACACTTTTAAATTTATGTGGGTGTTGGCCTTTTAAATGACGAAACAGAAGTTTTTTTTTTTAACTTTGGGCTTTTGATGAAAGTCAACGAAACACAGCCCACCAATTTGTAAATGACAAAATGAAAATTTTTGTTTCGTAGAATATAGTTGACGAAACAGAAAATTTAAATTTGGGCCCAAAGGTGTTAAGCCCAAGTACTTGTTTGACGAAACAAATTAAAATGGCTGCTTTGGGCTTTTTGACGAAACCAAAAAGTAATTAAGCCCACTATGATGAAGTTCCCTTTTGTTTCGTCGATAAATTGGCCCAATTTTTCAGTTTCGTCGAGACTATTTATGGCGAAATAGAACTTGTGTTTCGTCGATGATCTTGTTTAGACAAGGTGTGTTTCGTCGAAAAAGCTGCAGTGGGTTGGTAAACTTTTCAAGCCTTATCCTGGTCTGACACAACAGAGACTACTTTCAGCTAAGGCATGTTTCTTTCACCAAACAAGGTATGGTTTGAATATTATAATCACTTTAACAATTTCCAATACACAAACAAGTTTCACAAACAACTTTCAAGAATCAAAAAGTAAATTTTTATGATGAACACTTGAAGGTTGCAAGAACACTATGAATTTTCGGTAAAACTATGAGTTTTCCGGTAACCCGAAACTTTCCGAACACTCGATTTTTGCTAAAATGTTTAATAAAAACCAACAACTAACATGAGTACATTATAAACAACAAGGTTTTTAACAAAACACCAAGCAAAAACACAAGATATTTGAAGATTTGTCCAGATTTTTAAGAAAAATAAAAACTTCAAACACCCGGAAAACACCCGAAAACACTCGGTTTTAACAAGGAGAAGAGCCAAGGCTCTGATACCACTTGTAGGTCCGGCTAGGAGGATCTAGTCGCCTAATCCTTGTGTACAAACCAACCCGGTTGTGCGGAATCCAACCGGAAAGGCAAACCGAGATAGAACACGCAAATACACGACACACAATATTCACCGATTAACACCTGTGTATTAATACGTATGAAAGGTTCGGTTACAAGCTCAATGTTTACAAATGTGTTTTGCAAACTCACTCAAACTCTCGTGTGTGTGTGTGTTTGCTCTCTATGTGCTCTGTTATGTTCTATGTCTAACTACAGACTATTTATAGCACTACACACAACGAAACAGGATCAGACTTGGCGAAAGGGACCTTGGCGAAACAGAAGCTTGATGAAACACATTTGATGTTGATGAAACAGAGTGAGGTTGACGAAACAGGCTTGTTTCGTCAACTATACTTCTTGTTTCATCAAGGTTGGGCTTGGGCCCAAGTGTTTCGTCAACCAGATTAGCCCATGCCTTGTTTCCTTTGATTCAGCCCAAGGACTAGTTCCTTTCCTTTAAGTCTTTTGGCCCATGTTGATCTTTAAGCAAAACGACGGAGGAATGCTGTTGCTCGAGCCGACGTGCGTCAAGTCGAGTCGCGTCCACAATCATGTATCAACACATTTGTCTACTCAAATATAATGAGGGACTGTAAGTGTAAACTACTATAACCAACCCAACGCTTGCCGGCCAATCCCGCCCAATCTCAACTCCAGCAACCTAAACCACAGTATCACCAATCCTCAAAATAATTTTAACAAACAAAACTCAGTAACTTAATTTCGAATTCATGCCTATTAAATAAAGGAAACTGAGGGAAATTATCCAGTACCTTCGGAATAGGTTGAAGTTATCCTCGTCTCCAGCGGGTTTTTGTGAAACAATACATGGGATTACAGCCACATTTCACACAAGCCGCCAATGAATACACTAATCTCAGCTACCTACCAAAAACTCACCACCTCCACCAACAAAATACTGTAGGAACCGTTCGCATAAATAAATAAAATAAACAAATTTTATTGCCGATTACAATACAAAGAAAGCAGAAAAATAAGCAATACTATTACAACTGAAAAAAAAAACAAATACAAGAAATGGAGTAGAAGCAGAGTGGCTGAGGCACGTGAACACACGCTTCCCTTAAAACAAATTCCGAGTCTCCCAGGAGTACTCGTTTTGTTTCCCAGGGTACAACAGCCGGAGCAGAAGTACTGCCGGAATTCGCCTACAACCCGAAGGTTACCTTGAAAGCTGCAAGGAGAAGAAGATTAGAAGTGTGTGGAGAATTGTTTGCATATAGCTGTTGTTGCTGGTGTTCCTCTGATGTGGGTATGGAGCTGTATTTATACAGCTCCTAGGTTGAAATAGTCAAAACGAATTAAATGAGAGGTTTAAATTGCATTAAACGTCTTCAATGCAATTTAATACGTCATTTAATTCTCAGTCAAAGCCTATTAACTCGTCAGTTACGAAGTTGGACTGAAACTGCCCTGTCATTCAATGCTGTAAGCTTCTGCGCGCGCGCGCCCAGGTCTGCACACCCATGCGCGGTGCGTCCTCTTGGCTCACTGTCGTGCGCGCATGCGCCACGTCACCATGCGCGGTGCGTCCTCTTGGCTCAAGTCCATGCACGCGTGCGCCACGTCACCTGTGCGCCTATACGAGCGCGCCACACAGTCGCGCCGTATTGGCTCACTCTGGTGCGCCACGCACGACACAGCAGGACCCGGACCCATGCACCATGCGCGCAACCGCGCGCCATATGTACTCGCGCGCGCATGCGCATGACTGCCACGTCATGCGCCGCATCACCTACCACTTGGTCCTTGCAACCCTTGTGCTCCACCACGCGTGCGCGGTCAAAAGTGCAAAGTGCGCCATCAAAGCGCCACATTGCGCCTCATCGCCCACGCCACGCGCGCGCGAGCGTGTGCGAGTGCGAGTTAGGGTGCTCCGCACCCTTCGCGAGGACACTAGTGTGTGCTTCCATGAAACAATAAGGATGGAGAGTTCCACCTTAAATACCCATTTAAGTTCCATCTCTCCTCCTATGTGTGACAAGGTGCTACTTTCCCTTTAGTTTCAGCATTGAATGTTCCAAACACCCAACTTTGAGCATCGATATCTCATTCATCTTAGCTCGGTTTTGGACGTGGTTTAGTTCGTTGCGAAGCTCTTCCAACATAGAACACAAACCCACAAATAAATACATAAAACCCGCTCATTTTATTATATTTATTTCTTGTCCAAAATAGGAAAAAATCATTTTCCTATATTTGTGAAAAATGCTATTTTCACCTATTTTTCCAACAATCCCCCACATGAAAAATGCTATTTTCATCAAATTTCCAACAATCCCCCACATGTATGGAAATGGATCTTTTCCTTACACTTTTCAACGATAAACTTCGACAGTTGAGTATTGCAAGATAGGTCGGTTGAAGCCTTTGAACCTTCTTTTGTGAAGCAAACTTAGCTTACTAGCGGTGTGTAGACGCGATGTCCTTGAACATACCCCCATTTGTGTAAACGACAATACACTTCACACAATACTCTCCCTGGTTTGGCCAACTCCTCATTGTCGTGTCCTATTATGGTCCTGGAACACTAGCCTGGTTCTGCGAGAGCTCTAGGATTTGCGCACCCCACAAATCCATTTGAAGCGACCCTATTATGGTCCTGGAACATAGGTGATTCCCATGAATCATTAAAAGCATCATGGTTATTTGATTTCCCGAAATCATTAACCTTAATATGCTTAACCTCACTTCATGTCACTGATTGGAATGGACTAGGAAGTATATGTAACTCCCTTTTATTTAGTTTGGGGTACTCCCCCACAGTGACTCCGTTTTGGTAATATGATTAAGTTGTCCTATTGAACTTAGATCTTGGGATCTCCAGTCAACTAAGTTAGGTTTCCCTCATATTCCCATTTACCACGGGCTTTAGTCCCATTCCTCTTGACGACGTTTCTACTAACTTTCTGCTTAAGCCTTTTGTAAACGGGTCCGCAATGTTATCCGCTGATCTCACATAATCAATTGTGATAACACCCGTTGAGAGTAGTTGTCGTATCGTGTTATGTCTACGTCGCATATGCCTTGATCTGCCATTGTACATCAAGCTTTGAGCTCTACCAATCGCTGATTGGCTATCACAATGTACACATATGGCTGGCAAAGGCTTTGGCCATCTTGGAATATCTTCCACGAATTGACGTAGCCATTCCGCCTCCTCGCCTGACTTATCCAAGGCGATAAATTCGGATTCCATTGTGGATCTTGCTATTACCGTTTGCTTAGAAGACTTCCAAGCAATAGCAGCTCCTCCAAGTGTAAAGACGTAACCACTTGTTGATTTGGAATCTTTATTATCCGATATCCAGTTTGCATCAGTGTATCCTTGGATCACTGCTGGTTGTCGGGTATAATGCAATCCATAATCTCTTGTGTATCTTATGTATCTAAGCACCCTCGTGATAGCCTTCCAATGATCCGCGCAAGGATTGCTGGTGTATCTACTTAGCCTACTCACCGCGTAAGCCAAGTCGGGTCTAGTACATGTCATTAGATACATTAGACTGCCAATAATTCTTGAATACTCTAACTGAGCAAATCCATCTACTTTATTCTTCTTGAGATGTTGGGAGGTATCAACTGGAGTTCGAGCTACACTCGTATCTCCCGAGTTGAATTTTTCAAGAATTTTATCCACATAGTGAGATTGACTTAACACAAGACCATCTTGGGTTCTTATGATCTTTACTCCAAGAATCACATCCGCTAAACCCATGTCTTTCATGTCAAATCTCGCTTTCAACATGCTTTTAGTAGCTTTGATAATTTTATCATTACTCCCAATGATAAGCATATCGTCTACATAAAGGCATAAGATCACATAACCTTCATTTGTGTCTTTGAAATAAACACATTTGTCGCACTCATTTATTTTGAAACCATTGTCAATCATGACATGATCAAACTTTTAGTGCCATTGTTTTGGTGCTTGCTTCAAGCCATACAAAGACTTGACGAGTTTACATACTTTACCCTCTTGACCTGGGGCGGAGAAACCTTCAGGTTGCTCCATGTAAATTTCTTCTTCTAAATCGCAATTTAGAAATGCGGTTTTAACGTCAATTTGGTGAACTTCCAAATTTCTTAAAGCTGCAATAGCAAGAACCAATCTAATCGAGGTTATGCGCGTCACAGGCGAGTAGGTATCAAAGTAATCTAGACCTTCCTTTTGTCTAAATCCTTTAATCACCAACCTAGCCTTGTATTTATCAATACTTCCATCAGTTTTCATCTTCCTTTTGAATATCCAACGATATCCAAGTGGTTTGCAACCAGGTGGAAGATCTACTAACTCCCAAGTATGATTTTGCAATATAGAATCTATTTCATTTCTTATTGCTTCTTTCCATTGAGGTCCTTCTGAAGAGGAAACCGCTTCGCGATATGTATTGGGCTCGCCCTCAACCATATAGCTAACGAAGTCTGGACCGAAGGATTTTTCAACCCTTGGCCTTTTACTTCGCCTACGATCGGTTTCTTCAACCTTAGGTTGTTCATGTGTCTTATCATGAACCACCTCATCAACTGGTGTAGATGAACTTTCACCTACTTCAAAATGAGGTGTTGATGACGTTGCATGTGTTTGTCTTCTCAAAGGAAACACATTTTCAAAGTAAGACACAACGTTAGGATTCACCTCCATAATAGTGTTTACGTGTACATCAGGATTCTTGGACTCATGTACAAGAAAGCGATGTGCACTACTTTGATGCGCATACCCAATAAATATGCAATCAACAGTTTTGGGTCATATCCTAAGAGCCTTAGGAGGTGGTACAATCACCTTTGCTAGGAACCCCCACACTTTCAAGTATTTGTATGGAGGCTTCTTCCTTTTCCATAACTCATATGGAGTTTCGTCTCTCTTTTTGAGTGGTATCTTGTTCAAAAGATAATTAGCCGAGAGAATGGCTTCCCCCCACAGTTCGTGGCTCACCCCAGAACTTATCAACATGGCGTTCATCATTTCTTTCAATGTGCGGTTCTTTCGTTCCGCCACGCCATTTGATTGTGGAGAATAAGGAGGTGTACACTCATGTACAATGCCACTTTTTGCGCATAACTCGGCAAAAGGTGCAACATATTCACCTCCTCGATCGCTTCGCAAAGCTTTTATCTTCTTTTGAAGTTGATTCTCAACTTCATTTTTATATAAGATAAATTTACTTATTGCTTCATCTTTACTTTTTAGTAAATATACATAGCAATATTTAGTACTATCGTCAATAAACGTGATGAAGTACTTATTTCCACCTCTTGTGGGTACCGCTTTTAAATCACAAATATCAATGTGAATTAAATCAAGGGGTTCGGTTATTCGTTCAACCGATTTCGATGATGTTCTTGTAAGTTTGGATTCAATGCATGTTTCACATTTATAGTGTGAATCAATATGGAATGTTGGTATACAATTTAAATTGATTAAACGGCGTATTGAATTAAAATTTACGTGACCTAATCTACCATGCCATTTATTCGATTCAGAAAACTCAAGCATATAAGTAGAAGTAGTAGCAATTTTATTCATGTTTTTCTTGACTGCCATTACATTCAACTTAAACATTCCATTTTGGGCATAGCCCTTGCCTACATACATTCCTCGTTTAGTTAGTACAAATTGATCGCTCTCAAAAACTAAACGGAATCCAAACTTATTAAGCAACCAACCCGAGACTAGGCTCTTGCGCAAGTCTGGGACATATAGCACGTTGCTTAGAGTGAGCTCCTTCCCTGAAGTCCACTTCAAAATCACCGTTCCTTCACCCTTGATGTCCGCGGTGGCTGCATTTCCCATGTACAGCTTCTCATCTCCCGCAAGCTCCTTGAAGGTGGTAAACATGCTCCTGTCTGGGCATACGTGACGGGTCGCTCCCGTATCAATCCACCATCCTTTTGGAGTGTTGGTCACCGCATTGACCTCATCCAACATTGCGGTTTTGTCGGAAATCATTGCCACCAAAGGCATTCCGTCTTCATCCACCATGTGCGCACGCTCACGCTTCGGTTTCTTGCATTGGTTAGCCCGATGCCCAGGCTCGTCACAGTTGTAACAAGTCCCTTGGAACGTTTGAGGTTTCTTTTTCACAACCCCTTTCTTCGGTCCAAGGTTGCTAGCCTTTGCTTTCCCTTTGTCCTTTTTCCCCTTGCCCTTCTTGCCCTTAGAGGATTGCCCATGCTCAACCAGATTTGCGCTAGCACTAGTCTGCGCAACGCTGCCTTTTAGGGCAATTCTATTGTCCTCTTCAATCCGAAGACGAACAATAAGATCCTCTATAGTCATCTCCTTTCGTTTGTGTTTAAGATAATTCTTAAAATCAACCCAACTAGGAGGTAACTTTTCAATCATCGCTGCCACTTGGAATGTCTCGCTAAGTGTCATGCCTTCCGCAGAGATGTCATGAAGTATAATTTGGAATTCTTGGACTTGATTCATAACTGTTTTAGAATCAACCATTTTGAAATCCAAAAAACGGGCTACCACAAATTTCTTTGTGCCAGCATCCTCCGTTTTGTACTTCTTGTCTAATGCATCCCAAAGGTCTTTGGAAGTCTTGACGTTGTAGTAAACATTATACAACGCATCCGACAACCCGTTTAACACATAGCCTCGACAAATAAAATCCGAGTGCTTCCAAGCCTCTACCGCGTTCAGAGCCTGAGCGCTGGTCTCCCCTTCCGCAGGTTGGGGAGCGGATTCAGTTAAGAACCTCGCAAGGTTCATGGTGGTCAGGTAGAAGAACATCTTCTGCTGCCACCTCTTAAAGTGTAGACCCGAGAACTTCTCGGGTCGTTCAGCGTGATTGGCCACTGTGGACGCTCCCACAGTGGTGGCGTTAAGGGGGGTTCCCGTCACAACATTTGTGGTGTTGTTAACGTTGACATTTTCGTTCGACATGCTGAAAACATTAAAATTTTAAAAGTTTAGTCAAAAAATTCTGATTTACGCAAAAACCAGAAGTAAACAATTAAATTTTAATTTTTACCACAAATTTACTGTTTAGGCTTCTAAGTCCAACTTTGAAGACCAAAACAGAAAATTTTTATTAGTTATAACTTACTGATTGGCTTCTAAGTCCAACTTTGAAGACCAAGTCAGAAAGTTTATTACCAATTTAGGACAAAATATGAGATGTAACCAATTGTTTTCAACCAAAGTCGCTCATTTGAAGAAGAAAACAACAAAAAAAAAATCTGTTTTTAAAACACAAACTGAGTGAAAACAAAACTGGTTTGAATCACGAACAGAATGGTTTTGATTACACGAACGGTTTTAAAAATTTGTTTTAAGATTGTAGGAACCGTTCGCATAAATAAATAAAATAAACAAATTTTATTGCCGATTACAATACAAAGAAAGCAGAAAAATAAGCAATACTATTACAACTGAAAAAAAACAAATACAAGAAATGGAGTAGAAGCAGAGTGGCTGAGACACGTGAACACACGCTTCCCTTAAAACAAATTCCGAGTCTCCCAGGAGTACTCGTTTTGTTTCCCAGGGTACAACAGCCGGAGCAGAAGTACTGCCGGAATTCGCCTACAACCCGAAGGTTACCTTGAAAGCTGCAAGGAGAAGAAGATTAGAAGTGTGTGGAGAATTGTTTGCATATAGCTGTTGTTGCTGGTGTTCCTCTGATGTGGGTATGGAGCTGTATTTATACAGCTCCTAGGTTGAAACAGTCAAAACGAATTAAATGAGAGGCGGCTCTCAAGCGGCTCGCGGCGATCAAAGCGCCACATTGCGCCTCATCGCCCACGCCACGCGCGCGCAAGTGTGCGCGAGTGCGCGTTAGGGTGCTTTGCACCCTTCGCGAGGACACTAGTGTGTGCTTCCATGAAACAATAAGGATGGAGAGTTCCACCTTAAATACCCATTTAAGTTCCATCTCTCCTATGTGGGACAAGGTGCTACTTTCCCTTTAGTTTCAGCATTGAATGTTCCAAACACCCAACTTTGAGCATCGATATCTCATTCATCTTAGCTCGGTTTTGGACGTGGTTTAGTTCGTTGCGAAGCTCTTCCAACATAGAACACAAACCCACAAATAAATACATAAAACCCGCTCATTTTATTATATTTATTTCTAGTCCAAAATAGGAAAAAATCATTTTCCTATATTTGTGAAAAATGCTATTTTCACCTGTTTTTCCAACAAATACCACCTCCGACGACACCATACCTCGACCATCGTCACAATCGAAGGTGTGTGAGAGAAAAAACAAAAATCAACCCAAGAATCCACTGTGCAGACTCAAAACACTTTGAAACACCATCAGGTGTGCTGAGCTGGAACCTGAACAAGGAATATGTCCCGGCTGTAAATTTAAAGCCGGCGTCTCCTTCTACCTCAAGCCACCATATTTGTTGAAGGTATGCAAATTTAAAGAAAGAGTTCGTTAAAACAATATTTAGTTTAACAAACCAAGAATTCTTGACTTTTACAAGTATCTGTAATTAAACCTAAAATCTTTTAACAACAAGCAACATATTGCAAATTTTTCAGCCTTATAAGTTTACAGTGTAATTTAGAAAACCATATACTGATTCTATCATTCTAACTATTAGGGTTCAAATTTTAATTAACCATCTTTACCTAACCCAAAATAAATAAATAAAATAATAAGAAAATTCACCTTGTCTCAGTATCTCCCATCATGAATTCCAGTAATGGTGAATGCCTTGCAAGAAATTGACAAAAATACCCCTCCAGTCCTTTTATCCAACTAAAATTCCTGAAACAATTATTCACAGTTACAATTTTGACCGTCAAAAGTCAAGAAAACTAGTTCAAACACCAACAATAGTTAAAATTGATTAGTTTCAATTAAAATCGAACCTTATAAATCTAACAGGCCGTGTCAACCGCGAATAAGCTTCATATTAATGATCCCATATGAAATCAGTGGTGGCGGTGGCACTGGAAATGCGATAGATAGTCGGAGAGGTGATGGAAAGTGGGTTTGGGCCTGTTTTGTTATTTGTTTAAAGATATCTAAGTAGATATAACTACATTAATGGTCCCTGTAATCTATATATATTAATAAACTAGTTGGGGTACTTCGCGCTTCGCGGCGGAAAGTTGATTGGCACTGTTTCGCTTCTTTAAGGTACCGGCACTCATTATAACAATTGAATAAAAAAAAACCAAAGCTAGGGTATTTTTAAATCAAAATTCTAAAAAAAATAAACAAATAAATCAAAAACACATTCTTATAACTAAATATAAACCTTTCCTAATAAAAATTTTCAAGATTTTTTTTGAACGGTCAAAAAATTAATCTCAAGCACTCTCGGTGCAACCCATTGGACCAAACGGAGTACTCCGAGAGTAACCCGAGCCCACCTCCAATTCCATGGAAAACCCGGTAACCCATTCCTCGTAGGCACAACGGTGAAATTACCGGTAAATTCCTTTGACTCAAGGGATCGAACCCAAGTTTCTATGGATCTCCTATCATTGTCCACCATTGCCTTGTTATGTACCAAGTGAGAGTTGAACAGGTATCTCCCAAGAGAAATATAAGTCTTCCACCACTTGATGTAGAAATCATTGGCTTTATCTAGGTTTGAATAGAAAAAATATTAGTAACTTTGAGACTTAGATAAAATAAAATGTAGTATACATCATCACCTCACTTAAGCTTGGTAAATATGAGGGGATGGAGCACAAACAATACAAAAGAGGGCATAATTGTAATTAGCATCCAAATATTGTAACAAAGATACACTAATTCAGACCCCTTTGCTTTAACTACCTTGGACGTATGGTATCATCATTCTGATAACTCTCTCCCTGAACTTTGAATTATAGGCATCATGTCAAATCAATTAAGTAAATACATACAACATTCCACATGATATACAAGTAATCTGCAGCTAGTAAAGTTCAAACACCAAAACAGTGTTATTCAGAAAGCCATATATTGTACAATAGAAGAAGCTCTACGCAGAATTTCACAATTAATAAATTGCAGTTATACCAAAAACAAAACATAAAAATACTTGTATCCTGAATCAATATCATCTAAATCAATCTAGTGAAACACCGCCACGCTCGCGGTTACAAAACCATGCTATCACAGATCCTTATTAGTAAAAACTGCCATGTGCACAAATTCACAACAGTATTGCTAGCAAAAAACAAAAAACACACATAAAACTAAACCGATAATATCACAAATTCACAATACTTCTGCCTCGAGTTAAAGATCTCATGAAAAATCATACAAAAGCTGAAACATTTTTGCGAGAACCTATTTCTTACATCACTAAACAACTTTATAGTAAACTAAACATACACAATTTTCACAGCAGTGCTTATAAACAATCTCTCTAAACATAATCCGCAATTTAAAATTGAGATAGAGTATTAATTGATACCTCGGTGACCACAGTTTCATACTCACAAAGTCACGCCATGCGGAATACCTGGAATCGGACCGCCTCCTTAAATCTCCGGTGCTTCCGCCATCTTTCCCGCAACTCTTATCCACCGTCAACAACCACCTCCACGAAACACCCACCTTCACGACATCATCACATTCGACCTTCAATGTCATAACCATTGTCTTTCCTCAATTGTTAGGTATTAGGGTTCCTACCCGAAAGGGCCAAAAGCCGACCGCCTGCTGCGGTGGCCAACCATCGCGTTTCGCCACTGGTGCACGACGTCCCCCTGCTCTCATGTCTGTCTCTCTCGTCTCAAATTAGGGCAAAAAAATCTAAAGAGGAAATCAGAGAAGCGAAGAGACGGAGGGAGGAGGCCACCATATGACAATTAAACGGCCAATGAAGCCAAAGATCGGGCGAAATCACTGTCGCAGACGGTGGGTTTCCTCCCTCCTTGTATTCTCCGTTCTCTCATCTATACTATATAATAAAAGAAACCACTTTTGGGACACTTGTCATCATATAAGGGCATCTCTTATAGATAATTATTATTTTAATTTAATCTTTTATAATTAAAATTATTAGAAAACATAATATTTATTTACTATAATTTGTAACCTAATATTTATTTCTATTAAATCTTTACGACTCTAATACCATGATCTACACAAATTATATGCGGATATAAATAATAAATATTATGTTTTCATGGTATTAGAAAACATAATATTTATTTAATTATTAGCAATCAAATCTTTACTTATACAAATTATCTCTTATAGATAATTATTATTTTAAAGTTATATATCACTTTTACCCTTTTAGCCCAAGAATTTTTAACATCTGAGCCTCCAACATCTTCTTTTCTAACCCTTTGGGCCATAACACTAACCTCATCCATTAAATGTTAGAGGCCAAAAGGGTTAAAAAAAGACGTTAGTGGCCGAAAGTTAGAAAAAAAGACGTTGGGGGTTTAAATGTTAAAAAATTCTTTAGAGAAAATTACGATTTTGGCTCCTGTAGTTATATCACTTTTACCCTTTTAGCCCAAAAGACAATTTTTTTAACATTTGAGCCCCCAACGTCTTCTTTTCTAACCCTTTTGGCCCCTAACACTAACCCCATCCATTAAATGTTAGGGGCCAAAAGGGTTAAAAAAAGACGTTAGGGACCAAAAAGGTTAGAAAAAAAGACGTTGCGGTCTTAGATGTTAAAAAATTCTTTTTTGGGCAAAAAGGGTAAAAATAATATAATCAAGGGGCCAAAATCGAAATTTTATTATTTGTTGTATGAAATTAGATTTATTCAATTCGTACAATACATGAGATTTTTGAAGGATATATATTTTTTTTTATTATTTAGTACAGAAAATTATATTTATTCAAACCGTGTAATACGCATATATTTAAAGATGTATTTTTTTATTATTAGGTATATAAAATTACATTTATTCAACCCGTGTAATAAATGGGGGTTTTTTAAAGATGTATTATTTTATTATTTGGTAAACAATATTACATTTATTCAACTCGTGTACTACACGTGGTTTTAAAGATATAACTTTTTTATTTTGTATATAAAATTACATTTATTCAACCTGTACAATATTGTTCTTATAGATATAACTTTTTATTATTTAATATATAAATTATATTTATTCAACTTGTGCAATAAATGTCATCATATTACTACGTCATCTCTTATAGATAATTATTATTTTAATTTAATCTTTTATAATTAAAATTATTAGAAAACATAATATTTATTTACTATAATTTGTAACCTAATATTTATTTCTATTAAATCTTTACGGATATAATACCATGATCTACACAAATTATATGTGGATATAAATAATAAATATTATGTTTTCATGGTATTAGAAAACATTATATTTATTTAATTATTAGTAATCATTTAATATTTACTTATACAAATTATCTCTTATAGATAATTATTATTTTAAAGTTATATATCACTTTTACCCTTTTAACCCAAGAATTTTTAACATCTGAGCCTCCAACATCTTCTTTTCTAACTCTTTTGGCCCCTAACACTAATCCTATCCATTAAATGTTAGAGGCCAAAAGGGTTAAAAAAAGACGTTAGGGGCCAAAAAGGTTAGAAAAAAGACGTTGGGGGCTTAGATGTTAAAAAATTCTTTAGAGAAAATTACGATTTTGGCCCCTGTAGTTATATCACTTTTACCCTTTTAGCTCAAAAAACAATTTTTTTAAACATCTGAGCCCCCAACGTCTTCTTTTCTAACCCTTTTGGCCCCTAACACTAACCTCATCCATTAAATGTTAGGGGCCAAAAGGTTAAAAAAGACATTAGGGGCCAAAAAGGTTAGAAAAAAATACGTCGGGGTCTTAGATGTTAAAAAATTCTTTTTTGGGCTAAAAAGGTAAAAGTGATATAATCAAGGGGCCAAAATCGTAATTTTATTATTTGATGTATGAAATTAGATTTATTCAATTCGTACAATACACGAGATTTTTTAAAGATATATATTTTTTTATTATTTAGTACAGAAAGTTACATTTATTCAAACCGAGTAATACGCATATTTTTAAAGATGTATTTTTTATTATTAGGTATATAAAATTATATTTATTCAACCCGTGTAATAAATGCGGTTTTTTAAAGATGTATTATTTTATTATTTGGTAAACAATATTACATTTATTCAACTCGTGTAATACACGTGGTTTTAAAGATATAACTTTTTTATTTTGTATATAAAATTACATTTATTCAACCTGTACAATATTGTTCTTATAGATATAACTTTTTATTATTTAATATATAAATTATATTTATTCAACTTGTGCAATAAATGTCATCATATTACTACGGCATCTCTTATAGATAATTATTATTTTAATTTAATCTTTTATAATTAAAATTATTAGAAAACATAATATTTATTTACTATAATTTGTAACCTAATATTTATTTATATTAAATCTTTACGGCTCTAATACCATGATCTACACAAATTATATGCGGATATAAATAATAAATATTATGTTTTCATGGTATTAGGAAACATAATATTTATTTAATTATTAGTAATCATTTAATATTTACTTACACAAATTATCTCTTATAGATAATTATTATTTTAAAGTTATATATCATTTTTACCCTTTTAGCCAAAAAAATTTTAACATCTGAGCCTCCAACATCTTCTTTTCTAACTATTTTGGCCCCTAACACTAATACCATCCATTAAATGTTAGAGGCCAAAAGGGTTAAAAAAGACGTTAGGGGCCAAAAAGGTTAGAAAAAAAACGTTGGGGGCTTAGATGTTAAAAAATTCTTTAGAGAAAATTACGATTTTGGCCCCTGTAGTTATATCACTTTTACCCTTTTAGCTCAAAAAAACAATTTTTTTAACATCTGAGCCCCTAACGTCTTCTTTTCTAACCCTTTTGGCCCTTAACACTAACCTCATCCATTAAATGTTAGGGGCCAAAAGGGTTAAAAAAGACGTTAGGGGCCAAAAAGGTTAGAAAAAAATACGTCGGGGTCTTAGATGTTAAAAAATTCTTTTTTGGGCTAAAAGGGTAAAAGTGATATAATCAAGGGGCCAAAATCGTAATTTTATTATTTGATGTATGAAATTAGATTTATTAAATTCGTACAACAAACGAGATTTTTTAAAGATATATATTTTTTTATTATTTAGTACAGAAAATTACATTTATTCAAACCGAGTAATAGGCATATTTTTAAAGATGTATTTTTTTATTATTAGGTATATAAAATTACATTTATTCAACCCGTGTAATAAATGGGGTTTTTTAAATATGTATTATTTTATTATTTGGTAAACAATATTATATTTATTCAACTCGTGTAATACACGTAGTTTTAAAGATATAACTTTTTTATTTTGTATATAAATTTACATTTATTCAACCTGTACAATATTGTTCTTATAGATATAACTTTTTATTATTTAATATAAAAATTATATTTATTCAACTTGTGCAATAAAGAAGGTTTTTAAAGATATATTGTTTTATTATTTAGTATATAAAATTTATTTATTCAACCCGTGTAATACACGGGGTTATAACCTAGTATCTCTATATAGACTCCCTTCTCCAAATAACACAGATGATGGCAATATCGTAAATAATAGCTTAAAACTGTCCTATTGATATACTGTTCCTAAGATCATTCATCTTTTGTTATATTATAGAATAGAATGAGATGATTTGGGCTATGTGTCCTTGAATGGTGGAGCCATTTTGCTGATGTGGCATCCATTGGTTTAGTGAACCTTGATTTTGGGAAGGAAGTTGTCTAATTCTAAATACACAAACGAAATTTGACAATACACAAACCAAACACTTCATTTGGACGCGGGATCCGAAAGTTTTTGGGTCGGATATATGGTTTTTCCTTCCGTATATAAAACTTATAACCCGGACTTCTCTAACCTTCATTCATACATCTCCGCCTCCTAGGGTTTTATTCTTCCATCACAAGTTTCTGTTCTCCATCTCTAAATCGGCTCTCAACTATCTTCAACATCAAGGTTCGGCTCCCCAAAGATCTTCAGATCAAGGTTAGATCAACAATTATTTCGATTAACCATGATAATTTTATCATTCTTTAACATTCGATTTTTCTTTTAGTTGTTGATTTAATTGATCTTCATTGGTTCTGACCTAGGGTTTCTTCATCTTCAATTGCTTTTCGGTTCTGATAGTTAAATGTCGTCGACACTAAGGTACGAATCTGTTATTTATCTATTACTCAGATTTTAGGGTTCCTGTTGATGATTTGCAATATGAATTTAGGGTTTATGTGATTTTGATAATTGGGCATATGGGTTTGACTTGAATTTGGATTGTAAATAAGTTTATTGATCTTCAACAATTGAATTAGGGTTTTTTGCTGGCTAATTATTATTTTTTTCAGTGTTCTTGATTGTTTGTGTGGAATGTTTAATTTTTTTTTCATCTTCTAGTATGTAGCAGGAAGCGGGTTGAAGACAACGCCATGGTCAGAAGTCATAAGTAATAAGTTACAAGAGTGGTGGCACTGAGAGATAGTGGAAAAGATTTGAATTTGGTTTCAGAATGGATATATGTGTGCACTGCAAGAGTTGTTCGATCGATTTAGATATATACAATTTACGTTTGATTGTTAGTGTTTTGTTTAGATCTGTTATATAATTTGATCTGGTAGTTTATCTGACAAGCTTCTGGTAACATAGTTTGATGTGTTAACCATGCCGAAGAATTCAATATATCACTTCTTTTTTAGTATAACATGACAACAGTCCTGTATTTAACTTAAAACTTATGAATAATTCTCTCTATTTGTACAGCGGATATTCGTTATTACGGGACCCACATTGCAAGGTTTGGCCTTCACTAAGAAAGAGATAGATGCTGATTATTTACGTGGTCTTCTTCCTCCGGTTCTTGTCAATCACGATGTTCAGGTATTAATATTTTATGTACTCATCGCATATTCTATTTACATAGCTTTTACAATTTAATATATGAATACATGGAGAATATTTTATATTTGTAATGCCCTCGATAACCAGGTAAAAAAGATGATGCATAATATTCGTCAATATGAAATGCCACTACAAAGGTACCAAGCCAAAGCCATGATGGACCTTCAGGTAAACTGTGCAACTTACATGGAAGTGGTACTCCTAAACTATTTTTCTTATAATGGTCCAACTTGGGTTTCGATTATCTCAAACGGGTCAAATAAAGAGCGAGGCTTTTTTTATTTCTCGATCTTTAATGCTCTAAACCTAACTTTCTTTCACGATTCATGTTTAATTTATGTTTAATCATGGTTTACTTCCCGTTGTCTGTAATCTGATTAGATTTTGCTTCTGCTTGAGTGAATTTGTGTGGAGGGTTACTGATAATGAATTTGGACCCCAAATATGAAGAATTGTTGAATATGATGTTTTAATGAAGTGAAAGTTCTAAAACTTCGATTAAATTCTTCTTTTGGAAGATTGTACTTTGGGGTGATGAGATCAAAATAAGTATACATTATGATGCTCATTTATGTTATTTATATCCAATTTTCATATTTTTGACAGATGAAAATGGATTCAAAACACATACCCTGAGGCTTGGAGCTGGTACTATTGTTTTCTACTCGCTACTCTACACAAGGTGGAAAAAGGTTGCTAATTTATTTATACACTAAATATGACCAATTTCTCATGACATTTACATTAGATACATTTCCTTATAAACGGCAATATTGACCCACTTTGATTAATCGAAAAATGATATCAAGCATCTTGAGGTTTGAATCCTATATTAGTACTATACCACTGCTTCATTAGGGATAAGAGAAGTGGAAAAAGCATTTAGTGAAGTACTATGTTTATTTTTAGAAGCTATATGATGTTCTTATGTTAGATTGGTATTGGATTGCTACTATTTGAATCTGTTTCAGCTGATATTCTTATAGTTTAACCATTTTTTGGCTATTCGTTTTATAATGATACGGGTGCAGCAATTCGTGGACTTCCGCTTTTCAGCAAGGATACATTAGAACATATTCCTAAGATTGTTGACATTCTTGCATAACTTCTGATAGCTGGTAAAACTGTTTTACTTTTTTTTTATTTTGCTTTATGATATATGTTGTATGGCATGCATGTGCACACACATATATACATACATATTCAGACACACACATATACACGCATTTCTTGATAGTTGGTATCAAACAAGAAGACATAAATTCATGAAAAGTCAAGGATGGGCACACAAAATGATTTTTTATAATTTTCATTTCAGTTATTCTAGTTCCCACCATTGTATAAGTTTTGGTGGCCTTGATTTTCCAATGAAAATAATCTTAAAAAAGAAGATTTCTCATTATGATGCCCAAATCCCATTTTGTTTTACCTTTTCTCTCATAAACAATAGCAGCCCTTCTTCGTCTCTCTACATCAATATTCTTCTCCAATCAATTCACAAAAGTATGTGTTCTTGATCTTTAGGAAAACAAGGAGGGCCTTAAATTACTAAAGATTCACTTACTTATGTATGGATCAATTCGATTTTTTTTAATCTCTAATATGTAAAAGGTTAAAATGTGAAAGATCGAGTCTTTCGTACTTCAAGTCCACCTTTGCCGTTACACATTGGTAAGTATATATCACATGTTTGCGATTATTTATTAAATTTTTTAACTTTTTTGTCATGCTTTTGTTCAGTAATTTTTTTAAATTCGTCGATTTGGTAGAAAAGTTTGATTTAGTAACATTGTTGTTGTGTTGTTATTTACTTGATTGTTTTTGTATGAAATGCATATATAGGATAGGTACTCTGTTTATCTTCAGGGGAATATAAATATAATATTCATATCTTTGATTTGATTGTAGACTCATGGCCTAAGAAAGCTATTGGAGTGTCTTACAGGTTCATTATTTCTTTTCATTTAATACATCATGGAATTAAGAGACTTGCAATTGTTCAACTTATTACCTTTGTTTGGTTTTGGCAGGCCTTTGTATCTGTAGGGAAGCAAGAAGGCATTAAAGGCTATTGGAAGGGTTAATCTATTTCAGGTACCTTTCTTTATTTAGTTCATAACATTACACATATTCAGTTTTACAAGGGAATGTTTTATAATCGGTTCAAATTATCATGTTTTATTTTTTAAAATTTCACATTGGTTTTTATAGATGGTGGTGGTTGAAAACCGGTGCTCGTAATCGTATAACTTTATGATTTTATATGAGTTTTAATCTTGAATGGCCTACTTTTAATCAAATATGTGTTTTGCAGGTTTGATAAAGTTTAAGGAGCATTTCGGGAGCTTTACGAGTCACCGGGTCGAAAACCGGAGCACCGGGACGCGTTACGGATCAACCGGGAGTGCGAGGAGTGAAAAAATGAGAATTGGGTTTCAAGAGGCCGTCGCCGACGGGTCTTGGGCCGTCCCGGACGGGCTCTAGAAACACCCGTATCCAGCTAATCAAGCCGTCGGAGAAGAACTTCACTAGACGAACCCGTCGGCGACGGGGTCATGCCCGTCGGCGACAGGCAGCAGAAAACTGGAACCGGAAATTTTGTGTTTTTGGGGTGAAAATCGATTTCCATGGGTCTTGGGGGGCATTCAATACGGGAGTTACACAATTCTTGGAGTTTGAACTTGTTCTTGGAGCCATTACCATCAATTATTCACCTACCATTCAACTCTCTACAACATCAATCATCTGAATCAAGATCAAGAACCATATCACAATCTTGATTCCAAACCCTAACCATCATTCCATTCATCCATCCATTCATCATCATCCATAACCAAACCTTCATCATTCACCAATCCTTCATCCTACAAGCTTCAAGATGACTCCATCCGCATTCCAAACATCCGGTGATCAAGTTGCATCGACCATGAGCGGCTAATCATCTCGGTTTCACCCCGGTGTAGGTAGTTGTTAATTTTAGGGTTTCGAATTGTTCTTGTTTCAACTTAGTGACAATTTGTTATTTGATTTTTGAAACTCTTGATAATAGTGTTACATTTGTTGCGAATTCGTGAATTGTCGTGCGATGTTAAAAGTTATGACTTTGCGAAATGGTGATATGTAATTGTGCATTATCGTTGTTAGGATTTACTTGTGTTGATTACAAAGTGTCTTTTTGTCCGTTCTTCGGGACGTTGATAGCTAGTAGCACCTAAGTCACGGTACACTAAATCCATTAATCGAATGCATTTGAGTTGAATCTAAAACTTGTAGAAACCCTAGGTTAGCAATTACCGAAACCGGGCGTGATTCCTTTTTATTATTATTGTTCTAGTAACCAATTTTCTTGCAATTGTTAATTAGTAGTTGTTAACCATTCGCATCAATTCATTTAGTTGAAAATCATATTTCTCCATTAAACGAAAATACAAAAACACTTTAGCAAGCTTCATAAATTGTGACAATTATTTTAATTCATTCGAATCCATACACAAACCACATACTCTTCGTGGTTCGACCCCTTACTACCACTAACACATTGTTAAGGGTAATTTGGGCTTATAAATATTATCTTTGACTGGAGCGCGACACTCCGATCAAATTTTGGCGCCGTTGCCGGTGAGTGCGTGCGCTTTGTGTTTGGATATTGTTTGAATTTACGTGATTATCTGTTTAATTTGTTTAGCTTTCTTTTTGTACTTGACTTTTTCCTTGTTACGCGAGGTGTGTTACTTGTGCAGGTTACAGGTAGTGCATGCATACGCGGAACTCCGGGAGGACTTCACCTTTAGTCTACGAACCGGAAATCGAAAGACTCGCAAGAAGGAATCTAGCAAGCCGGTTAGAAGCAACTCTTGCTTCTAATCAAACCAACCAAACACCACCACTCACACCGACCATTGAAACCGATTCAATGGCGAACCACAACTCCAATCAAAACTTCAACTCCAACCAAAACCTCAACCCAAATCAATTCCAATCTCGAGGAACATTTTATCCTGCCCAAAACGTCCAACCTATACCTCAAGAACAACCGGGTGGTAACACCAATGCTAGACCACACACTCCACCTTTCCGAAACCAAAATCCCAATAACACCCAACGAACACCCCAACAACAAACCCTTCATCGACAAGCGTCGTTACCCATCAACCTTGATGATCGGAATGTCAATTCCGATCGTAGAGGTAATCGTGATCGCGGCAATCCCGCGGATGAAGACCCATTTTTCAATATCGACGACTTGAGGAATGCAATCCCCGATGATGGACCTTATAGTGTTCCCGGTTATCAATCGCCGGAACATGTAAGCATTCATACAGAAGACTCGGATGATGGGGGTTATTATGATGATCGAGTGAACGATGATGAAGATTGGGGATACATTAATAGGGGTAATGTCTACAACGCAAGGGAATATGAAGATGAAGAGTTTGGCTATCAAAATGCCAACTACGTTGGGGATGAAGAGTATGTCTATGGGAATAGAAGGAATGACGGTTACGGGAATAACCGCCAACCACGAAACAACAATCAACGGAATCGAAATGAAGGGTATTACAATAACAATAATAATGGAAACCCCAACCGGATTCCTCGTTTCGTGGGAGGTGGAAATCAAAGAGGTAATCAAGGTGGGAATCAAGTAAGGGGTGAGAGAAGAGATGAGCGACGAGATGAAAGAAGGAATGAGAGAAGGGACGAAAGAAGAGATAACCGGAGAAATGATGATCAAGAAGTTAACGGTCCTTATCGTCGCCAACAACCTCAACGGGGAGTGAATAACCGTTTCAGGCCCATTTTTACTGAAAATGATTCACCGATAGTTTGTGAGCGAAGGATGTTTGATTGTAAACCTCATTACATCAACATACTTTCCCATTTCAACGGGAGATCCAACGATGAGCCGTACACACATTTGGCGGAATTTTCTTCTATTTGTAGCACTATTGGGGGGCACAACTTTGCGCTAGAAGAGGTCAAACTTCGCTTATTCCAATTCTCATTGAAAGACAAAGCGAAGCAATGGTTCCTTACCCTCCCGGCCAATAGCATCCGCACATGGGGAGAGATGCAACAAGCGTTTCTCGATGAATATTATTCTATGGCAAAGACCGATGATGCTCGTGATGAAATTAGGTCTTTTCGCCAATTATCGAGTGAGCCACTGCATGAGGCGTTCACTCGATTCAAGGAAATGATGCGAAGATGCCCACATCATCAAATTGAAAAGTGGGAATTGGTCAAGTGCTTTGTACGGGGTTTATATGATACAACATGGAATCGTCTCGAGTCGACAAGTAATGGGACTCTTTTGAGCAATCACGAAGACGATGATTGGGAGTTTTTAGAGCGGATGAGTAAGCGGTCAAAAGAGAAAGAGTCGGCCGATAGAGCTAAAAAACACCCCGTTTCCCGATCACTTCCCGATCTTGACTCTAAAGATCGGATTTCTACTCTAGAGCGGGAAATGGCTCGAATGAAGAAGAAGGAGGTTAATGCGGTCCAATTTGATGTGTGTGAGGAGTGTGGTGATATTGGGCATAGAGTGGAACAATGTCCATCGGGGCCGAGTAACTACACGGAAGAAGTCAATCAGGTGTATGGAGATAGGAAGCAATATGACATGAACTCCAACACTTACCATCCGGGTTTGAGAAATCACCCTAACTTCCGATATGGTAATGCTTCAAATCAAATGAACCCGAATTTCCAATCGGGTAATCAAGGAGGTCAAAGCGGATCATCATATCAAAACCGTCAAGGTGGTAACCAAGGAGGTTATCAACGAAATTACAACCAAGCGTACCAAGGTGGGTATCAAAAGAATTATAATAATCAAGGCGGTAACGGAAGCGGGTCGAACAATCAAACCAGGGGCGATGACTTGAGTGCCAAGATGGATGCCTTGCTGAACATGCAAAAGGAATCTCAAAGCAACATAAAAGAGACTCACAATGATGTCAAAGAGATGAAGAAGATAAACGAGATTCTAGATAAAGCACATGAGGCATTGGCGAAACAAGTGGGCCAACTAGCGGAAGAAGTGGCCCAGATAAAGGGAAGCATGGGGAAGCTTCCAAGTGACACCACGATAAACCCTAAACATCAAGGGTCAAGTTCAAGGAACACACGTGAGATACCAATTAATAAAATTACTTTACGTAGTGGTCGAGTTGTTGATAATGGTGTCAAAACACCACCACCCCAATTTGTTGAAGGGGTGGTGGAAGATGCTAGTGATGATGAGCTTGAGGATGGTCAAACGGGTCAAAATAAAAATGATTTGAAAAAGAATAATGTTACTCCCGTTGCGACCATCCCCGCCCCAAGGCTAAGGAAAAGGGTGTGGAGGCTAATACCGCCCCTTATCCCGAAGCATTGAAGGGACCCATGAAAAAGGTTGTAAACAAAAGAGGTCCGCAACAAGAAGAGTTGTTGAAAATTTTCAAACAAGTCAAAATTAACTTACCTCTTTTGGATGCAATTAAACAAGTACCGTCGTATGCTAAGTACTTGAAAGATTTGTGTACCCAAAAACGCACTCACAAATTTCCAAAAAAAATTAGATTTAACCGAAAACGTGAGTTCGATTCTTTCGGGTGCACTTCCACCTAAGCTCCAAGATCCGGGTGCGCCTATCATTTCAATTCAAGTAGGCGATTTTAAAATCAACCGGGCACTTCTAGATCTTGGTGCTAGCGTAAGCATTCTACCGGGTAGTTTGTATGACCAATACGAGTTTGGTCCACTTCAATCGTCAAACACCACCGTGGTGTTAGCCGATTTGACACCCAAACTACCCCGTGGAATTGTTTCGTATGTGATAGTGAAAATCGAGGATTTTTACTATCCGGTGGACTTTTTGGTACTTGATTATGTGGCCAAGGACCCAACCAAACAACCTACGGTGATTTTGGGTCGACCGTTCTTAGCAACTGCAAATGCTCAAATTGACTGCAGAACAGGAACGGTTGACATGACATTTGGAAACCGAAGGTTGAGGTTGCATGTTTTTTCCGGACTTATGAGCCCTCCAGTTGATGATGAATGCTATATGGTAGACATTGTTGACACGTGTATACCTCTTTGCGACATAGTCGTTTATGGGGAAAACACAATGGAGGATTGTTATATGTTTGATAGGTCACAGGTGGAGGTGGAGCAAAGCATGGACGAGGAAGTAAGGAGTTTGGAGGTGCTTGCGGTTAGAGAAGGAAAACCGACATGGACGCACCAAGTTGAAAGCTTACCGGAGAGCATTGACACTAAATTGAAGCCGTCATTAGTAGAGCCTTCGGAAGTTGAGTTGAAAGCATTGCCAAAGCATCTCAAGTATGCTTATGTTGGAGAAGGCAATACCCTCCCGGTTATTATTGCATCAAATTTAACCGTAGAGCAAGAGAAAAAGTTGATGGAGGTATTGGTCATCAATCGATCGGCGATTGGATGGACCATTGCGGATTTGAAGGGTATTAGTCCCTCGGTGGTGATGCACATAATCATCACGGAAGAGAATGTGACTCCCGTTCGAGATGCACAAACGCGGTTAAATCCGAACACGCGGGAGGTCGTGAAGAAAGAAGTGTTGAAGTGGCTTGATGCGGGTATCATTTACCCAATCTCGGACAGCCAATTGGTGAGCCCAACACAGACGGTTCCCAAGAAAGCTGGTATACAAGTCGTCAAAAATGACGCAGGTGAAGAGGTAGCCACCCGGCCGTTAACCGGGTGGCGAATTTGTATTGATTATAGGAAGTTGAATACCGCAACTTCCAAAGATCATTTTCCTTTACCGTTCATAGATCAAATAGTTGAGAAATTGTCGGGGCAAAAATTCTATTGCTTCTTAGATGGTTATTCCGGTTATAACCAAATTGCCATCCATCCGGAAGATCAATCAAAGACTACGTTTACATGTCCTTATGGTACATTCGCATTTAGGCGAATGCCGTTTGGATTATGTAATGCTCCCGCCACCTTCCAAAGGTGCATGATGAGTATCTTCTCCGATATGGTGGGAAAGTCTTTAGAAATCTTCATGGATGATTTCTCAATTTTTGGATCATCTTTTGAGACTTGCTTGGACCAACTAGATAAAGTGTTAAAACGATGTGTTGAGACTAGTTTGGTCCTAAGTCGGGAAAAGAGCCATTTTATGGTTCAAGAGGGAATTGTGTTGGGACATGTGGTGTCAAGTCGTGGGATAGAGGTTGATTGTGCTAAGGTACAAGTTATATCTACTTTACCGTATCCCACGACTGTTAAAGGTGTTAGGTCGTTTTTAGGTCATGCGGGGTTTTATAGGCGGTTTATTAAGGGTTTTAGTGATATAACAAAGCCTTTATGTAATTTGTTGTTAAAAGACCAACCGTTTGATTTCAATGAAAATTGCCAAAATGCTTTTAACAATTTGAAAGAGAAGTTAGTGGAGGCCCCAATCTTGCAATCGCCAAATTGGTCTTTACCTTTTGAAATAATGTGCGATGCAAGTGATTATGCGGTGGGGGCCGTGTTGGGACAACGGGTTGACAAGAAACCCGTTGCCATATACTACGCAAGTAAGACTCTTTCGGATGCGCAATTGAATTACACAACCACTGAAAAAGAGCTACTTGCGGTGGTATATGCATTGGATAAATTTCGGTCTTACATATGGGGTAGTAAAGTGATTATTTACTCGGATCACACTGCAGTTAGGTACCTCACGGAGAAGAAAGATGCGAAGCCGAGGTTAATCCGATGGGTGTTGTTGCTCCAAGAGTTTGATTTGGAGATACGGGACAAGAAGGGTATTGAGAATGTGGTAGCGGACCACTTGTCCCGATTGATGGTTGAAGAGGATCCGAAGGCCTTAGAAATCAATGAGTCTTTCCCCGATGAGCATATAATGAAATTAGATAAATTGCCATGGTATGCTAACATTGTCAATTATCTTGTTACAGTTGATATGCCGGAACATTGGGATAGACGGAAAAGGTAACACTTCATGTCCCAAACCAAATACTATCGGTTGGAAGAACCGCATTTGTGGAAGGAGTGTGCGGATCAAGTTATAAGAAGATGCATTGATGACGAAGAGATTCCAAGCGTGTTGCAGCATCTACACTCGTTTGCATGTGGTGGTCACTTTAGTGGTCACAAAACGGGTCACAAAGTGTTGAATAGTGGCCTTTATTGGCCGACCATTTTCAAAGATGCAAATGAGTTTGCCAAAAATTGCATAGAGTGTCAAAAATTAGGGGGTATCTCAAAAAGGGATGAGATGCCCATGCAGCCAATCCTTATAGTCGATGTGTTTTCGATGTATGGGGTATTGATTTCATGGGCCCATTCCCCAATTCCTATGGCAATTTGTATATCTTGGTTGCCGTTGACTATGTGTCAAAATGGGTCGAAGCAATAGCCACCAAGACAAACGACCATTCCGTAGTGTGTAATTTTGTCCAAACCAATATTTTCTCAAGGTTTGGGATTCCTCGTGTCATCATAAGTGATGGAGGATCCCATTTTAAAAATTTTCGGTTTGGGAAACTTCTAAAGCGGTTTGGTGTTGACCATAGGATTGCCACTCCCTATCACCCGCAAACAAGCGGGCAAGTTGAGGTGTCAAATAGGCAAATCAAAGAGATTTTGCAAAAGACTGTGCGGGCAGACCGTAGGGATTGGTCAATTAAGTTGAACGATGCTTTATGGGCCTACCGGACGGCACATAAGACACCCATAGGCACTACACCTTACCGGTTGGTTTACGGTAAAAACTGTCATTTACCGGTTGAACTTGTGCACAAATCGTTATGGGCTATTAAAGAGGTTAATGTGCAATATGATGATGCAGGTAAGGAATGGAAACTCAAGTTATGCGAGTTGGAGCTAAGGGAGATGGCATATGAATGCGCGTCCAAGTATAAGGATGGGATGAAAAGAGCGCATGATGCCAAGTTGAGGAAGAAAGAGTTTGAAGTGGGTCAAAAGGTGTGGCTCTACAATTCGAAGCTCAAGTTCTTTCCCGGAAAGCTCTGAAGCAAATGGATGGGACCCTATGTTGTCACCCGGGTCGGGCAATTGGGTGATGTTACTATCGAGGACCCGAACGACGGGGTACGGAAAACGGTAAATGGTCATCGGCTAAAACCGTTTCTCGACGGTAACGAAAAGGTAGACGAAAACAAAGAATCGGTAAGCTTCGTGGCAAGCTTTCCGGTTTATGAGGTCGAATGAAAAGGACCGGTAACGTTTGGTGTAAAGTTATGTACAATTACTTAATTGATTGCGTGTTTTGATGTTAACCGTTCTCGTTTCATACTAACCTTTCTTAATTGTGTGAAGTCCGGGCACTCTAAACGGGTTACAAAGATACAAGAATTTGTAGGTACAACATGTTCGCGGGACAACCATTTTTATGAAGAGACGAAGGATATGAGCATCAAGCGATAAAAATCAGGTGCATGTGTTTCTTTTTACTTTGATTGTTAGTTAGGAATAAGTGGATTGTAATGTGTATTTTAATTTCCGTGGTGAAAAGTTGGGAAGGTTAGTCGTGTCACATCCCTTGTGCATTTTTAAAAACTCTAGTTCTTACACATTGAGGACAATATGTACTTCAAGTGTGGGGATGGGGGAGTAGTAAAAATTTTCGATTTTGACCCATGCATTTAAACACTACACATTGAGGACAATGTTTGCCTCAAGTGTGGGGATGGGGGAAATTTCAAAAAATTTTCAAAAATGTCTTGTTTCAAAAGCAATCTTAAAAGCACAAGTGACCAAGTCAATGAGGGATGGCACAACCCATTTGGTCTTTTGTCATGGTCAAGTTCAAATTAATAGCATGACGGGTATTTAGCGGGTGGTTATTTGGGAATAATCCGCCTAAGAAACTAGTATATCATGCATATCACATATCATACCCTTATACGTGAGGTTTGAGACACTTTTATATCATAGAGTTGCATTTACGTGTTTCTTTGTTGAGTGGACCATTAGTCGCGTATTGTAGAACTTGCAACTTTTGATACGTTCGAGACCATAGACCGAATACAAGCACGAGAATGATTAAGGCATTAGGTAAACCTTTTCCTTTTACACCATTTTTATATCCTTACCCAAAAATTATCCCTTAGTAGCCAACTTTGAGCCTAAACCTTTCGTTTGACAACCCACTTAGCCCATGACCATAAGCCTTTTCCTTTTAGCCCCGTGTGATGAAAATTCGATTTTAGGAACTTATGTTTGTATAGTTGTGATTCAAAAAAAAAATTTCAGAAAATGTTGCAAAAAAGATGAAAATGCATTGAGAAAAACGCAAAAAGATGTGCTAGTAATTGTTGAATAAAAGGCAAAAGTTGTTGCCTCATAGTTGACGTGTATACTTAGTTTTGTTTAGTTTAGTGGTTTATAATATAAATCAAATTTTTCATCACCTTAGCCACTTTAAAATATCCTATTCCCTACCCTTAGCCTAGCCCCGTTACAACCCTTCAAAGACCTTTTGACTTGTGCTTAGTATTGGTGATCGGTGGTGGAGAATGATTGAGTTGCAAGCCTATGCGGGTACGTGTTCTACCGGTTTCGAGCGATTAGCTGATTGTAGTGCTAATACATTATACATATTAGCCAAATGTTAAGCCGAGTGGAGAGAACATTGTGAGGGATATGCATGACTTGTTAGTTTTACGGGCTGTCACACCCCGATTTCCACGTGTATCACCGGTGGGCCCGATGGGGGATTACCGTGACGTAGTTGGCAACAATATAGTCAAACCACACAACTATATGAATGCACAGCGGAAGCATAAAGATAAATATAATTCAACCTTTGATTGTAATATCGAATGTATCACAATAGTCGAATGGTATCCACAGGGGATCAAAATAATAATAAAAATATTGTTCAACAGACAAGGCATCAAAGCTTGCGAGACTTCTTAAGATGCTAAGGAGCTATTGCCAGCCGATTACGTGTAGTACCTGCACTTAATCTTTTTGGGAAAATACGTCAGTTTACACTGGTAAATACATTCAACCGACACTTTTGAAAAATGTTTATTAAAAATTGATTTGAATGCACAAGGCACAAACTCTTTTATAACTTGGGAGAATTATTTAATATTATAATCTTGTGAACGAATTACATGTTCCTTCTTTGCGTTCAGTAGCCCAGATCTAGTCCGGGTTAAAGATCAATAGACACACCACATTGCGTAAAACCGCGGTGGGTAAACCAACGGTTACGTCTTTTAATAATATAGACATAATACCGGGTGTACGCCTACACCCGAGTGTCGAGGTCGTGGCCATTTCGTAAAATGATGCCTAGGATATCCAGGACATGGTCATTAACCCCCCAAAGGCTTTTAAGTAACAAGACTGTTTAAATGAGCCGATCAAATTATTCAATTAACCACCTAAGCGATGGAAGATTTGATGCTCAATCAAGCGGTATTTTATATATACCGTAACCCAAGCCCGTAATACGGAAAATAAGTTAAAAGTATTTACCTTTGCAAATATTGTCCTTAATTGATTAAATCACAGATATCTTTTACTGGGGCTCCTATTCTGGAACGAAGGTTTTAAAATAACCTATTAGAATCCTAACGGGTCTTTATATTAGCCGTAGCCTAGACCGGTCAGTTTCAAGGGATAGATACGGTTTAATCGCGTGAAAGGCGAAAACCGGGAATGGAATGTGATTCTGACCCAACAAGTTCGAAGACTTGTTTTATATGGGTTTAATATTCACACTCTGGATTTTGGGGTCAAAATAATATGGTTTGACCCGTATTGGCTAATTTATGTAAACTGGTTACATAAGCCGAACCGTGCGCGCAAAAGGCGCAACGGGTAACCGTAAGAGTCCTACACTTGTTTCCTAAGTCAATATGCCTTAAAGAGGTTGTGATATCAGTAGGATACCTTCCGTGATGCCCGTAACGAGTTTAAGTTCATTTTATGCCCCGAAGGGGTATTTCGGTCTTTTTAAAGATTATAAAATAGATTTCTGAGTTCTATAGGAAATCTGAGTTTCCCGATCAGTTTATAAAGTTTGAAATACTTTATTTATTATTTAAAATCAGTAGCAACTGGAATCGGGTCAAAAGACCTTGTAGAACTCAAGTTTTGGCCGAAAAGGGCATATTCGGTATTTACCGAACCGTAGCCATAACCGCAGGTTATGAGCAGGTTAAAATTGATTAAAAATCTTTAAAAATCCCAAAATATTATTTTACAACAGTGAGTAAAAGGTTTGGTGACGAAATCTTAGTTTAGGTAGGCGTTATGCTAATCGCGCCGTTTATTACAAAAGTTTCTTTTATTTGCGCTATTTAGCATAACTCCTATTCTAGACCTCGGATTGGCGTCAAACTTTAAGGACATGCTTAGAATTTAGTAAGCAAGGTTATGGTCCCTTCACGCGTCCGAAATACTCGTTTTATTTTGAAAAGGGCGTTACGGTCAACTTTTAAGCAATTAACGGAAATGCGTAAAAGACTCGGACAAACAACGAACCGGTCACAGAGGGTGATACCATCACGTGACCTGGTCCTAAGAGAGTCCTAAGGCATATCTACATTGCACTAAAACGGGTCAGAACTGAAGTCAAAGCAAAAGTCAAACTTTTGCGACATTCGGCTCCGAACCGGGTCAATATAGCAAATGGCCGAATCAAACGAGCTTAGACAAGTTTATATACTTAATATCATGTTTTATAAGTGTTCAAACAGGTTTCATAACATCTATATTACAGATTATGCAAGAATCGCAAAAATGGCTTTCTGTTGACGTTTTAAGTATACGTTTGACTCGACATTTGAACTAGTTAGAGTGGTGATCAGAGGGAACCCTTTTAGGGGTTTATTACCCATACAAATACCAACTTATAACTACTTTTGATCCGAGATATGACTGAGCCATTAAGGACTTATCTCGAAGTCAAACCGTAGTTACGACGGTTTGATTTTTAGCTATTTAACTAAGTAAAACTAAACCACAAAGGATTTAAACAACTTACAGAAGCTTGAGCACGATTTAGGATGATAGAATAAAGCTTGGAAGCTCCAGAGGTGATCAAGAGAATGTGTTTTGAGGTGTGGTGAACTTATGCACACAATAGGCCTATTTATAGTGCAAAACTTGGCATGGGATCATCACAACTCAGCCTACCAAGCATCATGGATGTTCAGCAGGTGGCCCTGAGTGCTAGGAGGCAAGTAGAGGGCACCCATGCCTCATTTATTGCACATTTGGCCGTTCACTAGCTCAAAAAGCAAGTTAGTCCAAACTTTCTGCATCTGGACGGTTTACGCGGCCCGCATGAAAGGATCATGTAACTTGTTCGCGGGTCGCATGGGTTTATAAGACAGAACGCGTATATGCAGAAGGCTCGCGGCCCGCATCAACTTGACCATATCTTTTACGCGGCCCGCGTTAGGTTAAATTTTCAAGATTTCTAAATCTTTTATAATCATTGCCAAAATCTTTGTAATTAATAACCAAATCTTTGGTAATTAATAACCTGACCTTTCGGGTTTGAAGGGGTAACTTTGCGATTTGGCCCTCGATTATTTACAACTAAGGGCCTCGTGTTGTTTACCCGCATTGTTAAGCCCCCTGTTAGTTTTTTAATTATCTGGAAAGCCTTAACTTTCATTGTTGACGCTTTTAACCCCTCTCATACGAATTTGATCATAACTTTCTCGTTTTAAAACAGAACTTCGCGGAATTTATATAGTACATTCTAGTGAGCGTATTTTACTGTTACAAAGCCTCGGGTACATCAAAGGGTCACTCAGAGGTATAATTAAACATGTTGACACAGTTAACCCCCTGTAGTTTGTAATCTCTCACTTTCTTCCGCGTTTCGCTTCCGTACGATCCATGATTTATTCGTTTGAAGGTACGAGCATCGTTTAGGGTTACAATACAGTATACTTACCCTTGGTTGACATTTATAACCCTCGAATTTACATACTTTCAAAGTTTGTCAACTTTAGTCCTTTATTCAATATTAAATGCCACGTGTAAACTCAAGACACGTGTCAATACATTATTGGACACAAAATTTCGAGGTGTTACACGGGCGGGTTAATCTTGGATAACCATTGTTATATGTGATTGTTCACTTTATCGGTAAATATGTGGAGAATGTAAAGAATGTGAACTTTTGTATGACAATAGACCTTAACCTTTGTCTCGGGGATGGGATGTATATTCGTTGTTCGACCCACGCGAAAGTGAAAAACAGATTTACTTGAGGACAAGCAAAAGACAAGTGTGGGGATGTGATACGTGGTTGAAAACCGGTGCTCGTAATCGTATAACTTTATGTTTTTATATGAGTTTTAATCTTGAATGGCCTACTTTTAATCAAATATGTGTTTTGCAGGTTTGATAAAGTTTAAGGAGCTTTTCGGGAGCTTTACGAGTCACCGGGTCGAAAACCGGAGCACCGGGATGCGTTACGGATCAACCGGGAGTGCGAGGAGTGAAAAAATGAGAATTGGGTTTCAAGAGGCCGTCGCCGACGGGTCTAGGGCCGTCCTGGACGGGCTCTAGAAACACCCGTCGGCCAGAAACACCCGTATCCAGCTAATCAAGCCGTCGGAGAAGAACTTCACCAGACGAACCCGTCGGCGACGGGGTCATGCCCGTCGGCGACGGGCAGCAGAAAACTGGAACGGGAAATTTTGTGTTTTTGGGGTGAAAATCGATTTCCATGGGTCTTGGGGGGCATTCAATACGGGAGTTACACAATTCTTGGAGTTTGAACTTGTTCTTGGAGCCATTACCATCAATCATTCACCTACCTTTCAACTCTCTACAACATCAATCATCCGAATCAAGATCAAGAACCATATCACAATCTTGATTCCAAACCCTAACCATCAATCCATTCAGCCATCCATTCATCATCATCCATAACCAAACCTTCATCATTCACCAATCCTTCATCCTACAAGCTTCAAGATGACTCCATCCGCATTCCAAACATCCGGTGATCAAGTTGCATCGACCATGAGCGGCTAATCATCTCGGTTTCACCCCGGTGTAGGTAGTTGTTAATTTTAGGGTTTCGAATTGTTCTTGTTTCAACTTAGTGACAATTTGTATTTGATTTTTGAAACTCTTGATAATAGAGTTACATTTGTTGCGAATTCGTGAATTGTCGAGCGATGTTAAAAGTTATGACTTTGCGAAATGGTGATATGTAATTGTGCATTATCGTTGTTAGGATTTACTTGTGTTGATTACAAAGTGTCTTTTTGTCCGTTCTTCGGGACGTTGATAGCTAGTAGCACCTAAGTCACGGTACACTAAATCCGTTAATCGAATGCATTTGAGTTGAATCTAAAACTTGTAGAAACCCTAGGTTAGCAATTACCAAAACCGGGCGTGATTCCTTTTTATTATTATTGTTCTAGTAACCAATTTTCTTGCAATTGTTAATTAGTAGTTGTTAACCATTCGCATCAATTCATTTAGTTAAAAATCATATTTCTCCATTAAACGAAAATACAAAAACACTTTAGCAAGCTTCATAAATTGTGACAATTATTTTAATTCATTCGAATCCATACACAAACCACATACTCTTGGTGGTTCGACCCCTTACTACCACTATCACATTGTTAAGGGTAATTTGGGCTTATAAATATTATCTTTGACCGGAGCGCGACACTCCGATCAGTGGTATAATGGCATGACCGATTTTCTATTGATTAAGATAATTTGGGTCCTACTTACTTGATACAAATAGAAAACGAAGACGGAACCCACAAAATACATTGTGAATACAACTGATATAAATGAGTGGCATATTATGAGTTATATTCATGAACATTATCATCCATTAAATTTTTTTGTTGGTGAAATGAAATAAAAGAATAATTAGTGATTACCTCTGTTAGATTCAGTTTTAATTATCAATTTTATTGCTTTGAATGGATGGGATAACTTAATTTTTCCTATTTTGAAGAATATGATAGTTTTAATACCTGAGGCTATTGAGATGTTCGTTGCGTGTGGATGTGAGACGAACGCCAGTGACGGTGTCAAAATACTCACCGGTCTTCCACATGACTGCTACAAGTAGGTACACATTTATGGTTGTTCTCAGGTTTGACATATCATCATTTTATTGGAATTAAACACTATTTAGTTGTCACTCCATATTGTTAATATTCTGACATTTCGTGGCAATTTTTTGGTCAAATATTATTCCAAACTTCTATTGTTGTGAGTCTAAATAAGAAAGACCCGTGTGACCAAAAACAAGAGGATCACATAGAACCCTCCTTGATCAGGTAACGGGTCAAACCAGGTATGCGTTGAACGAGGTCATCATTAGTATGGGCCGAAACACTCAAGTTTGACCTTTAACTATGTTTTGTTTTCATTTTCATAACCAATTAAGGCGTAAATTGTGACCATAAAACAATAGTATTGGGCTGAATGGGTCAAACTTGATACATGGGACAGTTTCTATTGTGGGCAAGACAGGTGGATTCCAGGTCAAAATAAGTTTGGGTTGAATTGGGTTACCATGAGTATAGGTCGAATTGGCCAGTATGACCCTTCAACCATGTTTTCTTTTTATATTTTTATAAATATATAAGGCTTAAATAGTGACTACAAAAACAATATAGTTACAAAAATAGGGTTGCTAAAAAAACAAGCTAAAGAAGCAGCTGGTTCTACAAGAAGAAGGTGGTAAGCTAAAACCGAAAAGATTCTCTGTTTCGATCACACCAGAGGGGATTGAAAAAGATCTGTTTGCTATCAGTGGTAAAAGGCCCTCAGGTCCAACAAGAAGAGAACCAAGAAGATGCAGAATGATGTTGATATAAAGAAAATACTGTGTGTATTCAGTTTATAGATTAATTTATACATCATTATGTTGTCGCTAATGTACTTCATGGTACTACTTTTGCAGGTTCTCATTCCTGGGAGTTGACTCTCTGGAGGTCATATGGCACGTTTTTAAACATTATTAGTTCAATAATAGTTGCTTGCTAAAACTAAATTGAAGCTGGAATAACATTTTATTTATTAGTTTTGATATAGATCCGGCCATAGTGGTTTCTGCATTGTAGTTCCAAGTATTTTTTGCATGAAATTTTGGTTTGTCCTTCATATGATGAAATTAAAAGAGAATATTGTTGTGATTCCATTTGACTCTTTTCACTATTGGGTATATAATATAGAGTCTATGCATATCCATCGAAATTAGATATTTGATTTCTACTTTGTCTTCATAGCAAGTCCCTTTTATTCTAGAAAATTAATTGATTAGATGGTAAAAAGCTATTGTTGAGGGCATAAATAATGAACAAATCTCACGGCAAGTAACAATATAGTTGCGATCCACATTCTTTACAAGCATGTTGTATCATTTAGTTAAAATATAATCAACAAATCTCACGGCAAGTAACAATTTTGTAATCATGTATACAACATACTAAAGTAATTATTGATGATTTAGGGACAATATGTGGTTTTTGTGTCACATCAGATTAATGGACAAAACATGCCACAAAATTATCACCTTTGAACAAAACTTAACTTTCAACCAGATTGTGACTTAAAAAACAATGTTACGCTTAATTTGGCCATTATGACCCTTTCCTTTTTTTTACTTTTATAAGTATATAAGTATTAGTTACAAAAAATAGGGTTATTATAACATACCTCAAAAACTATACACCATGTATGAAAGAAAAAACATAATTATATACTTTGATATAGATTTTCTATGTTTTTTTCATGTAACGTTTCTTCCATGTGTAGATAGAATTTATTAATAATTTATGACATGTATTATGCATGCCATTGTCATGGGTTAATATTAACTCTATTAATTGTTTAGTACTTATGTATACTACAATGTGGTTACCATTATTTTTCATTAATTACAATATTCACTATTTTTGTTTTCATAATTTATTTTATTTTATATGGTGTTGGACAACAATAGTTATTAACGTGTGCTTTGATTGAAACTATGGTAGTATTTTTTTCGGATGGTTGTTTCGTCAAAAGGATCACTTGCCTATGAGTACAAATCCTGCAAGACGAAGTGTTAGTATTGGGTCTATTATGTGCAGCTTTTGTGGAGCATATGAGGAGTCTGCTGAACATCTTTGTAGGACCGTGTTTCGTGACCGAAACCGTGATTAGTGTGATATGAGTTCAAGATGGGAGAGATTAGAGTGATAAACAAACACTTCTTTGTATTAATCGGTACTAAAACATTACAAATCGGCCCGGTTACAAGACAACCGAACTAATACCAAAGGAGTATACATTCGGGGAGAGACCAAGTGGTGATCTCTCCCCCACACAATGAAGCTCACAGGGAACTCTCAAATGAGCTCCCCTTCTCTCTAGTGCAAATGAAAGACAAGGGTGGTATTTATACCCACACCCATTTCACTTGCACACACACACGGTCAAACACATTACCCTCTCGTTTGACCACTTCAAACGAGCGGGTCAAAACACATTCGTTTGACCGTTTCACTAACTGTTACATATTCAACGTAAAATAAAATCTAATCTATTCGACAAGCATCGGACACAAAATCTGCATCAACAAATTCCCCCTTGTCCGTTGCTGTCGAATGCTGAAAATGCAACTGCAATCGATCTTCAGTCAAGTATTTATCTTCTATGTGTCAACAAATTCCCCCTTGACCGATGATCCAGGTAAGTAGTATCTTGACGCTTCTTGTATAATAGTTCCCCCTCAAAGTATGCGTATCCGTGTTGGGTGTTGTGTAATTTCCTCAAAAGGCTCCATTGACCGATCTTCCGCTGATCTTCCAATACTCCATCCGGCATTTGATAAGGATTCCATTCTTTAAAAACTGCATCAAGTCTTGATCTTCAAGCATACTACATTGGTAGATGTTTCTGGTGAACTGTCTTCTGTAAACCGTCTTTGTGAAATCGACCAAGTAATGCACTTTAATCTTCAGCATCAACACACAGGAAAGTCAGCTAGACCAAGTGTATCCCTTGCAAGCTCAACCAAACAGCATGCTTAGTTGAACTACATCCAGATCTCATTGTCACGCCTATGTGAAGTTGACCACGTAATGCACTACAGATCTTCAGCATCAGTACTCAGGAAGTCAGCTTAACCAAGTACATCGTTTGCAAACTCAACGAATTGAGTTACCCCCAGATCCCTGTAAAATCCCAAAGAAACATCAAACCCAAAACCGAATCGTGCAGGTTTTCAGTCTTGATCTATCAGCTTTCATAAAGATTCCCTAGGTCTTCAGTGAACAGCGCTTTTGTAACTACTGTAGACTTAAGATGCATGTATGTTTCCGTGCAAAACCCTTCACGCTGGCTGGAGAATTAATTAAAATCCTCAAATATGTGTCTGTGCAAAACATTCCACGCCGAACCGTTTGTATCACCAGAAAATCACAAACTCTACCACCTGTGATTGCGTTTAGAAATTTACCGAAGAAATTCAACATATGAAAATTTTTATCCCCCCATTTCTTTGGTAAAATCTCTAAACCTTAACAGATTCGTTCCACTTCAAAGAAACTGTCGTCAAATGTTCACCAATTCCCTCCACTGAGCGGAACTGTCATCAACTTTACTAAAAAAAATCTCTCCACTGAGTAGAATCTTTCAAATGTTCTCGGTTTTTCGAAAAATCATGAAAACGGCTTTCTTCTTTGCATATTCTAGTTGATAAAGAAAGTTCCCTAGGCCCCGTAGGATCCAACTTGTATCCCTCCAAAGTACTGCTAACACCTAATCCGAAAACTTCCATCATAGGCATAACTCTTCGACCTTGTGAACTCGTTAGGACCGGTCTTGGCATTCCAGGTTCATTCAATCGTTACCAAATGCGAGAATATGACAATAAACAAAATGCTTTCGAGTATTTACTAAAACCGATAACAACATAAAGATTGACGTGCGGAAGTAAACATACCGTTTTTGGTTTTTGGCCCATAGTAGTCAAGTCACCAAATTTGACGTTTGCATCGGTAACCGAGACTACCCCACATTTTTCAAAAATCAAGTTTTCATCATCTTCACCATTTCCGCACTTCCGAACCCGTACGAATTTGGCATTGAAGCTCGACTCAAATAAACTTCACGAATACCCGACCCAAAAAAAAATGAATGATATATCCTGTTGAGCATATGTGGGCCCAACTAATAATTCAATCATGAAGTCATCAATCAATTATTTGCCAAAAAAGAAATTAGTGAAAAGAATTAATCCATCACTTCCATCAGCCACTAGCCCACATTGATTGTATAAGAAAACTCTACACTTTGAGTTTGGCCCAAATAAGAGTTATCACCATGCAATCATGGCCCACTTGTAGTGATAACCTTTCAAATTTGGCCCAAATAAATTGAATTTATGAACTGGACAATAGAACCCAAGTAGAATAAGACAAATCAATTCGTTCTTCTTTGACTCTAAAAGTTTTACCTTGACCTTATACTTGAATTGCTTTCGATGCTCACTTCCAAGTCCAAGTGATGGAAGTTATCTAAAACATCATCGCCCACTTAAAACAAACCAAAAGACATAATCCATCACTGTTCATCAAAAACTTAGTCCATCAGTGAAGCCATCTTTCACTACCTGTTAATTAGATGGAGCTAATTCTTCCATAAGAATGAGACCCACTAAAAAAAACTATTTGTTTGGCCCAATCATAAGGTGTATGGCCCTAAACACCAAACAAATCCAACATAACAACCCTACTGCAACTTTATCCATCGAGCCGACAATTATCATTTGTCAGACCTCTTCTTCTTCTTCGATAAACAACAAGCAGCCACCAACCTCGTCTGCCCTCATTCTTTCTTTACCTCTGAGATACCAACCAAAACCCCAAATTACATAAAAAAATCCAGCCGACAACTTTGTCTTCTTTACCTTCGAAGATACCCAGCACCAGCTTCAAACATAATTGCAGCCGCTACATCTGACGTCTCTCAACTGAATACCCACCTTCATCATCAATTAACACCCCACCTTACCTAGTCAAACAAGAGGAACGGAGCAGATCTCAGCGGATTTAAGAAAATCTGAGCAAAACGAAGCTGATGTAAGAAGATCCGAACAGATCTCAAATCGAAATCAAATGCAGACTGCAATCAGGATAAGAGATTGTTAACAGCAGCCAACATCCTGGTATCTTCCTCAGCCTGGGCAGCGGCGAAACAGAATGGAGATCTGGTCTGACGAAACAGAAGTCTTTTAGTTATGCGACGAAACTAACTTCTTGATGTTGGCCGACGAAACAGATTTGAAGTGTGTTGAATGACGAAACAGATCTTGAATTCTTGTCGACGAAACAGAATGATGTCTGAAGTCGACGAAACAGGAATACTGTTTCGCCAAGGAGTTTTGTTTCGTCATGGGAAGTGGGGTTTCGTCGGAAACCCTAAAATTTCTTAAACAGCCGCCAAGAACATCAAGAACAGAGCCACTGTTTATTCCCAGATCTGACGAAAAATCTTTAGAAACAAGATGAAAACTTGATTTGTTTGGTGTAAAACAGAAATCTAACACTCGTATATGTTCTGTTTCAGCTAGATCTGAATATCTCGATCCAGATCTGGGTTTTTCTCCATTTCACCATTTTTACATCTTGAACAAAAAGCACAAAAATCGCAGATCTAGAGCACATGTGACTTAGTAAACAGTTACATTTACTAAATCGGGTACCATGGCTCTAATACCAATTGTAGGACTGTGTTTCGTGACCGAAACCGTGATTAGTGTGATATGAGTTCAAGACGGGAGAGATTAGAGTGATAAACAAACACTTCTTTGTATTAATCGGTACTAAAACATTACAAATCGGCCCGGTTACAAGACAACCGAACTAATACCAAAGGAGTATACATTCGGGGAGAGACCATGTGGTGATCTCTCCCCCACACAATGAAGCTCACAGGGAACTCTCAAATGAGCTCCCCTTCTCTCTAGTGCAAATGAAAGACAAGGGTGGTATTTATACCCACACCCATTTCACTTGCACACACACACGGTCAAACACATTACCCTCTCGTTTGACCACTTCAAACGAGCGGGTCAAAACACATTCGTTTGACCGTTTCACTAACTGTTACATATTCAACGTAAAGTAAAATCTAATCTATTCGACAAGCATCGGACACAAAATCTGCATCAACAATCTTTTAGTATCGTGTGGGATGACGCAAACTATCTGGGACTTTATTAATACTTGGTACATACTTTATGGCTTCTTTTTCTTTGAATTCGATGAAGATTTATAAGCAAGCGAGGGGCTCTGTGAAGTGGAGAAAGGTTGTCTACTCCATTATTCTAGGGTCGTGTGGTGCATTTGGCGAAGTCAAAACAATATTATCTTCAACCGTAAACAACCTAAGGTGGAGAGTTTAAAGTAGGAAATTAGAGTTTTGGCGTACCTATGGGTGAACATCAGTAAAAATCCGTTGGTCTATCATGGGAAAATTGGCGAAATTTCGTGTTAATTTTTTTGGGTTTATGATGTAGTTTGTTGTCTGGTTGTTTTTGGATGTGGATTAACACAATGCTAATATGTTTTTTTTAATAAAATTTGATTGGTTGGCTGTTTAAAAAAAGGAAATATATCTCAATTATCTTCTTTTAATGTGTTTAAAAGTTTTGTTGTGGAAAGTTTGATGTGGAAAGTTTTTGTTATGTTTTTACTTAGGTCATGTGTCGCTTCATGTACAATTGTGTTAAATACTTGGTTTAGGTAGCATTGGGTCAGGTTTGGTAATCGAGTTTCGGTTAAAAAAGGTAAAAACATAAGTGCCTTTATTTCTTTCGGATTATAGTAAAAAAATGTGGTTTGGCTCAATCATTTCTTCATAAGTGCTTTGGCTTAACCGGTACCGTATCGCATAGCATAGAGGTGCACATGTAAAGAAAAGGAAGGAGGCGCCCCATGGAAAAATGTGTTATTTTGCGGCAAATAACGTTTGAAAACATGTCTTTTAATTTCAACATTGGTACCGCATAATATTGACTCCAAATTTAACTTATTTATTTAAACACTTAATAACGTTTGAAAACATATCTTTTAATTTATTTAATGACATAATTAGATTATAAATTGATTTTTCCTGCCCGAAAAGTTCCCGGGTTATAAAGATTCACAACTACATGATATATTTTTATTAATTAATATATATAGATGTATATTTATTTTTTAGATATAAAGATTCACAACCCGGGAGTATTCCCGGGTTATAACCTAGTCATATATATCTAAGGGGGTGTTTGGTAATCTTTTCCACACCTCCTTATAAGTCATTGACTTTTATAAAAAGCTAATAAGGAGAAAAAGTGTTTGGCAAATTCAAAAGAACTTTTTTAAAATGACTTCTTCTCTAGAGAGGAAAAGCCAGTTTTGAAAAGTTAGAACTTTGTGACTTTTTGAAACTCCTTGTAACTTTCATAGAATATTGTCACTTTTTGAAGTTCCTTTGTCATTTTACATGAATAAGCTAAGTCAAACACTTTTTAAGAGAAAAATGCACGGACAGTCCATGTGGTTTGCCCATTTTTCACCTTTAGTCTCTAACTTTCTAAAATTACAGTTATAGTCCCTAACTTTTGCAATTTCATTCCCGGATAGTCCATGGCGCGGATAGAGGTTAGTTTTTGGTGTTAAGTGGGTGTGAAATTACCAAAATGCCCTTGTTATTAAAAAACTAAATCTTTTATCTTTTTCTTCTAGATTAGAAACACCATCACCATCACCTCTGTCACAACCACCACCGCCTACCTTCCACCTTCGACTACTACCCCCACTAGCCATAACCACTACTACCTCCGACGGCTGATCTTGCTTCACCAAACACCATGCTTCAAACCTTCACCTAAAACCCTAATCAAACCACCCACGTCTGAACCCCCGAATCAAACCACCGTCTCCGTCGGCACCACCACCACCATCTGCGATACAACTAAAATAACACAACTTTAACACTTCCTGCGAATCACTTACTCTTCTTCTCATTCCATGTAAGTGTTGATGCAGATTTTGTGTCCGATGCTTGTCGAATAGATTAGATTTTATTTTACGTTGAATATGTAACAGTTAGTGAAACGGTCAAACGAATGTGTTTTGACCCGCTCGTTTGAAGTGGTCAAACGAGAGGGTAATGTGTTTGACCGTGTGTGTGTGCAAGTGAAATGGGTGTGGGTATAAATACCACCCTTGTCTTTCATTTGCACTAGAGAGAAGGGAGCTCATTTGAGAGTTCCCTGTGAGCTTCATTGTGTGGGGGAGAGATCACTACTTCGTCTCTTCCCGAATGTATACTCCTTTGGTATTAGTTCGGTTGTCTTGTAACCGGGCCGATTTGTAATGTTTTAGTACCGATTAATACAAAGAAGTGTTTGTTTATCACTCGAATCTCTCCCGTCTTGAACTCATATCACACTAATCACGGTTTCGGTCACGAAACACGGTCCTACAATTGGTATCAGAGCCATGGTGCCCGATTTAGTAAATTTAACCGTTTACTAAGTCACATGTGCTCTAGATCTGTGATTTCTGTGCTTCTTGTTCAAGATGTAAAGTGGGGTGAAAATGAGAAAAACCCAGATCTGGACCGAAATATTCGGGTCTAGATGAAACAGAACATGTGCGAGTGTTAGGTTTCATGTTTCACACCAAGTTTAAGAAATTTTCATCATCCGTTATCATTTTTCAGGTGTGTTTGGTCATATCTGCAGAATAAACAACGGCTGTGTTCTTGAGATGTTCTTGGCGGTTGTTAAGAAATTTTAGGGTTTCCGACGAAACCCCACTTCCCCTGCACATGACGAAACCCCCCCCCATGAAACACCTGAATATCCTGTTTCGTCGGCTTCTTGTTTCGCCGACTCAGGTGTTTCGTCGATAATGGTGACGGTTGAAGTTGAATGAAATTGGGATTTTGGAGGTTGATGTTGTGTATAACGGTTTTTTTCCTTAAAGAAACCGGAGATGAATGCCAGACATGGCCAGCGGTGGTCTGTGGTAGAAGTCGACGACCAGCAGGTTCAAAACCTCGGCTCCAAACTGATTAGATTTGGATTGAATTCAGAGTTGAGCAGTGAATAAATTGGGGAAAGGGCTGCACTTTTTATTTGGGGGTTTTGGTTGTTGAGTATCGAAAAGGTTGAAGGAGATTTGATGGAAGTGTGAAGAGGAAGACAAAAATGATGTTAGCGACTGACAATGAAAGTTAGCTCTTAAATTCTTGAAAAAGGTAATATAGGGTTGTTGACTTTTGGGGTATATTAAAGATGCACTCTAATTGATGGGCTCTTTGAAGGTGGAATCGAGGGATGTGTATCAAACCAAAAAAAAAATTAAATAAAAAAATAAAATAAAGTGGCCACGCTGCTTCCACCCGCAGACACAGACTTTGGGGTCGAAGACTCCATAGTGTCTTTAACCTACTGGATTTATGGGAGAAACCTCCATAGTGAAGCGCGCCTTTGAGGCTAAAACCTTGCCTATACATGTAAGCTTAGCTGGTATATCGTAGAAAAAGTGGGTTGGTGATTGTGTGTTGCAGTGACATATAGGCTGAATAGTTGTTTTATCTATTAAGATGGCACCTAGGGTCTTTGACTTTTGGGTCTCATTGGATGCCTTTTGATGAAATGGCTTTTTAAACAAGTTACATGTCGACACGAACATGTGATTTGGCAGCTAGTTTTCTTTTGGGTCCACACAAAATGATGGCATATGTGTCTTATAAATTTCCTTGTGGGCCTTCTTTAATAATAATAATAATAATAATAATAATAATAATAATAATAATAATAATGTCTAGACACACATGGAGGAAATGTGATAATGGCGGTTAACTCGTTGATGGAAGTTGGGTTATTTGCGGAGTAGGATCGGGTGTTCGCGAAGTTTAGTTGAATCGCGCTTCTAAATGTGTAGGTCCCTTTCCGGAGGATGACCAACCTAAACCTTGTTATACAAACTCACTAGCGAGTGCGGAATCCAAGCTAGCAAGCAAACCGGGATGAAGCAAGTATAAACACAACACACAAGGTTCACCGATTAACACCAATGTATTAATACGTATGAAGGTTTCGGTTACAAGCACAATGTTTACAAATCTAACTTGCAAACTCTCAAAGTGTGTGTGTGTTTCGGACAGAATGCTCTCAAGAATACTCTCTATCTTTCTGTCTGTGTGGGAGTGTCTAACCAAAGCACAACACATTGCATGGGTATATATACCCATACACAGCAGGTCTTGTCCGAAGGATTCGATAGATGGTCGAAGTATCATCTATCGATTATAAAGCTATCGAAGGATCTTCAAATACTTCGAAGGATTGCATATCCTTCGAAGTCCAACAGAAACTTTCGAAGCATATCTTTCGATGAGATCGAAGGATTTACACTATCCTTCGATCACTCATCCTTCGAGACAGACACTTTACAACCAATATCTGATTGTTTGACCAAGTCAAACCAGGAGGACGGTTGACTTGGTCAGCTTACAGGACTGACACGGACATCGTTTACATCGTGACTAAATACAGACAAAGTACAGACACAAGTGCACCAACAAACTCCCCCTTGGCTGTAGCTTTGTCTCGAACTTCGATGGTCTTTGGTCTTCGAGTTTGCAAAACTCTGATGTCCTTTCAAGTCTTCAATGTCGGAGGATCTTTAAAGTCTTCACGTCTTGAAAGCAGAGAGTGTATCAACAAACTACCCGTATCATGTAGGAAGTGTGTTGACAAACTCCCCCTTAACATAAGCTCCCCCTTGAGTTATGCTCGTGAATGACTTGATCTTTATGAAGTGAGATCCTTGTGGTGTTGATGATGGCCAGCGGCAACTCGATCATCTTCATCTTTTGAGCACCTTCTCGTCGTGTCTTCATTCCAAAGCTTGTCATCGACCATGTTCTCCTAGCCTTTAGAATCTGCACATGCAAGAAATCTAAACGCGTAATGAGAACAACTGCTTGGAATAGTTAGTATAACCAAATGACACACGAATGACCATGTCACAATCAAACACCGTCCGACAGTTTGAAGGTTTAATAAATTTTGTCAAATTTTAGTCTTTAACTTTCAAAACATGCAAATTTCGACCGTTTATGAAGATTTAGTCAATTCGGTTTTCGTTCAGGTTTCAGGTAACGAAGACTTGAGCTCCAACATCGTACGATCGAAAATAAAGTAGAAATAAAATCTTTTTGGCTTTTACAAAGTTTATATTAAAACACGCCTAAAATCTTTTTGGTATTTTTGAAATTAAAAGACAACAATTTAAAATCCTTTGAGTGTTATCAAACGACATCACCGCTAATGTCGTGCTGATATGCACCAAACGACGAAACTGTTTTTTAAAAGAAAACAATAAAAGTTAAGCAGTAAATAAATATATACAGACATTCTTTTTGCGAGTTTCGAGGGTAAGAGAATCATATCAGTGTACGGTCATGCCAAAACACTCTTGTTGTTCAGTTAGTTAACATTAAGATAAGCATCCTATAACAATTATCGGTATTGTTGTCCACTTAAGCTCAACTTATCAGATGTAATCATGGCGAGGGGATACGTTAAGGTATGATTTATACTTACCGACCGGTGTTCATCCACATCACGACACATTCCCGTATCAAGGTATGCACGAGAATTCATCTTACCGGTGAGTATACCGATTATCATCTGTTTGATCGTATAAGCTGTGAGATACTCACTTATTTTGATTTGAAAACAAGCCCTATGTGATATAATCACTTATTGATGAGGAACTTGATTTTCATATGCATGAGGGCACAGGTGCAAGTCCGTGAACAGGTCAGTACTTCCGTACAGCAGAGAGACGAACTTGACACCCGGATAAATGTGATATTTTATCACTTATTTGATTTGGACATGTGATTGTTTATCACTTATTGAGGTCGAATGCAGTATGTAATATGTACACGTATGTATAGTATCATGGAAGATCTAGACTTGCGTCCCCGTTATTTTTCGGTAAAAGATACAACCATGATACCCAGATGATAAGCAGCATAAAGACCAAATATCTCAGAACCTCGGCAATCTATCAAACGAAATTTCGGTACTAAGACCATATGCCAATGAATGGTTCCCACCTGGTCTTCAGTCGATTAAGATTTATATCACCCTGAACACTTTAAAATGATTGTGAGCCTACCGATACATCTTATATAGAGCTGCTTGTCGTTTTTCATTTAAGGTTTAAAGAGGTTTGGATAGACCACTGATGTACTATCATTTTCTCTTTTGTTCGCCAGGAAACTCATTTTTGTTTTTCTATTGTTTTTGTGTTTTTGAAATTTTTCGATGTTTTTGGATTTTCAGATTTTTGGATTTACTCCCCCTAAAATCAATAAACTAAGACAAATTTAAAAACACAAAGGTATTTACAAAAATGATTTTCCGATGTTGGTTTTACTCTTGCTTGACCTTAATGCCGTTTACCAATAATAAAAAGTCAAATCTTGATTTGTCAAATGCTTTGGTAAAAAGGTCGGCACGTTGGTCATCGGTGTGGACCTTAACAACATCGATGAGTTTCACAAAGAAACAATCACGTGTGAGGTGATATTCGAGATCAATGTGTCAGGCAAAGGAGTGCTGTATGAGATCATAATAATTCATAAAGCAGCTTAAAAATCAACAAGTATAGGAGAGATTAGAAATTTTAAAAACCGTATCCTGCAACTGTTTCGTGCATTGCAAGGAATCTGAGCACCCTCCCAAACTGGATATCCACCCGGTGTGGACTTCAAAGTCAATTTTGTAGCTACTGGAGAATCTCTTCACAGCAACATGATCAAAAACCTCCGGGTCCGGCTGGTCTTCAACATTGCACCAGCGAAGGTCTCTGTCTTTCTCTTTCAGAAATGGTGTGCGGATGTTCAATCTATCCCAAGGCTTCTGCACACATTTCATTGTATTCTTTCCTGAGGACCCGATCAAAAACCATAATGACCAAATTTTTGGCACGTTCTCCATTTGGTCGAATTTTGCAACTTCATTCAAACATATTCTTCCATCAGACATTTTTGTCTTCTTTTCTTCTTCCCTCTCTCCACCAAAGGCAACAATTTCTTCTGTCGCCTATCTTGTGCAAGGACATTCCACTATCAATAATCCTATGACTATCGATAGTTCCTCCTGGAACTTCCTGCACACTCACTCAGAGATTAGTTGGAGAGGGGGACCCAAGCCTTCATAGACTTGGGTTGCCCCTGAGAATCAAGAAATGTAATTTCAATCTCTTGATGATTTGGAAATTTCACGCCTCCCCCTGAACCTTCACCTGTTTTCGGTTTCCAAGCTTGTTTCTGCTTACCAGATTGTGTATTATGTACAATTTCTGGTTTTAAAGGTTGTGACAAACTAGGTTTCCTTTTAACAGTTTCCGGTTTTAAAGCCTTTTCGATCACCTTTACATTTTTACGTCGTTGTTTTGTTTCTTGTTCTTTAATAGTGCGTTTATCATGTTTTGGAAAAACAGTACGACGTTGTGAGTGACCTTGTTCAGAGGGGGTTCTTTCAACAAAATTTGGTTTGGGCGAGTTTGTGCAGTCTTTAATGATGTGCCCAAACTTCCCACATTTGAAACAAGTTCTCCTTTCAACAAACTTAGGAGAATTTGTTCGACTAGCAGATGTCGAACCTGTAGAACCTGAGGTACTTGCTCTTTCATCACACCTGTTTGTGTGTTGGGTGTAATTGTTATCGCTATTTCGTTTCAAAATCTTGACTTGTTGTACAAAATCGGTGTTTGATTTGTTTTCAAAAGTCTCAATTTTGTCCGTACCCCTTGATGCTACAAATTTAACATCTTTTGCTTTCTTCTTGTAACGAGCTCCTTTTGATTCAACCTTAGCCTTTGGCTTTGGAGCTCGTTGTTGTTGTTTACCCTTAAAAGCAATTGGTTGTTGCTTTGTCGGTGATTTCTGATTTCCAAATTGTTTTCTGATTTCAGCCTTTGGAATTGGATCACATTGAGTTACAGTAACTCCAGGGATCGTCTTTCCCAAAAATTTGCTTGTGTTATCTTCAAAAACTTTATCAATCAAGGATGGATTGACATTTTTAATTGGAAAATCATTGTTTGAATAAATTTTAACATCTCCGACCAAAGTGTACAACAAATTATTGCTTTTAACAGCAAACACACTTTCTTTGTCATTCTTGACATCTTTGACAGGATTTATCACTTTCTTGGCAACAGGTTGCACGACAGGAGTAGGAGGATCACAAAGAATATGATTCTCAATTGGAATTTCTACTCCTTTCGCCTCATCAAGTGATTCATCCTGGTCATTCACATCTGATTCATCATCTAAAGAATCACATTCCTCAATAGTTGAAGGACTTTGATTTGAAGCACATGATGACTTTTCTTTGTTATCAGATGAGCCCTCCGATGAATTGTCCGGTTTGAACCCTAGGCCAGTAGCAAATTCCTCAACATCAAGAGGCACACTGGGTTCATACCGAGGCATTTCCTCTTCATCGGGCATTTTGGTATAGTTGTGTCTCAAAGGGGGTGGACACGCCCTATACCCTACGCCTTTCACATTACCTTTTAGTTTTTGAACGTCTATGATGTGATCGAGCACAAATCGGGAGTTAGAATAACTCTCCAACTTTTGCTTGATAGCATCATGCTCGCATTTGGCAATGGCTAACTCCTTTTTGGTTTCCTCAACAAGATTAATATAATCGTTAATACTAACTTGTTTATGATAAACAACTTTGTTCAATTCGGAAACACTTTTCTTTAGGATTTCAATTACAGATTTAAAATCCTTTTCGTTTTGAGTTAACACCATGTTTGCCTCTCTGCACTTGGACAGTTCAATAACCAAACTTTGATTGTGACTATGAACCGTTTCAGATTCACGTTTCAATTCATTACATTTAAGTTTCATATCGGCACAATCACTACATATGCTAGGAGTTTTTGCTTGAACCTGACTTGTAGAATCTGTGACATTGGCCACAAAGGCAATCTGAGAAGAGAAAGATCCATCTTCAGTGAGAATCTTCTCCATTTCGTTCGATGTAGCATCCGCTTTCTTGATCAAGTCAGATTTTTGACCTTTTGTCTCCTCGGCATCATCCAACAACTTATCAGCTTCAGAATCAGTTCTTTCATTTAAATCTGATTCTTCATCCGAACTGCCACTATATCCTGAACTGTCATCATTTCCCAAAGATTCACCATCATTGACATTCTTGACAATTTCAGCATAGAACGCAGTTCTTGTTTGATCACCGCTTTCCAACTGTATGTCCGGACCACAATCGACACTTGGATCAAGTTGAGGCTGTGTTGTGGAAACTTGGGCTTGTACTTGGGTTTGATTGAACTGTGGACACGGAGGAGAGCTTGTATTGGATTCAAACGCCGTTTGAAGCTTCGGTTGCTGAACAGAACTAGAACTAGCTGAAGGACCAAAACCAGGCAAATACACTTCCGTGCTTTGAGTAGGTGTAATCCTTTTGGCTTTTCGAATTTCCACTTCGTTCTTTTGCTCCAACTTCTGAATGAATTCATAGATATTAACATTGACAGCATCTAAAACGCCCGTATGCTTTAAAAACTCTATGAATGGGTTCCACTTTGGAGGTAGAGCATCAGCAAACCGTGCTACCATTTCCTGTTGAGATGTACGAATACCAGAATAACACATTTCACACATCAAATGATAATAACGAGTAGTCATATCATTTAGGGTTTCATTCTCTAAGAAATGAAATGATTCGAATTTCTTCTTCAACAGATCCTGGCGTGTCTTTCTAGTAGCTGCATATCCTTCTCCTCCCGCTACCAAAGGATTCTGTATGTTTTGACTTTGGTTAGATACCAAAGCCCATTGATTTGGACTGATTGATGGCTGTGGAAACATACTTCTCTCCCAAGCTGCAGCAGAGGTTAGCTCTTGACTAGATTGTGAGTCAATGCTCCAGTCCCAAGGACTTGTACAACTCATTTTGATGAAATATAAATAGAAAACCTACACAACCACAAACTGTTAAGTTCAAACAGACAAGAATTGTTCGAAAGATCAAGATTTGTTCGAAACATACTTTTTGCCCAAGCATCAGCAGAAGTTAATTCTTGACTAGATTGTGAGTTCAAACTCCAATCCCAAGGACTTGTACAACTCATTTTGATCAATTATTAATAGATAACCTACACAAACACAAACTGTTAAATGCAAACAGACCCGAAATGAAAGACACAACCTGGTTCGAAAGATCAATACTTGTTCGAATGATCAACAGTGTTCGAAAGATCACTGTTGAGTTTCGAGCAAAGACTTCGAAAGATTGACTACACGAAGGATTGACCAAACGAAGGATCCTTATCTTTCGAAAGATGATTTCGAAAGATTCTCCTTATATTTCGAACACAGATCTCGAAAGATTCACCAATACGAAGGATCCTTATCTTTCGTAGAGTAACAGTAGCTCGAAAGATGTATCCTACGACAAGATTCCTTGACTCGAAAGATAGAACACAGGCTTCGAAGGATATTCGAAGGATGGGTATCTGTCGAGCCTCCTTGATCGAAAGATTATCTTTCAATGTCGAAGGATGTCTTTCGAAGAGCTCTGACACAACTGAAAAGGTGACAGGTTGGTGAAAAAGGTGACAGGTTGGTGTACCAACTTTCGGCAAAAGGGATGTTCTGCATACGATTTTTCACCAACTTTTTGACTTTCAAACAAGATTTCCCAAAAAGGCAAATCTTATCCAACAAGTCCAGTCACCGGAGATAACCGGAATCTTGGCCGGGAAATTCAAAGTCACTTAAAAACAAGTTTTCAAGTTACCCAACCCAACCTTGAACACTCCCGAAAGTTTAGAACTCGTTTTTCAGTTTTAAGATGCAAGAAAAACCACCAAAACGGGTGCTAAACCTAGTGTCCAAACACACCAAGAACTTGAACAAACCATCAAATGCCGGTTGGAGTATTGGAAGATCAGCGGAAGATCGGTCAATTGAGCCTTTTGAGGAAATTGCACAACACCCAACACGGATACGCATACTTTGAGGGGGAACTATTATACAAGAAGCGTCAAGATACTACTTACCTGGATCATCGGTCAAGGGGGGATTTGTTGACACATAGAAGATAAATACTTGACTGAAGATCGATTGCAGTTGCATTTTCAGCATTCGACAACAACGGACAAGGGGGAATTTGTGTCAGATTTTATTTTACGTTGAATATGTAACAGTTAGTGAAACGGTCAAACGAATGTGTTTTGACCCGCTCGTTTGAAGTGGTCAAACGAGAGGGTAATGTGTTTGACCGTGTGTGTGTGCAAGTGAAATGGGTGTGGGTATAAATACCACCCTTGTCTTTCATTTGCACTAGAGAGAAGGGGAGCTCATTTGAGAGTTCCCTGCTAGCTTCATTGTGTGGGGGAGAGATCACCACTTGGTCTCTCCCCGAATGTATACTCCTTTGGTATTAGTTCGGTTGTCTTGTAACCGGGCCGATTTGTAATGTTTTAGTACCGATTAATACAAAGAAGTGTTTGTTTATCACTCTAATCTTTCCCGTCTTGAACTCATATCACACTAATCACGGTTTCGGTCACGAAACACGGTCCTACAGTAAGACCCTTACTTTATTTAATGATATTTCATATAAGTTTCTCATAGAAATGTGTTTATACGATTACACATACATTTATAAATACGAGTTTCCCAAAACTTCTTTAAATTTATAAAACATTTCAACTTAATATATATATACCATCGTTTAGAGGACACTTCCTATGAATCACTTATGTCACACCCCAACCGATGGCGGAATCATCGGGGCATGGCACTGAGCGAAACAGATTGTCCAGAAGTTTCCACAACAACTATTTTTACTATCCAGTTAAATGATACGTCCCATACCGTATCCCAAATAGTACAATTAATTATTACAGATAACAACCAGTCAAATAATTCTGTTCCGACAACTCATATTTAAATAAATAACGTAATTATTGTTCAAATGCTCCTAAAGACCCAGCCTGACAAGATCTACAGACAACTATGCTCTAGTTGCTTTTTTCCTGACAAACAACTATTTGTTGGGGGCCTCTAGAGCTTTATTCTAGCCTCGCTTCCCTAGCAAACAAACATCTTAAACACCTGTCACATACGTTAAAATAAAGTCAATACATACAATGTAAAGGTGAGCATACAAGTTTGATAATAGCATATAGAGTTCGAAATAGTTTATGCATAACCAGCACGTACACAGGGGAAAACGAAGCATGTTAATTATCGACATGGATCTATCGATACCAATGACTGCGGGTTGACTCTCCGAGACAGTTCGCAATACATGATTACCACCGTAATCCATGCAAGTAATTGTCCTTAACAACCCACATGTGAACGGGTGCTGAGTCCAAACTATAGTACTACGTCGTTAAGGCAGGTAGACAACATTCCACGTGTAAACATAACAACAAGCATTCATTTAGTCACGTAGTACATGCAGAACGGTTAACGCATAAAGCATTGAGTAATGTGTTCGATTGTGATTTTGATAAGTAACGTATGTAACACCCAAAAGTGCTAAAGCAAAAAGGGTTCGAGTATACTCACAGCGGTTGATTGATGGATTGAAGGGAGCGCTTGAGAGTAGGGTTAGCCTGAATAGTTCGATAGCATAACGATGAGCAATACGTAAAATGAAAACAATGTAAGTGGGTCGAACAGAGGTTCGATCGAGCGGGTTGTTTGTTTGGTTTGAAAGTCCGTTTGGACAGTCTGTTCGATCGGCCGGCAGGCTCGATCGGTTGGACTGTTCGAGTGGATTGTTTCTTCCTCCGAGTAGGATGTGTTTATGTATGATGGTTTGAACTTTTGAAGTTTTCGTTGTAGTATTTGAGAACACTGAAGTGTTCTTACCTTTCAGGTCGATCGATCGAACGGTCTGTTCGATCGGCCGGCGTAACCGATCGGTTAGGAACTTCAGTAGTAGTCCTCAGTAGGATGTCACTCGATCGAACAGCATTCTCGATCGAACAGCATGCTCGATCGGGTGGCAGTCCAATACATCGAACGAAGTGAAAATCGATTAAGTGTTGGAGCATAGTATCTCATGATCTGATGAGTAATGTTCATTCAATAGCTCGTTCGATGGAACATCACCTCGTTCAATACTAAACTTCATGAAATTGTCAAAGTGTGGGGCCACATGCTAGCCAATCGGCTGGCCTGGTCGATCGGCTGGTATGTCCGATCGGTTGGGCTGTTCATTCGAACAGTCTAACCGTTCGGCCAGCATGCTGACCTGGTCGGCCTGTTCGTCTAACACTTGGTTGTTCTGATTATTTGGCGCTATTTCGAGATGTTTTTGACAACGAGTTTGAACAATGGAACCTCCGCTCTTACCTATTCCTCCTGCTCGGGCAGGAATCACCCTGCCTTGACTGACAGATGAGATTGAAGTTGGGTTTGTCTTTGATTGAGCACTATGAAAGACATTGCCCTCTTCCCAAAGGGCGTTTGAACTACTTGATTCCTCCCCCAAATGGGTACAAGGTGCGGTTCTAATCAACTAGAAGTGAAAAAAGGACAGGTTGGGTATTGGGTTATTCATGTGGCTCATGGTACCTTGTCAAATGGGTCGGGTTGACAAGAAACATTTTATTGTCCATGTTCACAAAAAAAACATATTATTTTTATAGCATTCTAAGTTTTTAAATGAGTAAAATACACGGATGGTCCATGTGGTTTACCTAAATTTTTTATTTGGTCCCTAGCTTTCCAAAAGTAGACAGATGGTCCTTGTGATTTACACTTTGTAATCATTTAGTAAACGCAGTGCTGACCATTCACTAAGAAAATTCATCATATCTGTATCCTTTATTTTTCATTTGATAAAACCCCTCAAGACCTTCTTCAAATTCACCCGCTTGAAAACATATTTCATGATGGTAGTGAAAGTACTAGTATTAGGTTCAAGATTCAGGACCTGTCTTGTAGTCCGTAACCGACCGGATTTATAAAGCCGGCCCGTCAATCAGTATGTTGTATTTGATTAATTGAGGAATGAACATCCCACTTTGCTTTAAATACATGAATAACTTTAAGGCTTTATTGGTATACTTGTTCTGCGGAGACCATTAAACAAACATGGTGTTGAAAGTAGTTGAACAAGGAGATATAATATCATCATGGTAAACCTTGTTGGCTTCGTTGGGTTTTTTAAATTTAAAAAATCAATGCATTAAAGTATTATAACTCCAAACATCAAGTAAAGTTATAACTGTGATGATGAAGATAATAAAAAACTAGCAATGTCTTCACAGAGCAAAAGTGCTCCAGCCGGAAACCTGACCGGGAAAACGCCTTCAAAAACGTCGACGCATCCACATTCTCATCATCCTCTTTCTCTTCTTTATTTAAAAACTCGACCGGATTATGGAGAAATGAGATTATAAGATGCGGCTTTGGCTGGTCGGGTGATGGAGATTGGGGGTGTTTTGAGAGTTCAAGATGTTGAAGATAATGGAGATTGGAGATCGCAGTGGATGTGTGAGTGTGCATATAATAATAATAATAATAATAAAGTAAGGATCAGGGGCAAAGAGGTAATTTTATCACCTTTCAACTATTCAAACAAACGGTTAGTAGACGAAGTGTTGCAAACTGAAGCAAAGTAGAAACGTAAATGGCTCAGGCAGGGACGGACCCACATTGAGTGGGTCGGGGTCTACGGACCCCAATCTTTTTTAAAAAATTAGTAGATTCGGTATATTAATTTTTGTAAGGACCCCATAAAAATATTTAGTTGGACCCCATTGTATCAAAAGCAAAGCTGTTGTGGTGGTTATTCTCTTGTTTGCTAACAAAGAGGTCATGGGTTCAAGTCTAATACCAGCTGATTTTTTGTTAAAATACACTTTAAAAATGTTAAAATGAATGAAAATTTACTCAATTTATGCCTTTGTGCTTAGACATGTGTTTTGTTATTTATTTATCTTTTTTTAAGGTTCCAAGCTCAATAAATCACCCCAATCCGACCCAAACGACAATCGACCCGAAAATTCTATCGTTTAAGTGTAAAAAATCCAAGTATCGAAAAAACTGGACCCCATTGAAAAAAAATCCTGGGTCCGCCACTGGGCTCAGGTATCTAAACTTTTCTTAGGTACGTACGTGCAAAGTGGTTTTGTTGTCATACCAAGAGGCAAATTGACCTTTACTAAAAATATTTCAAAATAAATACAGGAGTGGAACTGGAAAGTGAGAAACACATTCTAGAAAGTGATTTTGGTGTTTTTTTGTTTCTTTCTTTTATTTTTATCATTCTTTATTAAATACAAGAGTCTATTACAATTTCCGTCCATGTGGTTTACACCCGTTCTCACATACAAACCCTATTCGAAGGAAACGGTCATTCCAGTCCCTATGGTTGTCGATTGGAATCAATAACGTCCCTCCTTACAGAATATGTCAGTCAGTGCTTAGTTGACCAGGGCAAAGGTGTGTTTTCAACTCAATTTCAAAGGGTAATTGTGTCTTTTGTATTATTACTATTATTAAAACCAATAATTATTCATCCAGATTAGCAGTTCATCTTCTTCTCTTCGTATCATCATCATCATCATCATATCATTTTCGTCACCATGTCATCATCATATCATCTTCATCTTCTTCTCTTCATATCATCATCATCATATCATCTTCACATTGAGAAGTCAATCCCCTATACATTTCCCTAGCAATTTCAAAACACAATTTTTGAAACTATACTGTGATCAGAGATAACCCATCACCTTAATGGACTATTTACACATTAAACCTAATCACACACATACAAAATAACCCTAATTTTGAGTCAAGAACCCATTATCAAAGTGATTTTTGTGTAAAGATATTACCTTTTTGGTTATGAGCTTTAAAGGGTCTTTGAATTGCAACATGGTTAACTGGAATCAATGATAAATTCAGCTAGGAGTGTTTTTTTAAGATGGAATAGGGTTTTCGATGAATGGGTGTGATGAATAAATGACATTTAGTTACAGTTATACAAAATAGGTGGAGGGTTTTGATGGCGATGTTGACCCAGAAGTCTTGCATCATAAAAATTTCAGTATCTTGTAGGCTAAGAATTTTATTAGTTGTGATCGTAACAACGTGTTCCTGTGGATCCAGATGCTTCAAACTCGGTTCAATTTGGTCCCTGGGGTATTAAGGTCATTTCACCACTTCTGTAACGTTGAGGTAACGGCAGAGTTATTGATTCCAATTGACAACCACAAAGACTGAAATGGATTTTTTTTGGCAAATAGGGTCTGTATGTAAGAACGGTGTAAATCAATTTACTCTAAATTTAACGACAAGGTCGAAATACTTTTCCCCTATTCCAAAGTTACCACATTCCGTCGTAAAAATATTTTGGCAAATTACCTAAATTGATGCATATACACGCTTCTACCTAATTGTATTCCTCACCCTTGTGACCCACTCTGTAAATAGATGAAGAAGCCATCATGAATCCGGTGTTTGTTTGTACGCACCGAATAACCCGTACACCCTCTACCACAGAAGGGCGAGCCAGTGGTGAGCCAAGGAGACGGCGATCAGTTTTGGTTGATGATCCACAAACCCCCCAATCCCAAGGTTCATATTTCTTCTCATTTTTGTTCCCTGTAAACATCTTATTATTGTATCTTTGTATGTGTTTTTCTGTTGTATTGTAATTCTGCACCTAAATGACACCCATTAGTACGGATATTCGTGTATGCTACAGCGTACCGATACCTTCTAAACATATATTTAGTTAGTTCTATGATTAATCCTAAATACCAAAGAAAAGACATCACTTATTATTGGTGTTGATTTATCAATCAATAATAGATGGGTAATTTTTAAAAGAAAAGATGGGTAAAATATTATTAATTGAAGGTATAGTTATTTTTTTAAAACGTTTGTTTTATATATGTCTTTTCTCCATTTATTTAAGGGTTCCTGTCAGATTACTTTCTCGGTTTTTCCTTTTTTTGTTCAAATCAAGTTATAAGCAAATGAATCAAACCAAACAAAAGTCCAAAATCATTTTATTAAAATGTATAGGGGACAGTGTAGGCACCAGCTCGGGATGCTGATTGGTGATATGAGATCTGAGTGTGCAAAACAATGCTTGAAACTTTGACCACTAAACACAACTCAAGTCTTCACACCAACATCGTATTTGTTAGATTTTGTGTGTGTTGGATATCCTATGCATGTTGTTTGTTCATACGTTTTACAAAGGTTCCATTTTATATAAATAATTAATAAATGTCTTCACTCCATTTTATAAAGGTTTATGTCAGATTACTCTCTGGGTTTAAGTTTTTTTTTTTTTTTTTTTTTTGCAAATCAAGACTTAAAATACTTAAAAGGACAGGGTAGACAGCACCACAGGATGCTGATTGGTGTTCCCAGATCTGAGCGTGCAAAACAATACTTCAAACTTTGACCATATATCTGAACCAGTAATCTACACTTACAACTCTTCACTCTCAAGCTTTCACAACATCATACCTTTCATTTACAATCTCACCACCGTAAGCAACCAACCAATGGCTGAACTCGTGCTTTCTGCCCTCCTCCCTGTTCTCTTTGAGAAGCTGACTGATGCAGCTTTCAAAACCATTGCTCGCCACAAGGGGATTGATGCTGAGATCAAGAAATTGCAGAAATCATTAATCTCCATCCAACTTTATCTTACTCATGCTTCTCAGATGGAGATTACTGATCCATCTGTGAAACAGCGACTGAATGATCTCCAGCATCTGGCTTATGACATTGAGGACCTCCTCGATGGTTGGGCAACCGACGCTATGGACCCTGAGTTCAAGCAAGAGTCAGAAGGCATCACCAGCAAGGTAAGAAAGCTAATCACCCCAACTTGTTGCACAACTTTCTCACGGACTACTACTATGATTGCCGAGTTAGATGATATTTCCACCACACTACAAGATCTAGTTAAGGAGAAAGCTGACCTTGGTTTAGATAATCTTGGTTTGAAAGTGGAAGAGGAAACCAGGCCAAGAACTAATAATAACAGAAGATTACAAACCTCTGTTGTCAACCCATCTAGTATTGTTGGGCGCCAAGTTCATAAAGATGCACTGGTTCAACAGCTATTGTTACCGGCTGATGAACCATGTGATCAAAACTATAGCATTGTTCCCATAATTGGTATGGGTGGGGTTGGGAAAACTACTCTTGCTAGACTTGTCTATGACGAACAGCTGGTCAAGGATCACTTTGATCTAAAAGCATGGGTTTGTGTCTCTGATGAGTTTGATACCGTTCGTATAAGCAAAGAGATCTTTCTATCTATGGCAAACAATGAAGTTTCAGATTTTAATCGGCTTCAAGAAGCTCTTAAAGATCACATAAAGGGTAAAAAGTTTCTGTTGGTGCTAGATGATATATGGGGCGAAAGTTATGAGGATTGGGAAACCCTCGTCAGACCGTTGTATACATGTGCTCCTGGAAGTAAGATCATTATAACAACACGGAAGGATCAATTGCTCAAACAGTTGGTTTACAATCCTCTACACAAGCAGCTACACGGCCTCTCAGATGATGACGCTTTGTCTTTACTTGCTCGAAATGCGTTAGGTGTAGAGAACTTTGATGCACATTTGTCGCTTAAACCATATGCCGAAGGTATTGTGAAAAAATGTGGAGGATTACCTTTAGCTTTAATAGCACTTGGTAGATTGTTGAGAACAAAAAAAGACGAAGTAGAGCATTGGAAGGAAGTGTTAAACAGTGAGATATGGAGATTAAATGATGAAGATAGAATTATCCCAGCCCTGAGACTTAGCTATCATGATCTTTCGGCACCTTTGAAGCGATTGTTTGCATACTGCTCATTGTTTCCCAAGGACTTCCTGTTTGATAAGGAGGATCTGGTTTTACTTTGGATGGCAGAAGGGTTCTTGCAGCAGGCAACTCCAAATGATTCAACAGAAGAACGCTCGGGTCGCAAATTCTTTGAAGAGTTGTTGTCAAGGTCATTTTTTCAACATGCACCTAATAATGAATCATTATTTGTGATGCATGACCTCATGAATGACTTGGCAACATCTGTTGCTGGTGAGTTTTTTGTAAGGTTAGACAGTGAGGCAAAGAAGGATATTGGTGTAGAGAGGTTGAAGTACCGCTATATGTCGTTTGTTCGTGAGACATATGTAACTTACGAGAAATTTAAAGGATTCGCCGAAGCCATAAAATTGAGGACACTCTTGGCAACTTCTGTTGGCATGGTAGAAAGTTGGAGAGGTTTCCACTTATCCAGTAAGATTCTCACCGACTTGCTTCCTGAGTTACCATTATTAAGGGTTCTAAGTTTGAGCGGCTTTAGAATAAGTGAGTTACCGGAATCCATTGGTACTTTGAGGCACTTGAGATATCTTAATCTATCTCGTACTTGGATCACACATTTACCGGAAAAGGTTTGCAATCTTTTTAATTTACAAACATTGATCCTGTTTGATTGTTATAACTTGACTAAGTTGCCCAACAACTTCCTAAAGCTTAAAAACCTGAGGCATCTTGACGTTAGGAACACCCGGCTTTTGTTCCAGATGCTCTTAGAGATTGGCAAGTTGAAAAGCCTACAAATTACTCTCTCGAAAATTGTTATCGAAAGTGAAAGGGGAACTGAAATAGCCAAACTTAAAGACTTTGAGAATCTATGTGGGGGGATTTCAATTGTAGGTTTGGAAAAAGTGCAAAATGCAAATTATGCACATGAGGCGAACTTTTCAGAAAAGAGGCTTAGTGAGTTAGAGCTTGTATGGGGTAATGCACTCAATGATTCTCGAAATGACATGCTTGAAAAAGAGGTCCTAAATGAGCTGAAGCCTTGTCATGATAAGTTATTAAAACTCAAACTTATGTCATATGGGGGATCAGAGTTTCCAAAGTGGGTTGGGGATCCCTCGTTTCTTCATTTGATGCATGTGTCAATAAGTGGTTGTAAGAGATGTACATCAATACCGCCACTGGGACAACTACCGTCACTGAAGGAGTTGTTAATTAAAGGCTTGCACGGAGTGGAAGTTGTGGGTTCCGAGTTATTTGGGGCTGGTCAAGCATTTCCTTCACTTAAAATTCTGAGTTTTGATGAAATGCGTGGGTGGAAGAAATGGTCAGGGGCTGTGTTTCCACGCTTGCAAAAGCTTCAAATAAAAGATTGTCCTAATTTGGTTGAAGTCACACTTGAAGCTATGCCTTCATTGAATGTTCTTGAAATAGAAGATTGTCTTAATTTGGTTGAAGTCACAATTGAAACACTGCCTTCATTGAATGTTCTAAATTTACTTTGGTGTGATAGTGGTGTGTTGAGAAGTCTGGTTGAAGTAGCTTCAGCAGTCACCAAGTTGGAAATAGTAGATATTTCAGGGCTTAATGATGTGGTGTGGGGAGGTGTTATAGAGTATCTTGGGGCAGTGGAAGAATTAAGAATAGAGTATTGTGATGAAATAAGATACGTGGTGAAATCAGATGCAGATGCAAGTAAGATTCTTGTGACGCTGAGGACATTGCTAGTGGGGTATTGTGACAATTTGGTGAGGTTAGGAGAGAAAGAGGAGGAGGACCTCCTAGCATCTCTTGCGGTGTTGGAAGTAAATTATTGTAAGAATATGGAGCGTTGCACTTGTCCGAATGGCATTGAGGAGTTGAAGATCACTGATTGTTGGTCAATCACAGATGTCTCCTTTCCAAAAGGAGGACAAAAAACGAACAACAACAGAAGCAGCAGCAGCATGCCCATGCTTGAATACGTCCACATTAATGATTTGCATCATCTGAAATCAATCTTTGAACTTAATTGCTTGGTTCACCTCACTGAATTGGAAATAATAAATTGTTACAGTCTTGAGTCCTTTCCTGGTGACAATTTGACGTCGTTAGAGAAACTGGTAATAAGAGATTGTCCCATATTGGATGTTTCCTTTCTCTGTGACAATTTGACGTCGTTAGAGAAACTGGAAATAAGAAATTGTTCCAAATTGGATGTGTCCTTTCCTGGTGACAATTTGACATCATTGAAGGAACTGATCATAAGAGAGTGTCGAACAATGGATGCTTCTTTACCTGGTTGGGTTTGGCCTCCCAATTTGTGTTTCTTAAATGTAGGAGGGTTGAAGAAGCCCTTCTCCGAGTGGGGCCCACAAAAATTCCCAGCCTCACTTGTGAAACTCAGTTTATATGGCGGTGGTAAAGTGAGTAGTAGTAGTGAATTTTCTCATCTTCTTCCTTCATCTCTTACTTCTCTTACAATAGACGGATTTGAAAAATTGGAATCATTTACAGTGGACCTCCAACACCTCCAATCTCTCTCTTTTGACTTTTGTCCTAATCTGAAGAAAGTGTCTTCGCATCCCCAACACCTCACCTCCCTCCACCATCTCTCTTTTCTCAATTGCCCTAAGATGATGGATCTACCAGAAATGGTGTTGCCTTCACTCTTGAGTTTACGCTTCTTGGGTGATTGCCCAGGAGGAGGAGGTCTGAAAGAAAGATGCAGTAAAAACGGGAGTTACTGGCCCCTCATCTCCCATATCCCCTGTATCTTCGTATGAATGAAGTTAATATGAAGGTAACTTTCCCTCTACATTTAGTAATTTTAAATTTTATAACTTATTTATAAAATTGTTTTTTATTAAACAAACAATTTCAAACATAATCTCAAATAAATGGTTTACTGTTTTCTTTGTGAAAATTGTCTATTAAATTAATTAATGTTTGCACTCGTATTGATAAGGCCAACTAATATTACCAGGAGTAATATTCAATCTTATCTTTAAACCCATTATAACCTATTTAAAATTAATTAATGGGGTTTAATGGATTAAATTTCCATGAAATATGTAAACATTTGTTTATATACAATTAGCAAAACCATATTAAAAAGTTATTATTTGTACAGTATTTGATTTTGATAATTTTTACTGCTAATCAAATTCATATGGCTTCTCTATGGTTTCATTTGAATGTAATACTATTTCGAATAGAGTTTTCTTAATTCAATAAGACTTGCATTTAATATAATACCATATTGGTCTATGGTTTGAAAAAGCAACTTGAAGTGGCATAAAAAAGGGAAAATATATCATTAAGTTGAGTTTCATTAGAGTCCATTTTAGATGGAAAGAGAGCATGTAAATTTTGTTTCTTGAGTTTATTTTCACTTTCTTTCTTTATTTAGTAAATCAAGACCTGAAATCATGAAGTCCTTGAATTCTGTTTGTCGCCATATGACATTGCCAATTTTACTATTCTTTTAGTTTTTGATATGATCTTTTAGTTTTCTTATTTAAATTGACAGTATGAGGAAACTGACCAAGATTATTATATCCATGGCAGATTTGATGCTGCAGCCTGCAAACATTTTACAGCAGGGAGCAAAAAGTTAGGCTTGACTGGAAGACTATGATGCTGGCTACCTTTTTCCTTTATGGTGTCCATACCTATTAGCGATTTGTGCATAAAAGAACCAGTTGTTGACTTGGATTCTATTTTGTTGGTAATGGTTCAGACTCTGCAGATTGTATTTTGTGTGTATACCTATTAGCGAATGGTCAGCGGTGTGTTTTGAATGAAAGATCAGCTTTTCATTGGTTTTCTAAAAATCTAATTTTCGACTCCGGTGGCAAATTTAGACTTGTGTGTGTCAAAACGAGTCAAGTCAAAGTAAGTCTATGGCTGTTTAAAATTCATATCAAACTAGAAGATTTGAGTTAGAATTTTATTTGAATTAAAGGGGTGGATTTGAAATTCGTCAATAAAGACTCAACCCATTATCATTTTCTGCAAGTGGGGATAATGTAAAGACAATGGTGCTTTTCAATTTAACAATGTGCCTCCATTTAATGACAATAGTCCCTCCATTTTTACAATTCTTTTTTAAGTTGTGAAGGCAAGACTACCCCTCAACTCCGTCCCCAAAGTGTACAAGCACGAGTAGCACGGGCTACCCTACAACTCCGTCTTCGTAGTGTAAAAATACCTCTCAGCTCCATCTACCTAGTGTAATTTTTTTTCGGTTTTATACAAAAGATACCCTGATCCCAAAAAAAATTAAAAAAACTGGGATTACCCTGATTTTTGAGCTTGATCCGCCACTGGCAAGGGTGGTGGTTCTAATGAACATAACCCTAGACATCCATTATCAATGTGCTTATGAAAATGTAGATGCAAACCATTGGTTATACATTGTCCCGTCATTTCCGTTATGGTTCTATTAACCCGCTGTTTAGCTCCAATAACAGAAGAGTTAAACAGAATGATTAATCAACAACGAGCAACTCAATATGACAACTAGATAAGTTGCATACAAATTGAAAGAAAGCAAAACTAAAACAGATATACAAAAATCCAGGAAACCAATTTACAGGAGACCCCCAAAAAAATAAAAGAAAACGAAAGCGCAACAATCGGTCATCCATATTTCAAACAAATCACTTTCGTCCGCAAATTGAACAAACTGAAAACCCATCTTTCATTCTGTATACAATGAAAATTTGTCTGGTTGTAAGGAACACATTTAATGCTTTAGATTTTGATTAAATTTATAACTATGCCTGTGCGACTGTTTATGAACAGATAAGTAATGCTTCATGTGGACTCATTTTCCTTTGGGACTTCTAGCTGGTGGGGTAGGAGGTTGAGAAAGCTTCCGTGAGTTTTTTTGCGAGGAGGTCGAATCTGTTTCTTCTAGGGTTGTAAACGAGCCGAGTCGAGCCGAGCTAGACCCAGCTTGAGCTCGGCTCGAATTCAATTCGAGCTGGCTCGGCTCGAGCTCGAATTTCGAATCGAGCTGAGATTTGAGGCTCGAGCTCGACTCGTTTAGAATTCGAGCTAGCTCGGCTAGATCTAGCTCGAACTAACAAAGAACCGCAAAATTTACTACTTAAAAAACTCTTAAAATGAATTCTTATTGCCATTTAATTTAACCATATGGCTAAATATGCAAGTATAAATAGTTAAATCACTTTATACATTGTCTTTACCTTCTTTTATAGGGGAAATATTCTCTTAGTTTTTGTTTTCTAAGCGACGTGGGACAAAAAAATGAAGGATGCAAACCTTATCGAGCCAGCTCATGAGCTCAGGAGCCAAGCTAGGCCAAGCTCGAGCTCGGCTCGTTTACAAACCTAGCCGAGCCGAGTTGACTCGTTTACAACCGAGTCAATTTCGAGCCGAGCTTTCTTCGAGCTTTTTTCAAGCGAGCTGCGAGCCACGAGTTTTTTGAACACCCCTAGTTTCTTTTGCAAGAAAACACACTGATTCAAGCACATAAGTACAGATAATCAATTTAACACATTTACTTACTAATGGGTCAAACTGTTTATGCTTAATCTTGCGGGACAAAGAGGTAATCACAAATAAAATTGCGAAGTTGACAAAAGTAAAGAATTCTTATACATAAAAAAATCCTCTTGAATCATTTATATCAAATAATCACATTATTATGGAATAATATATATTTGTAAACATTGACAAAACTAAAATTTTGATTAAAAAACGTTGAACAACAAGAAGTATGATGTGTCGTTTAATCCCAATCCATTCAATTTATGTATTTTCTCGGTCTTCATGCTTATGGCATATTTAGAATGTAAACTCCCACATATGAAGGAAAAAACCCACAAAAATATACTCCTTTTGTCCTGTGAAAATTGCAAACTTTTCCATTTTAAGGCGTCCCATATCAGTTGCAACATCTCTTATCTTTTGTTGGTGCACTTGTGTCTGTACTTTGTCTGTATTGGGTCTGTATGTAAACGATGTCCTTAGTAGTCTGTAAGTTGACCAAGTCAACCATCCTCCGGTTTGACTTGGACAACAGTTGAAAGATGTTCTGATCGAAGGATAGCCTCGAAGGATACACCTGATCCTTCGAGGTGATCGAAAGATATGGTTCGACCATGGTTCGACCATTAGACCTCGAAGGATGATCCTTCGAGGTCCATGCTGATCTTTCGTGTAACATGTGGTCGACAGATGATCCTTCGGACCATCTGTCGAATCCTTCGAGCAGACCTGCTGAGCTGGGTATATATACCCATGCATGTGTTGAGAGTTCTAGAGTTCTGCCATTTTCACACACCCGAGAGATAGAAGCTTAGAGAGCTTTCTGCCCAGAACTCACTCACACACTTAGAGAGTTTATAGAACACTTCTGTAAACATTGAGCTTGTAACCGAACCTTCATTTGCATTAATACGACTAGTGTTAATCGGTGAATCTTTGTGTGTTTGTTTCTCTACTTGCTACTAACTCGGTTTGCTTGCTAGCTTGGATTCCGCACTCGCTAGTAGGTTTGTATAACAAGGTTTAGGTTCGTAATCCTCCGCGAAAAGGGACCTACAAGTGGTATCAGAGCCTCGCTCTTTACCTTGTTTAAAACCGGGTTTGTTCAAGTGTTTGGTGTGTTTGAACACTTGGTTTAGCACCCGTTTTTGGTGGTTTTTCTTGCTTGTTTAAACTGAAAAACGGTTTCTAAACCTTCGGGAGTGTTCAAGTTTGGGTTGGGTAACATAAAAATTGTTTTTAGAAAACTTTGTGTTTTCCGGTGGTATTCCGGTGTGTTTCCGGCGACTGGCTTAAGGATAAGGTTATCCTTTTTGGGCAATCTTTCAAAAGTTGGTGGGAAAGTTGATCTGACATCCCCTTTTGCCGAAAGTTTGACCTTACCAACCTGTCACCTTTTCACCAACCTTTCACATCAAAGTCAGTTGTGTCAGAGCCTCTCGAAAGATATCTTTCGACATCGAAAGATCATCCTTCGATATCTTTCGATCAAGGAGGGCTCGAAAGATTTATATCCTTCGACCCATCCTTCGAAGTCTGAAACATATCCTTCGACAGAGGAATCTTTTCGAAAGACTAGTGTCCGAAAGATTAGGATCCTTCGTATTGGTGAATCTTTCGAGATCTGTTGTTCGAAAGATAAGGATTTGGCTCGAAAGATAAGGATCTTTCAAAGGGAATCTTTCGAGTTCTTGAATCTTTCGAAATCATTGTTCGAGAGTCAACAGTAATCCTTCGAGTACTGTTGATCCTTCGAACAAGGTTATATCTTTCGATTGAGGTTTGTTTATTGTTAACAAGTTTCTGTGATTTCAGATCTTTCGACCAGGATCTTTCGGTTGTGTTATCTTTCGGATCTTTCTTACTTAGCATTTATTTTGCTTATCTATCATGAATCCGAGTTGGTGGGGAAGTCCGGCTCCAGACAGTGGAAAATACATGAATACCAGTCAATCTCCATCATGGGCCGAATCTCCAGTTTCTACATCCTCACAAACAAATGCCACTCCAGCTGGTCAATGGGCGTTTGTTTCAAATCAAACTCCGAGTATTCAAAGTCTTCTTCTAAGCGAAAGTGAAACCGGAAGTTTGAACAGGCCTCCAAAGTTGATGCATCTTCATGAATATCCAGGATGGGTTGATCGTTTCCATACATACATTCTTGGTCAAAATACAGAGTTGTGGTTGCGGTTCACTACGGAATTCGATCAAACTATCGAGGTTGCTGCTTCTTCGACAGCTACATTTGCCGATCTTCCTGAGGATCAAAAGAAGACGTATGACTTAGAAAAGAAAGCATACGCTATTCTCACTCAAGCACTGAGCAAGGATATTTATCATCAGTTCGTCAGTTTCAAGACTACGAAGAAGCTGTGGGATGCATTGAAGACAAGAGGAGTAGGTAATGAAGCCACACGTCAACTACGACGAGATCTACTGAAGAAAGAATTCGATGGCTTCACATGTATGGATAAGGAGTCCTTGGGAGATATGACAAGCCGTTTCTATCACCTGCTTACTGAGCTGACAAACTTTGAAGTCACAACGACTCCAACAGAGGTGGTAAAGAAGTTTGCCGATGCATTGCCTCCTCAATGGAATAACTTCCTGGAAATCTTGAAGTACAACGGAACGTTGAGAACTACAAATATCAACGATTTCGTGCAGCTTCTGGAGAACAAGGATCAGGAAGAAACGTTAAAGGCAAAGAGAGTTGCAGTGCCACAGAATCCAGAGATGTATTATGGCACCTCCACTTCTTCATCTGCAAAAGCCGGTTCACATGCTCCACTTCAAACGGCGTTTGTCACAAGCACGGATATGTACGGCAATCCAGTGCAAGTTCCTGTAAAGCCGCCTCCAACCACAGATTTGTATGGAAATCCAATACAACCACCTCCTCCTCCTCCTGTTCAACAACCACAATATGCCTGTTATGGAGGAACATCATCTGCTGCAGGTCAACAATCAAAGTCAAATCCAGTACAGCTTGACACTTCAAGTTTTTCTAAAATCAGTGTAGAAGTAGCTAAGGAACACATGGAGCTGCTTAACACTGTAGTGAGCGCGTACTGTGGGTTGATAGAAGGTCAGATTGGAAACATTAATCTGACACAAGAAGATTACAGGCAGATTGATAAGGAAGAGATGGACTTGATGGACATCAAGTGGGCCTTTGCGAGTGCTGTGAGAAGAGCAAAGGATTGGATGGAAAGTACTGGAAGAACCAGCTTGGAGAGTAAGCGAGACACCAAGTATGGGTTCGATAAGCAAGCTGTTAAGTGCTTCAACTGTGGTGAACGGGGCCACTTTAAACGGGAATGTACAAAGCCAGCCCAGCACGGGAATCAAAACCCCTTCAGGAACCAAGGCAACCAGCAGAACAGAAACAATGATCGTACATTGGTGCCTGTCAACAACCAAACCAACCGAGCACTTGCAGTTCAGGTGGATGAAGGTTGTGACTGGTCAATCCAGTTGGGTGGTGATGCTCCTGATGGAACAGCATGTTTTGCTCAGATTGTGAAGGAGCTGGTTCACACCAATGGTGGAGAATCTTCTGCCAGTGGTGATGAATCGTCTGAAGATGAAGACTCCTCTGGATACAGCAGGAGTGTTGATGAAGAATCATCCAACTCTGGTGATGATCATGTGGGTGAGACATCTAATGTTTCGGATGATATTGATATTGATGAACTCTTGGGGGAAGCTGTAGCAGAAACTCAAAGAAGATCTATTCTGGTGGATCAAGCTGCTTACTCTTCGTCTTCTCTCCATTCAGCCTTTATGGCTAATGTCGACGGTTCATCAAGTCAGGTATGTGTCGATGAACCCACTGCTGTTAATTGTGATGAATGTGCTAGGTTGCATGCTAGATGTGCTGATCTTGAGAAAAGTATGTCTGAGTTGCAAGGCAAACATGATGCTTTACAAGCTAGTTTGTTTGACTTGCAAGACAAACATACTACTGTGAATGAGAATTTGAGTGACTTGCAAAGTAAGCATGACGCTTTGCAAGAAAAATATGATGTGACCTTTCTCCACAATCAGAAGTTGACTGTGGATCTCTCTAAATGCACAGAAGCCAACATGTTTTATGAAAACCATGAAAAAGAATTTAAGTCAGTAATTGAAACATTAAAGAAGGATAAAACTGAACTGACTAAAATGGTTTCAAGAAAACAAACTGATATTAATTTGTATATATCTCGCCTTGAGAGTATGCAAAAAGAGATGGCTTGTGTGAAAACCGAAAGTGATGCGATCCAACTCAAGCTAGACAGTTATTTGAGTTCTAGCTATGTGTTAGATCACATCATTGACGTTCAGAAGGAAAAGAGAGATGTCACATGCATTGGCTACAAGAAGTGTCCACCACCAGTGAGACATAATTATGACGCCATGCCTGATGAAGAGGACAGAGTTTTCTTTGAACCTACTGTGCCTCTAGATGTTAAGGAGTTTGCTGCAGGACTCGGATACCAAAAGGAAGTATCCTTAGATTCAGATGTGTCAGCAGATACATTTGTGAGTGCTGAACAGAATCAAGATCCTCCAGTTGTGATTGAGGATGCTGATTCGTCTGATGATGAATCTGACGATACTGTTCCAGCAAAGTCTGATGCGGTAGTCAAAAATGAGGACATACCTCTTGAGAATCACATTCTATGTGATCCCCCTGTTCAACCCGCTAAGACTGTTGCAACTGAGTCCTCATCTGCAGGAGAGCCGGAGAGTGTGAATTTGCTGTACACTCTAGTTGGTGATGATAAAATTTACTCAGACAAAGATTTTCCCATTAAGAATGTTAATCAATCCTTAATCTGCAAAGTCTTTGAGAATTCGACGAGTAAGTTCTTGGGAAAGGCAGAACCTAAAGTTACAGTCACACAGTGTCCTCCAATCCCAAAGGCTGAAGTTCGAAAGCATTTTGGCAACAAGAAATTGCCGACAGTGCCAACACAGCAAAATCACACCAAACCCAAAGGTAAAGCTCCGGCTCCAGTGCAAAAGAAGCCGAATCAAAAGAAGAAGAAAACTGTTAACTTTGTGAAATCGACGGGAACAGACAAAATTGAGAAGTTTGAAAATCAATCTAACTTAGATTTTGTCAAGAAAGCTTTTGTCGAGAAAAGAAATGAACCAAGTAGTTCAAAACCTAGTACCTCGGGTTCACAAAGTTCAACATCATCGGCTAGACGATCACATGATTCTTCGGGGTTTGTAGAACGAAGATCATGTTTTGAGTGTGGAACCATTGGGCACATTATTAGAAACTGCCCATATCTTCATAAGCAGAAAGGAAAGGTTGATGATCCCCGTGGTAAGACTGACCGTAAGCCATCTGTTTCCACAAAACAAGATCCCCGACTTGTAAAAGAAAGGGAAAAGAAACAGAAACGGCAACAGGTCAAGAAAATTGAAAAAGCGATTAAAACCGATGTGGTTCATAAACAATCTGTTGTTGTAAAACCAGAAAATTCTAAAACTTCAAATCATCAAGAAGTTAAAATTTTAAAGAAAAACACTGGTGAAACCAAACAGACTTGGAAACCAAAAACGGTTGTTGAATCAGGGGGGCCATCACAATTCACCAACCATCAAAGACAAGAAGTTATTGTCATTGATGAAAATGGAAGACCCAAGACCACAATGGCTTGGGTCCCCATCTCCAACTAATTCATTTGAGTTCATGTGCAGGGTGCTTCAGGAGGAACTATCAGTAGTCATTGGATTGTTGATAGTGGGGCATCCAGGCACATGACAGGCGACATGAAGCTTCTCTACGACGTTAAATCTATTAGAGGAGGTTATGTTGCTTTTGCTGGAGATAAAGGTGGATATATAACGGGTGAAGGAATGATATCTAACGGGATTGTCAGCTTTGACAAGATCAATTTTGTGCAACAACTTGATCACAATCTTCTTAGTGTTTCTCAAATTTGTGACAAGAAATTTTCAGTACACTTTGATGCTAATGGATGTTATGTGCTGAAACCCGGCTTCAAAATTCCAAAAGAATGGATTCTCTTGTCGGCTCCAAGGATAAATGATTTGTACGTCCTTGACATGAGCCAGGCTATTACTACGTCTGCACAAGCAACTTGTTTCGTTTCCAAAGCCACAGAAAAAGACACTATCTCTTGGCACAGACGAATGGGTCACATTCACTTACGCAAAATGAATCATTTGGTTTCAAATGAATTGGTGAATGGTGTTCCCCTCAAAAATTTCCATCTTCAAGACATCTGTGTTTCGTGCCAGAAAGGAAAGCAAACAAAGAAGAAGCACCCTACAAAGAAGATCAACACAGTGGCAGTTCCTCTTGAACGTTTGCACATGGATTTGTTCGGTCCTGTCAAGCACAAGAGTATTCGGGGTGATCAATACTGCCTCGTGGTTACTGATGATTATTCAAGATTTTCTTGGGTTGCGTTCATGGCACACAAGAGTGAAACCTTTGGCATTATCAAAAACTTGATCATTCAGATTGAGAATTTGTATAAGTTGAAGGTTAGGCGGATACGTAGCGACAATGGTACTGAATTTAAGAATCATTCCATGGCGGAGTTTTGCACTTCAAAGGGTATTCTTCATGAGTTTAGTGCAGCTTATACTCCTCAACAGAATGGTGTCGCTGAACGTAAGAACCGCACATTGATCGAGACTGCTAGGACAATGTTGGTAGAGTCACAGTTACCCATTCCATTCTGGACTGAAGCTGTGGCCTCTGCATGTTACACATTGAACAGAGTCCTTACAGTCAAAAGACACAACAAGACCTGCTTTGAGCTTCTTCAAAAACGGAAACCAGATTTGTCTTATCTAGAACCGTTTGGAGCTCCATGCACTATCATCGATCCTAATGGAAAGTTTGGGGCAAGAGCAATTGATGGATACTTTCTTGGGTATGCCACCCCTAACTTACGAGTCTGGAATTTAGAGACTAAAAGGGTTGAGGAATGGTCTGAGGTCCGAGTACAAAGGCACACCTTGCCAGTCAAAAATCCGGGTCAACCTTGGATGTTTGAGTACGATGACTTCTTCAATTCGATCAATGTTGAAGCCGTTGAAGAAAATGCTGCGGCTAGGATGTTTTTCGAGAGTGACAATGCAACAGTTTCACCGGTGGTTCGTCCAATTCTTGTGAATCAAGAACCATCCTCTTCGGTGAACAACAATACTCTCAACAATGAGGATTTTCATGATGCTAACGAATTGAACGAATCTTCAGAGGATGATGAATTTCTAGATGCAGATCAAGAAGCTCCTACAACAGCAGTTCATGGTACTTCAGAGGGTACTCCTCCAGTAGATGCTCATAGAACAGCTGAGGCTACTGCATCATCCTCTTCGTCAATTCCGGGTCTTGAATTGGTTGTTGATCTTACTCTTAACAACCTGGGTATAAATGTTCCAGTTCCAGACAATCCAGAAACAAGGATTCATAATACCCATCCTCAACAAAACATCATTGGAAATGTGCAAAGTGGCGTACAAACAAGAAACATGTTGCGAAACAACAACAATGCAGGCTTGTATGCAGCTATTCGAGAATCCGGACAACAAAACGACTGGTCCTTCGCGTGTTATGTCTCACAAGAAGAACCAAGAACGTGGAAAGAAGCCTTGAAAGATAATGCTTGGGTTGAAGCAATGCAGGAAGAACTGCAACAATTCCAGAAGCTGGGTGTCTGGAAACTAGTAGAGAAACCTGCTGGATACAAGAAGATTGGTACCCGTTGGGTTTTCAAATGCAAAAAGGATGACCGCGGAGTTGTTATCCGAAACAAAGCTCGTTTAGTCGTTCAAGGTTTTCGTCAGATTGAAGGGATCGACTACAACGAAGTCTATGCACCAGTGGCACGTCTCGAAGCAATTCGAATCTTTCTAGCCTATGCGTCCTTCAAAGGATTCAAGGTTTATCAGATGGACGTGAAAAGTGCATTTTTACATGGTGTGGTTGAAGAAGAGGTGTACGTCGAACAGCCTCCAGGTTTTGAAGATCCTATTCATCCCGATCGGGTTTGGTTGCTCAACAAAGCTCTTTATGGTCTTCATCAAGCCCCACGAGCTTGGTATGCAACCTTATCTCACTATCTGCTGGAGAACGGTTTTCGTAGAGGTCTTATCGACTGTACTCTTTTCATCAAGGAACAAGATGGAGATCTTCTTCTGGTACAGGTATACGTTGATGACATTATTTTTGGTTCTACTAATGATGTCTTGTGTAGGGAATTCGAGCGCATTATGCAGGATAAATTCGAGATGAGTGCTATGGGGGAAATGACCTTCTTCTTGGGCCTACAAGTACAACAAACGGAGTCTGGGATATTCATCCATCAGACTAAATATGTTGGTGACATCTTGAGCCGGTTCCAGATGTCTGATGCAACGCCCATTGGTACCCCATTGCCAACTAATCACGGAATTACTCCAGACTTGAAGGGAGAAGCTGTTAGCCCTTCTATCTATCGCGCCATGATCGGATCTCTCATGTATCTCACAGCATCAAGGCCAGACATAATGTACCCAACGTGCCTGCTTGCTAGATATCAAGTTAACCCGAAGGCCTCACATCTTGCTGCTGTTAAAAGGATTTTTCGTTATTTGAAGGCGTACCCTGACACTGGTCTGTGGTACCCTAGGGATAATAACTTTGAATTGGTAGCATTCAGTGATTCTGATTTTGGCGGATGTAAAATCGACGGCAAGTCCACAACGGCTGGATGTCAGTTTTTAGGAAATCGCCTAGTCACATGGCAGTGCAAGAAGCAGACGTGTGTAGCTACATCAACATGCGAAGCTGAATACATTGCTGCCTCAAGTTGTTGCTCCCAAGTTCTTTGGATCCAACAACAGATGCGGGACTACGGTTTTGAATTCCTAACTACTCCTATTTACGTTGATAATTCTGCTGCTTTAGATATCACTAGAAATCCTGTGCAGCATTCAAAGACCAAACACATCGAAATCAAATATCACTTCATACGTGATTGCTTTGAGAAAAGGCTAATCGATGTTGTTAAGGTCCACACCGATGACCAACGTGCCGACTTATTTACCAAAGCATTTGACAAATCAAGATTTGACTTCTTATTATTGGTAAATGGCATTAAGGTCAAGCAAGAGTAACCAACATCGGAAAATCATTTTTGTAAATACCTTTGTGTTTTAAATTTATCTTAGTTTGTTGATTTTAGGGGGAGTATATCCAAAAATCTGAAAATCCAAAAACATCGAAAAATTTCAAAAACACAAAAACAATAGAAAATCAAAAATGAGTTTCCTGGCGAGCAAAAGAGAAAATGATAGTACATCAGTGGTCTATCCAAACCTCTTTAAACCTTAAATGCAAAACGATAAGCAGCTCTATATAAGATGTATCGGTAGGCTCACAATCATTTTAAAGTGTGCAGGGTGATATAAATCTTAATCGACTGAAGACCAGGTGGGAACCATTCATTGGCATATGGTCTTAGTACCGAAATTTCGTTTGATAGATTGCCGAGGTTCTGAGATATTCGGTCTTTATGCTGCTTATCATCTGGGTATCATGGTTGCTTCTATAAATAGACTAAGTCTAAGATCTTCCATGATACTATACATACGTGTACATATTGCATACTGCATTCGACCTCAATAAGTGATAAACAATCACATGTCCATTTCAAATAAGTGATAAAATATCACATTTATCCGGGTGTCAAGTTCGTCTCTCTGCTGTACGGAAGTACTGACCTGTTCACGGACTTGCACCTGTGCCCTCATGCATACGAAAATCAAGTTCCTCATCAATAAGTGATTATATCACAAAGGACTTGTTTTCAAATCAAAATAAGTGAGTATCTCACAATTTATACGGTCAAACAGATGATAATCGGTATACTCACCGGTAAGATGAACACTCGTGCATACCTTGATACGGGAATGTGTCGTGATGTGGATGAACACCGGTCGGTAAGTATAAATCATACCTTAACGTATCCCCTCGCCATGATTACATCTGATAAGTTGAGCTTAAGTGGACAACAATACCGATAATTGTTATAGGATGCTTATCTTAATGTTAACTAACTGAACAACAAGAGTGTTTTGGCATGACCGTACACTGATATGATTCTCTTACCCTCGAAACTCGCAAAAAGAATGTTTGTATATATTTATTTATTTACTGTTTAACTTTTATTATTTCTTTTAAACAGTTTCGTCGTTTGGTGCATATCAGCACGACATTAGCGGTGATGTCGTTTGATAACACTCAAAGGATTTTAAATTGTTGTCTTTTAATTTCAAAAATACCAAAAAGATTTTAGGCTTGTTTTAATATAAACTTTATAAAAGCCAAAAAGATTTTATTTCTGCTTTATTTTCGATCGTACGATGTTGGAGCTCAAGTCTTCGTTACCTGAAACCTGACTGAAAACCGAACTGACTAAATCTTCATAAACGGTCAAAATTTGCAGATTTTGAAAGTTAGAATTTAAAATTGATAAATTTATTAAACTTTCAAACTGTCGGACGGTGTTTGATTTTGACATGGTCACTCGTGTGTCATTTGTTTATACTATTCCAAGCAGTTGTTCTCATTACGCGTTTAGATTTCTTGCATGTGCAGATTCTAAAGGCTAGGAGAACATGGTCGATGACAAGCCTTGGAATGAAGACACGACGAGAAGGCGCTCAAAAGATGAAGATGATCGAGTTGCCGCTGGCCATCATCAACACCACAAGGATCTCACTTCATAAAGATAAAGTCTTTTCACGAGCATAACTCAAGGGGGAGCTTATGTTAAGGGGGAGTTTGTCAACACACTTCCTACATGATACGGGTAGTTTGTTGATACACTCTCTACTTTCAAGACGTGAAGACTTTGAAGATCCTCCGGCATTGAAGACATGATAGGACATCAGAGTCTTGAAGACCTGAAGACCAAAGACTGTCGAAGTTCCAGACAAGTCTACACTTTTAGAAGAACAAGACAAAGCTTAGAGATCAAAGACAAAGCTACAGCCAAGGGGGAGTTTGTTGGTGCACTTGTGTCTGTACTTTGTCTGTATTGGGTCTGTATGTAAACGATGTCCTTAGTAGTCTGTAAGTTGACCAAGTCAACCATCCTCCGGTTTGACTTGGACAACAGTTGAAAGATGTTCTGATCGAAGGATAGCCTCGAAGGATACACCTGATCCTTCGAGGTGATCGAAAGATATGGTTCGACCATGGTTCGACCATTAGACCTCGAAGGATGATCCTTCGAGGTCCATGCTGATCTTTCGTGTAACATGTGGTCGACAGATGATCCTTCGGACCATCTGTCGAATCCTTCGAGCAGACCTGCTGAGCTGGGTATATATACCCATGCATGTGTTGAGAGTTCTAGAGTTCTGCCATTTTCACACACCCGAGAGATAGAAGCTTAGAGAGCTTTCTGCCCAGAACTCACTCACACACTTAGAGAGTTTATAGAACACTTCTGTAAACATTGAGCTTGTAACCGAACCTTCATTTGCATTAATACGACTAGTGTTAATCGGTGAATCTTTGTGTGTTTGTTTCTCTACTTGCTACTAACTCGGTTTGCTTGCTAGCTTGGATTCCGCACTCGCTAGTAGGTTTGTATAACAAGGTTTAGGTTCGTAATCCTCCGCGAAAAGGGACCTACATCTTTTAGCAAAAACTTAAGCTAAACAACATATTTGCTGTCGGCTATGGTCACAACGTAACTAGATCCCACTATTTTGCAAGAAATGAAAGGTAGTTTCGACACCTATGACAGTATTGTAGGGCTGGCATATCGGGTCAACCCGATCTGTTAAGACACGAACACGATAAGACACGAACATGAAACCTGTAAACACGAACACGACACGAAATCTTATCGTGTCAGATTTTCCAAACACGAACACGAACCTGTTAATAAACAGGTTACACGAAATGACCTGTTAAGACACGAAAATGTTGCCAACATATCATATGATCTGTTTAAGACATAAACAGGACCACGACCTCTTAAGACCCGAACACGACCTGTTAAGACACAAACATGACCTACTATTCCATATTTGAAATTAGCAATTATAGATCCTGTTTAATGAAAATTTAGTGAAGCTTGATGTCAGATCACACCAGCAACTAACATCATAGCACTCTTGGTATGAACAATAACTTAGAAAAAAAAAGTACAACCTCAATTAACCAATAATTGCAATCAAAACTCCTTTAACCTGGACTTGCAAATAATACCTTATATAACAAATTTGTAAAAAGCCTTCACTCAGCAGTGTTACTTGCTCCTTATTAGTTATAAAACTAGCAATCCTCATTGTTTCAAATGCATTGAAAAGAACATCCCCCAGATTAAATTTTAGAGAGAATGCAAAGGGGATATAGCGTTAAGATTTTAAATCCTATGATCTGGAAGGTTTCACCACCTAAAGGGATGCACCGACGGCCCTAAGCTTTACCAATCCATATACATTCTTGACAACATAATCATAGAAAGACGAAGATAAAAGTAGATAAAGAGAAGTCGAGCGATGAAGTTGAGCGGCGCCGGCGACTGAAGTGACTATGAAGGGTTGAGCGGAGGCGACTGAAGTGAACTGTGAAGGTGAAGGGTTGAGCCGCGGCGACTGAAGTGAACTGTGAAGGTGAAGGGTTGAGCGGCGGCCGGACATGAAGGAAACTTAGGGTTTATGTGAGCGTGAAGTCTAAAGACTAAAACTGTGAAAATTGATTTCAAAATTTAGGGTATACCGCCTGACTCTCCACATGTCCGGGTCCACACGGACCACACCCCATATATTTCATATATTTTTTTAATTTAAAATTATTAACAGGTCATTAACAGGTCTTAACAGGTTAACGGGTTTTGACCTGTTTAGACACGAAATTTAAACAGGTCTTATCGTGTCGACCTGTTTAGACACGAAACCTGTTAACTTCGTGTAGGTTCGTGTCGTGTTATCGTGTTCACCCGGAGGATCAAGTCAACCTCTATTCCCTGTTTTTTGACGAACCCGAGAGTGCGGAATCCAAACGGGTATGTTAAACCAAGTTACGAAAACGTAAATCACAAGATTCACCGATTAACACTCCAATGTATTAATCTAGAAAACGGTACAAAGCAATGTTTACAAGATGCTCTCATAAACTCTCAGTGTGTGTGTTTACAGTGTGTTCGCTCTGAAATCTATTCAGACTTCTCTCTAAGTGTTTCTGTCTGTTGTCTGATGTATATATAGTGAAGCCATGACGAAATCAAGTTGTCGACGAAGACTGAACAACGAAATCCAATATCTCGACGAAATCCAGGGATTTCATCACATGCTGTTTTCGTTGCACAGGGTCTTTTCGTCGCACAGAGTGTCTTCGTCATATGGGGTGTTGGGCCAATTGATTTCGTCATGTTGGGATTGGGCTTCTTCAATGTTGGGCCAATACAACAAACAGATAAACACATAAACAATTCTAAGTTGCAAACTGCACACACGCAGTTGCATTTACATCAATCATTACGAAGTAAATAGCATACTGAGTCAAGACAGGAGGATGCCTTGACTACGGCCTTCACTTCGTAGCCGAGTCGAACCGAGCCGAGCCGTATCCACATAATACGTATCAACACTGCTTAGTTGACCGGAGCAAAGGTGTGTTTTCAACTCAATTTCAAAGGGTAATTGTGTCTTTTGTATTTATTAATATTATTAAAACCAATAATTATTCATCCAGATCCGCAGTTCATCTTCTTCTCTTCGTATCATCATGTAGGTCCCTTTCACGGAGGATGACGAACCTAAACCTTGTTATACAAACCCACTAGCGAGTGCGGAATCCAAGCTAGTAAGCAAACCGGGATGAAACAAGTATAAACACAAACACACAAGGTTCACCGATTAACACCACTGTATTAATACGTATGAAGGTTTCGGTTACAAGCACAATGTTTACAAATCTAACTTGCAAACTCTCAAGTGTGTGTGTGTTTTCGGACAGAATGCTCTGAAGAACTCTATCTTTCTGTCTGTCTCTCTAAGTGTCTCCGTGAAACACAACACACTGCATGGGTATATATACACCCAGCCCAGCATGTCTGACCGAAGGATCCGATAGATGTCACGAAGGATCATCTATCGATGTTGCACCTATCGAAGGATCAGGAATATTGATCGAAAGATCATCTTTCGATCAAACTTCCATCGAAGGGTTCACAGTGACCTCGAAGGACTATCTATCGAGGTCCATCCATCGAAGGTTCAACTTTCGAGCTCATCGAAGGATCTAACTATCCTTCGATGAGATATCCTTCGAACCAGACATTTTACATTCACAAACTGTTTGGCCATGTCAAACTAGGAGGATAGTTGACTTGGTCAAACTTACAAGGCTAACTTGGACATCGTTTACATATAGACCGAATACAGACAAAGTACAGACACAAGTGCACCAACAAACTCCCCCTTGGCTGTAGCTTTGTCTCGAACTTCGATGGTCTTTGGTCTTCGAGTTCTCAAAACTCTGATGTCCTTTCAAGTCTTCAATGTCGGAGGATCTTCAAAGTCTTCACGTCTTGAAAGCAGAGAGTGTATCAACAAACTACCCGTATCATGTAGGAAGTGTGTTGACAAACTCCCCCTTAACATAAGCTCCCCCTTGAGTTATGCTCGTGAATGACTTGATCTTTACGAAGTGAGATCCTTGTGGTGTTGATGATGGCCAGCGGCAACTCGATCATCTTCATCTTTTGAGCGCCTTCTCGTCGTGTCTTCATTCCAAAGCTTGTCATCGACCATGTTCTCCTAGCCTTTAGAATCTGCACATACAAGAAATCTAAACGCGTAATGAGAACAACTGCTTGGAATAGTTAGTATAACCAAATGACACACGAATGACCATGTCACAATCAAACACCGTCCGACAGTTTGAAAGTTTAATAAATTTGTTAATTTTAGTCTTTAACTTTCAAAACATGCAAATTTCGACCGTTTATGAAGATTTAGTCAATTCGGTTTTCGTTCAGGTTTCAGGTAACGAAGACTTGAGCTCCAACATCGTACGATCGAAAATAAAGTAGAAATAAAATCTTTTTGGCTTTTACAAAGTTTATATTAAAACTCACCTAAAATCTTTTTGGTATTTTTGAAATTAAAAGGCAACAATTTTAATATCCTTTGAGTGTTATCAAACGACATCACCGCTAATGTCGTGCTGATATGCACCAAACGACGAAACTGTTTAAAAGAAAACAATAAAAGTAAAGCAGTAAATAAATAAATATATACAAACATTCTTTTTGCGAGTTTCGAGGGTAAGAGAATCATATCAGTGTACGGTCATGTCAAAACACTCTTGTTGTTCAATTAGTTAACATTAAAATAAGCATCCTATAACAATTATCGGTATTGTTGTCCACTTAAGCTCAACTTATCAGATGTAATCATGGCGAGGGGATACGTTAAGGTATGATTTATACTTACCGACCGGTGTTCATCCACATCACGACACATTCCCGTATCAAGGTATGCACGAGAATTCATCTTACCGGTGAGTATACCGATTATCATCTGTTTGACCGTATAAGCTGTGAGAAACTCACTTATTTTGATTTGAAAACAAGCCCTATGTGATATAATCACTTATTGATGAGGAACTTGATTTTCATATGCATGAGGGCACAGGTGCAAGTCCGTGAACAGGTCAGTACTTCCGTACAGCAGAGAGACGAACTTGACACCCGGATAAATGTGATATTTTATCACTTATTTGTTTTGGACATGTGATTGTTTATCACTTATTAAGGTCGAATGCAGTATGTAATATGTACACGTATGTATAGTATCATGGAAGATCTAGACTTGCGTCCCCGTTATTTTTCGGTAAAAGATACAACCATGATACCCAGATGATAAGCAGCATAAAGACCGAATATCTCAGAACCTCGGCAATCTATCAAACAAAATTTCGGTACTAAGACCATATGCCAATGAGTGGTTCCCACCTGGTCTTCAGTCGATTAAGATTTATATCACCCTGCACACTTTAAAATGATTGTGAGCCTACCGATACATCTTATATAGAGCTGCTTATCGTTTTTCATTTAAGGTTTAAAGAGGTTTGGATAGACCACTGATGTGCTATCATTTTCTCTTTTGCTCGCCAGGAAACTCATTTTTGTTTTTCTATTGTTTTTGTGTTTTTGAAATTTTTCGATGTTTTTGGATTTTCAGATTTTCAGATTTACTCCCCCTAAAATCAATAAACTAAGACAAATTTAAAACACACAAAGATATATACAAAAATGATTTTCCGATGTTGGTTTACTCTTGCTTGACCTTAATGCCGTTTACCAATAATAAGAAGTCAAATCTAGATTTGTCAAAAGCTTTGGTAAATAAGTCGGCACGTTGGTCATCGGTGTGGACCTTAACAACATCGATTAGCCTTTTCTCAAAGCAATCACGTATGAAGTGATATTTGATTTCGATGTGTTTGGTCTTTGAATGCTGCACAGGATTTTTAGTGATATCTAAAGCAGCAGAATTATCAACGTAAATAGGAGTAGTTAGGAATTCAAAACCGTAGTCCCGCAATTGTTGTTGGATCCAAAGAACTTGGGAGCAACAACTTGAGGCAGCAATGTATTCAGCTTCGCATGTTGATGTAGCGACGCATGTCTGCTTCTTGCACTGCCATGTGACTAGGCGATTTCCTAAAAACTGACATCCAGCCGTTGTGGATTTGCCGTCGATTTTGCATCCGCCAAAATCAGAATCACTGAAAGCTACCAATTCAAAGTTATTATCCCTAGGGTACCACAGACCGGTGTCAGGGTACGTCTTCAAATAACGAAAAATCCTTTTGACAGCTGCAAGATGTGAGGCCTTCGGGTTAACTTGATATCTGGCAAGCAGGCACGTTGGGTACATTATATCTGGCCTTGATGCTGTGAGGTACATAAGAGATCCGATCATTGCGCGGTAGTATGAAGCACTAACAACTTCACCCTTCAAGTCAGGAGTAATTCCGTGATTAGTTGGCAATGGGGTACCAATGGGCGTTGCATCCGACATCTGGAACCGGCTCAAGATGTCACCAACATATTTAGTCTGATGGATGAATATCCCAGACTCAGTTTGTTGCACTTGTAGGCCCAAGAAGAAATTCATTTCCCCCATAGCACTCATCTCGAACTTATCCTGCATAATGCGCTCGAAATTCCTACACAAAGCATCATTAGTAGAACCAAAAATAATATCATCAACATATACCTGTACCAGAAGAAGATCCCCATCTTGTTCTTTGATGAAGAGAGTACAATCGATAAGACCTCTTCGAAAACCGTTCTCCAGCAGATATGTAGATAAGGTTGCATACCAAGCTCGTGGCGCTTGATGAAGACCATAGAGAGCTTTGTTGAGCAACCAAACCCGATCGGGATGGACAGGATCTTCAAAACCTGGAGGCTGTTCGACATATACCTCTTCTTCAACCACACCATGTAGAAATGCACTTTTGACGTCCATCTGATAAACCTTGAATCCTTTGAAAGACGCATAGGCTAGAAAGATTCGAATTGCTTCGAGACGTGCAACAGGTGCATACACTTCGTTGTAGTCGATCCCTTCAATCTGACGAAAACCTTGAACGACTAAACGAGCTTTGTTCCGAATAACCACTCCACGGTCGTCTTTCTTGCATTTGAAGACCCATCGAGTGCCAATCTTCTTGTAGTTCTCAGGCTTTTCAACAAGCTTCCAAACACCAAGCTTTTGAAATTGCTGCAATTCTTCCTGCATGGCTTCAACCCAAGCACTGTCTTTCAATGCTTCTTTCCACGACTTTGGTTCTTCTTGTGACACGTAACACGCGAAGTTGGCCAGATTCTCTTATAGCTGAATACAAACCAGCATTCCGATTGTTTCTCAGCTGATTACGCGTCTGCACACCGCGATGGACATCTCCTATAATATTCTGCTGGGGGTGGGTATCATGAATCCTCATTTCAGGATTATCTGGCACACGAGCATTGATACCCAAATTGGTAAGATTAAGATCAACAACCAACTCCACACCAGGAATGTGTGTAGAAGTGGATGCATTCCCTTCACCAGAGGCACCTTGAACAGGAGCAGCTGGAGCTGAAGATCCTTCAGCTGCATCATGATATTCATCATCTTCAGAAGATTCATTATAATCAGCAGCATCTTCATAAACCTCATTTTGAACCATATTGTTGACTGACGAAGAAGCTTGAGGGTCAACAACAATAGGTCTAACCAAAGGCGAGACAGCAGCGTTGTCACTTTCCAACAACATCCTAGCCGCTGCTGATTCTTCGTCAAAGGTTGGCAGATTGAAGGAGTCAAATAGTCCATCATAATCGAACATCCACGGATCACCCGGAGCCCTAACAGGACTCGTGTACCTTTGAACCCTCACTTCACTCCATAGTTCAATCTTTTTGGTAGCTAGATTCCAAACACGAAAATTCGGAGTAGCATATCCAAGGAAGAAACCCTCGATAGCTCTTGCACCAAACTTTCCATCTGGTTCAATCATAGTACATGGAGCACCAAACGGTTCAAGGTAAGAAAGATCCGGTTTCCTTTTCTGAAGGAGTTCGAAGCAAGTCTTGCCATGTCTCTTTACTGTAAGAACTCTGTTTAACGTGTAGCATGCAGCCGATACAGCCTCCCCCCAGAATTGAATAGGGAGTTCCGACTCTACTAACATTGTTCTTGCAGTTTCTATAATCGTCCGATTCTTCCTCTCAGCGACACCATTTTGTTGTGGAGTATAACGAGAACTGTACTCATGAAGAATGCCTTTAGAAGTACAAAACTCATCCATAACTTGATTCTTGAATTCGGTTCCATTGTCGCTTCGGATCCTCTTCACTTTCAACGAATAGAGATTCTCCAACATTGTAAGAAGATCCTTGAGGATGCCAGGAGTTGCACTCTTGTGTGCCATGAAGGATACCCAAGAAAATCTAGAGTAGTCATCAGTAACTACTAAACAATAGGCATCACCGAACGTTGTTTTGTGCTTCATAGGTCCAAAAAGGTCCATATGAAGACGTTCGAGAGGCATGCTGACAGTGTTGATTTTCTTCAAAGGGTGAGACTTCTTTGTTTGCTTCCCCTTTTGGCACGAGACACAGATATCTTGTAAGTGAAAACTTCTAACAGGCACACCATTCACTAGATTATTTTTCACCAAATGGTTCATCTTCCTCAAGTGAATGTGTCCCATTCTTCTGTGCCAAGATATAGACTCCTTTTCCGTGGCTTTTAAGACAAAGCAAGTGACTTGTGCAGATGTTGTAATCGCTTGGCTCATGTCGAGAATATAAAGATCATTAACTCTCGGAGCCGATAAGAGAATCCATTCTTGTGGAATTTTGAATCCAGGTTTCAGCACATAGCAGCCGGCATCATCAAAATGCACGGTGAATTTCTTATCGCAGATTTGCGACACACTGAGAAGATTGTGATCAATTTGCTTAACATAATTGATCTTATCGAAGCACACGATGCCGTTGGAGATACTTCCCTCTCCAGTGATAAAACCGCCTTTGTCACCCGCAAAAGCAACATACCCTCCTCTAATGTTTCTCACGTCGTATAGGAGCCGTAAGTCACCGGTCATGTGCCTGGATGCTCCACTATCAACATACCAATGACTATTAATAGTTCCTCCTAGAACATCCTGCACATGTCATTTAAACACATCAGTTGAGAATGGGGACCCAAGCCTTAGTGGTCTTGGGTCGTCCCTGAGCATCACGAAACGTGATATCAATCTCTTGATGGTTTTCAAGAACAATTGCTCCCCCTGAATAGTCACCCGCCTTAGGTAACCAAGTTCGTTTTTGCCTACCAGTTTTTGAAGATTCTGGTTTTACAGGTTGTGACACACTTGGTTCCTTTTGAACTGTTTTAACTTCAGATTTTAAAGCTTTTTCAACAGTTTTCATGTTCTTACGTCGTTGTTTAGTTTCTTGTTCTTTTACAGTTCGTTTATCATGTTTAGGTGAAACTGACCGACGTTGAGGGTGAACTGTTTCAGGTGGAGCTTTCTCAACAAATTTACTCTTTGCAGCATTTGGGCAGTTTCTGATGATGTGCCCAATTTCTCCACATTTAAAACATGTTCTCCTTTCAACAGATTTTGGAGAACTTGATTGACCACAAGATGTCGAACTCGTGGAACCCGAGGTACTAGCCTTTTCATCACACCCATTTGTGCGTTGAGTGTAATTGTTATCACTGTTACGCTTTAAGATTGTTACTTGTTTTACAAAATCCGTGTTAGATTTGTTTTCAAAAGTTTCAATCTTATCAGTACCCTTGGATGACACGAACTTGACATCTTTTGCTTTCTTTTGAAAACGAGCTCCTTTTGTTTCAGACTTCATCTGAGAGTCTTTATGCTTTTGAGCTCGTCTGACTGGTTGTTTACCATTAGAAGCAGTAGGTTGTTGAGTGATTGAAGGTTTTTGTTTACCAAACTGTTTTCTAATCTCAGCCTTAGGAATTGGATCACATTGTGTTACCACAATTCCCGGAAGTGTTTTTCCCAAAAATTTGTTTGTGTTGTCTTCAAAGACTTTGTCAATCAAAGATTTATTTACATTTTTAATTGGGAAAACATGATCTGAGTAGATTTTATTATCTCCAACCAATGTATACAACACGTTACTGCTTTTAACAGTAGTCACACCTGTCTTATCAGCTTTGACAGGATCAATCACTTGCTTCTTAACAGATGGAACATCAGGAGTATCAGGATCACAAAGAATGTGATTCTCTCGTGGAATAACTACTCCTTTCATCTTGTTAAGTGATTTATCCCGTTCACCTACATCCACTTCTGACTCATCATCCGATGTCTCATAGTCCTCGATAATTGGAGGACTTTGCTTCACGGATGATGAAGTTTCCGGTTGCTCAGAAGATATATTTGAAGAATTGTCCGGTTTGAACCCTAGGCCAGCAGCAAATTCCTCAACATCAAGAGGCACACTGGGTTCATACCGAGGCATTTCATCCTCATCAGGCATCTTAGTATAATTGTTCATCAAGGGGGGCGGACATTTCTTATACCCTATGCCTTTCTGATTTCCCTTCGGTTGTTGAACCTCGATGATGTGATCAAGCACAAATTGGGAGTTAGAATAACTATCCAATTTTTGTTTGATCGCATCATGCTCACATTGGGCAATGGCTAATTGCTTCTTAGTTTCTTCCACAATGTTAATATATTCATTTATACTTACTTGCTTGTGGTAAACTACTTTGTTAACCTCGGACACATTTTTCTTTAATGTTTCTATTACAGATTTAAATTCTTTTTCATTCCGAGTTAAAGCCATGTTCGCCTCTTTGCATTTCGACAGTTCAATAACCAAATTCTGATTATGACTATGAATCTTTTCTGATTCAAGCTTCATATCAGCACATGATTTACAAACACTAGGAGCAGGAGGTTCAGAATTTACCTGACTAGAAGAGGCTGAACCGTTTGCCATAAAGGCAGTTTGAAAAGAAAAAGCTCCATCTTCAGAAAATAACTTCTCCATTTCCTTTGATGCAGTAGCCGCCTTTCTAATCAGAATTGATTTCTGACATTTAAGCTCATCAGCTTCATTCAGTAGATCCTGAATATCATCATCTCCTTCCTCCTTCACATCAGGCTCTGAGTGATTATCCCCAGAAACAGAGCCTTCTTCATCAGAACTTCCAGAATAACCAGAACTGTCATCACTTCCAGAAGACTCTTCTTTATTAACATGCTCGATGATCTTTGCATAACAAGCTGTTCCACTTCTCTGATCATCATCACCAAACTGAACTGACAGTCACATCCCTCATCTGCTTGAACAGCCAGAGCCCGATTGGGATTTGAAGTTCCAGGCTGGCCCTGATTGTTATTAACTGCCACCATCCTCCTCTCACGGTTCTCTTGCTGGGCATTCACATTTGTAGTACTCGTCTGGTTTCTGAAAGGGTTGTGATTGCCATGTTTTGTTGGTAGAGTGCACTCACGTTTGAAGTGCCCTTTATTACCACAGTTGAAGCATGTCACGGCGTTGATATCAAACCCATACTTCGTATCTTTCTTTCCTTCCAACGAAGTTCTACCAGTACGAGCCATAAAGTCTTTGGCCCTTCTAACCGCACTTGCAAAAGCCCACTTAATATCCATCAACTCCATTTCTTCCTTGTCGATCTGTTGATAATCTTCATTGGTCATGTTGATGTTTCCAAGCTGACCTGCTACCAATCCACAGTAAGCACTGACCATTGTATTAATAATTTCCATGTGCTCCTTAGCAACTTCAATGCTGAGGTGTGAAAGGTTTGAATTATCGACTCGGATTATGTGAGGATTTTGAGGTTGAGGATTGTTTGTATAATGAGCCTGCTGTTGTTGTTGTGGAGGTTGAACTTGTGGCTGTGTTGGAACAGGAATGTAAGACCTCGGATCGAATTGAGGTTGTGGTGGAGCAGCCGTTGACTGAGGAAACGGAAAGGAACTTGTGTTGGACACAAAAGCAGTCTGCAGTTTAGGTTGCTGTTGCTGAGCTGCAGCGGATCTTGCCAAAGCATCGAAGCCTGGAAGGTACATTTCTGTATTCTGAGGAGCTGGAGCACGCCTTGCTTTCCTGATTTCTTCATCATTTTTATGTTCCAGCTTCTGAATGAACTCGTAGATGTTAACCGTGTCTAGAGTTCCAGTGTGCTTCAACAACTCAATAAATGAACTCCATTTTGGAGGCAAAGCGTCAGCAAACCTATTCACCATGTCTTGTTGAGTAGAAACAACCCCATAAGCACACATTTCACTGATCAGATGATAGAAACGGGTTGTCATATCATTTAGAGTTTCGTTTTCCAAAAACTGAAACGATTCAAACTCTTTCTTCAACAAATCATGACGAGACTTTCGAGCAGCTGCATTGCCTTCTCCTCTAGCTACTAAGGCATCCCACAACGTTTTCGTGGTCTTGCAGTAGGAGAACTGATGATAGATATCTTTGTTGAGTGCTTGTGTAAGTGTAGCAAAGGCCTTTTTCTCCAATTCATAAGCCTTCTTGTCATTTTCCAGCATGTTGGCATAACCTTCTGAAGTGGACGCAGCAGTTTCAAGATTAGTATTGAATGCATTGATGAAACACGTCCAAAGATCGGTGCTTTGCCCTTGAACATACGTGTGAAAACGGTTTTTCCATGATGGAAAATCGTTCATATGGTTCAACTTCGGTGGACGATTGTTGCTTCCCGTTTCGCTTTCACTAATCAAAAGGTTTTGAATGCTTTGACTTTGATTGGATACCAAAGCCCATTGACTTGGACTAATTGATGGCGGTGGAAACATACTTTTTGCCCAAGCATCAGCAGAAGTTAATTCTTGACTAGATTGTGAGTTCAAACTCCAATCCCAAGGACTTGTACAACTCATTTTGATCAATTATTAATAGATAACCTACACAAACACAAACTGTTAAATGCAAACAGACCCGAAATGAAAGACACAACCAGGTTCGAAAGATCAATACTTGTTCGAATGATCAACAGTGTTCGAACGATCACTGTTGAGTTTCGAACAATGACTTCGAAAGATTGACTTCGAAGGATTGACCACACGAAGGATCCTTATCTTTCGAAAGATGATTTCGAAAGATTCTCCTTATATTTCGAACACAGATCTCGAAAGATTCACCAATACGAAGGATCCTTATCTTTCGTAGAGTAACAGTAGCTCGAAAGATGTATCCTACGACAAGATTCCTTGGCTCGAAAGATAGAACACAGGCTTCGAAGGATATTCGAAGGATGGGTATCTGTCGAGCCTCCTTGATCGAAAGATTATCTTTCGATGTCGAAGGATGTCTTTCGAAGAGCTCTGACACAACTGAAAAGGTGACAGGTTGGTGAAAAAGGTGACAGGTTGGTGTACGAACTTTCGGCAGAAGGGATGTTCTGCACACGATTTTTCACCAACTTTTTGACTTTCAAACAAGATTTCCCAAAAAGGCAAATCTTATCCAACAAGTCCAGTCACCGGAGATAACCGGAATCTTGGCCGGAAAATTCAAAGTCACTTAAAAACAAGTTTTCAAGTTACCCAACCCAACCTAGAACACTCCCGAAGGTTTAGAACTCGTTTTTCAGTTTTAAGATACAAGAAAAACCACCAAAACGGGTGCTAAACCTAGTGTCCAAACACACCAAGAACTTGAACAAACCCGGTTTTAAACAAGGTAAAGAGCCACGGCTCTGATACCACTTGTAGGTCCCTTTCACGGAGGATGACGAACCTAAACCTTGTTATACAAACCCACTAGCGAGTGCGGAATCCAAGCTAGTAAGCAAACCGGGATGAAACAAGTATAAACACAAACACACAAGGTTCACCGATTAACACCACTGTATTAATACGTATGAAGGTTTCGGTTACAAGCACAATGTTTACAAATCTAACTTGCAAACTCTCAAGTGTGTGTGTGTGTTTTCGGACAGAATGCTCTGAAGAACTCTATCTTGCTGTCTGTCTCTCTAAGTGTCTCCGTGAAACACAACACACTGCATGGGTATATATACACCCAGCCCAGCATGTCTGACCGAAGGATCCAATAGATGTCACGAAGGATCATCTATCGATGTTGCACCTATCGAAGGATCAGGAATATTGATCGAAAGATCATCTTTCGATCAAACTTCCATCGAAGGGTTCACAGTGACCTCGAAGGACTATCTATCGAGGTCCATCCATCGAAGGTTCAACTTTCGAGCTCATCGAAGGATCTAACTATCCTTCGATGAGATATCCTTCGAACCAGACATTTTACATTCACAAACTGTTTGGCCAAGTCAAACTAGGAGGATAGTTGATGTAACACCCCCAAAATTCCACCTGCGGGAACCCCGCGAGGCGTGTTACGCATCAGAGTTCGAGCCACCAATCACATTGAACCAATGATAAATATTTAGATAAGTCATGACATTAATTATCAAACAAGATGTCTTCATGATATCAATTCTCAAAAGTTGTGTAGCGGAAGCATGTAATCGTTTCATAATAATAATCAAATCAATGTATTGTTTATAAGTGAATCCAAGAGTCTCGATCCATGACCACTCCAGCACTTCCAGATAGCAAGTCCATGTTCCAAGGTTAACGACCTACAAGCATGCAAACAAGTGTGTCAGACTACGCTGGTGAGTTCAAAGTGTTGCTTACGTGTTATGTTACCAGTTATATGTTAATGCGATTTAATGTTGCGTTACGATGTTGCTCATGTTAGATACCCTAGGGAGTGTGCCCATAAGTATCCGGGGAGTGGGTACCCCTTAACGACCGTTTGCTATGTTGCCTTCGTTAGATACCCTAGGGAGAGTGCCCATATGTATCCGAGGAGTGTGCCTCTAACAACCATAGCCATACCCAGATAATTAGTTCACGCCCGTCCTTACGGCCCGGTGTGAGGTTTCCCACCTAATAGCGCTATCAACTAATCACCCCCATTGCCCTCCAGGCAATAACCAAAACCGATTAAGTTATTTACCCAATGTTTCCCTTCCAAATGTTTACCAGTTGTCCCAAACCACCGGGACGCATGCTTGAGAAAATGCAATGAACTCACCTGGGATTGCTCGGTATGATATACAATAGTTCAATTAAGCTACAAAGTGATCAACCACGTCCTATCACAGTTACCATACAAGTCAGGTTTGGTTCGAGTAAAGCACGTCTAGTTACACAGAGTTAATCACGTTACGGACACATATAGATCATGGTAAACAGGTATCACATATTGTCAGTCAAGTTCATATCATGCTAACACGTATACACAACCAAAGGTAAAGCCCAGTAACAAGCGGCCTAATATCTAAACAGAAAACGGCCCAACAAATAGTGTTCAAGTCTGATTAGAAAGCCCAATCATAAAAATACTCGGCCCAAACAAAAGCCTTGTGCGACTGAACTGGATTGTGCGATCGGCCTTTGGGCTTGTCCGGCCCAAATACTAAATCGACATTTCTTGTGCGGTCCGACTAATACCCATCATGCTACCTCCTAACATTTAACAACACAATACTAACCAATATAATCTATCCTTCATTGGACTCTCATTTTCGTAATAGCTAATTCATTTAATGGATCTCGGCCCACTATCCATACATTCGTTTAGTGGATTAGAAGCCTATCGAAATAGCATGATATTACTAATTTTGATCATAGTTATTATTATCAAGAATTCATGAAATCAAGTCAATCTGATCATAAGCAACTTCATGTTATCACAAAACTTCTATCACCTAACTAAGATAATTGAAATTGATATTCCATATCCTAACCACCCATCGATTCTACTGTGTGGATGAAACTTCCCAACTTTCACATATATTCATAATTAACAACATTAAAAATCCACCAGTTAACCCCCTACCCGGCCCGAATCAACCGAGCCCAGTTCCCGTGTGGCCCAAGTAAGTAAACGACCAGCCCAACTAACATACCATGGAACAGTCTCGTGCAAGTCTTACTTGATCAGTTTATTGGACTTTCAATATTTCAGCAATTTCTAATTATTCAAACACCATGGTAATCAATATTTCAGCAATTTCTAATTATTCAAACACCATGGTAATCATGCATATATAATTCCTATATAATTCCTACAGGTTTCCTCTATAAACATGCTCATATGTGATTCACAACAATTTATTTAACACACAAGATAGTTACACTCACCAAGATTAGTAAGCCGAGGGGGGTATAGGCGCTGATCAGGGCTTCGCACCAATGAGAGAATTGCCATCGAAGATTAAGAGAATTAGGGTTTGAAAGAGTTTACAATATGTTGATACGTAACACACATATGCGTGTATATACATTAATAAAAGAAGCCAGCCCAAAAATTACTATTCAGTTGGGCTCTAACAGGCCCAAACATGGATCCGATGCTCATATGATGTATCCGGTGCATCGATGGGCTCAGTTTTGGGCTCCGGGTGTGGGTGCGTGCGCGTATGGGCCGATACGAGTAATGTAGGGATTTAAGGTGTGAGCATGCCACCCATATATGTGGCCAAAATACAAGTATTAACAGTTTTAGTTTAACGGAGAATTATAACAGATTCGAGCGTTCTAATACACATGAGAGACACTACAAGGAGTTAAGATCACAAGATAAACGTTACTAATCTTAGAAGTTCAGGTTGTCACATCATCCCCAACTTGAAAGAAATTTCGTCCCGAAATTTGACAAGTAAGCACAAAGAAATGAAGTGGAGAAATCAATGTTGCTGTGGATTTTGCTCAGGTGTCACATCCTCCCCATGTTACAGAAATTTCGTCCTCGAAATTTAAGCTATATTATACTCTAGGCTCCAATTATGGGTTTGTCGATAATTCACTAAACACGTAGTTAAATACGGTTTCACGAAAGTTCACTAAATAATATATAAGTCATATAGCATATAAAGTCAGATAACATATAAATTCACATAAGTTATATTTCTTTATTTGTTCAGGAATAGTGTTCTAATTGTTCATCAACGTTCGAGTACAACCCATGTGTAATTCCGTAATTCCCCGAATTACCGTTATGTGAGTGTTATGCATGAATGAGTGTTTGAGGTAATAGAGTTTGTGTTAATTGTGTTAAACTAAAAATGTCTTGCTCCTAAGTAGAAACACAAGTTGAGTTAATAGGAGCTTGATAATGAAGAATGTTGTGACAAGTTATGCTAAGCTCAAGAGATGCTCACAAAAGTTGAAATACGAGTGTGTCGTTCATCTGTATGGCATTGCCTGATGCATTTAACATGTGCGACCAGGGGGGGGTTGTTGCACTAAATATAACTTGGGTGAGCTATACGCCTTCGAATTTGGGAACTTGCCAAAAAGGCAGTGTTTAGTTATCATGGATGTTGTATATTAAGTAGCCAACACTTCACGAAGCAAGTGTATCTAATGTATATCTAGAGCTTACCAGAATTGAGGCGAATGTCGTACATCATAAACGAAGGGTCGACGAGATAAACCGAACTGGAAATGTGTTAAGGTAGTTTGTTACAGGCTAAAATGCTCAACCCTCAAATCACGTGTGTCGGGCGCATTACCAAGATTTTCTCGAAGCAAAATATGTGAATGTGATAAAGTGAGTGTAAGAGATATATGTTTATATATGGTATCGCTACCGGCGATCAGAACTGGTGCAGTCACCCCTATCGAAGATCAAAGGTGATGCCATCGTATGTAAGAATTCGAGAAAGAAAATATAATTTCTTGGAACAGGTGATTCAAGAAATCCAATCAATCGATTGAATGACAACTCAAGTTAGGCATTAATCCCTATTTCAGACTGGTATCATCTTGACTCGTTCGTTCAGAGGGAAAAGAGATTTTCAGTTGATATTGATCGTGATAATTTGGTCGCAGTTGGTTGTAGTAGATGACCAGCCATCGGTCAAAGGGAGATAAGCATGGAACAAAGAGGTCGATGAAGCTATACATGAGTATGGTGCTTTCACACAAGAGGGAATTTTGACCTTGGCATGCCTTACGTAAGTAATAATTTTATTTTTTTATGTTATTGCACATTGATGATCTTAAGTATGACTCATTCCTCGAGTGACGTTCGTAGAGAGTGATTTAGCCAAGCGAGGATTAGCGTATAACAGGGCTATGCAAGAACTATGGTATTTATTTTAGCACAACAAGATAAGACGCGAAGAATATACCAAAACGCGGTTATCATCAATCTGTTCCATTTAATTGTTTTAGAATCATGAGTAAAGTAGCAAATCCGATGATGATGGTGTAGTTGGTTGCACACACAAACGGTATAAGTAGAAATAAGGTGACACTACCGGTCATTGGAAGCGTTACATTGAGGGTGTTGACACAATAAGAATTATGTTGAAGAGTAACGGTTGGTCGAATTCATAGTGATCCGGTTTAATCGGAGCATTTTCCACAGTCATCGAGCCTGCCGTATGCGAATAAGAATGGTTTACTAAGATCTATACACGAAATTGAGTGTGTAATTGGTCGAACATGTATGAAGCCAACTTTGAAGGGTTGAACTAAGGCGTGTGTATTAGGAACATCAAGTACGTCACCAAAAGGTTTCATTACAAGGACACGAAAATATTTTCGAAATGGTATGGTCATAAAATAATACACAACCATCCTCAGAGTACAAGAAGTGATCACTACGTATCAAAAGAAGAGTTTATCAGGTTATTTTTAAACTAGAGCACAATGTTATAGGAGTTTATGCGTAGTCAATCGAGAATGTAGTGTGACCATGATAATGGAATGATAGGTTTATCTATATCAAGAACAGTATCTAACTGTCACCTTAAACGATAAGCGTCGGCCAAGGCAAGGGCTAGGGGATAGACTAGTTTAGAGAGGAAAACTGTTATGTAATAGCAATTCTAGCAATACAAGGAGTAAGATTATTGTTTATATCATCATGTTTATCCGGGAGTTGATTAACTTATACCTCCGTCCTCCGTTGTCTCTCATGGTTCTATATAAGAGAAGGGGACAATCTTAAGGGTCGAAATGGGGTAAAAGTCGAGTATCACATTGAAATCTACAAACTACCAAGTTTACACACAATAGGGCAGAACCCTTCTCACGCTCGATAAGCCTCACTGGGACTTGCATGCACCCCGCGTTATTATTAAGTGTGCACCCATAATAATAAGGCAATTTGCATGCTTATCTCAGTGCCTCTTAGCTTGCGCTCAAAGCTTCCCCCCGTTCAAACAACACAACAGATGATATCACAGTTCTATGGTTTACATGAGTCAAAGAGTAGTGTCACACTATCGAGTCACTATGGTGTTAAATGTTTCAGTTCATGTGTGCTGTGAGTGTGTGACTGCTAAGCAAGTAATGCAATGAGTGAGAGAGACGAACCTTGCAATCTGGAGCTGAGTGTCATGATCGATTTTCGAAGTTGTTCGGTTATAGTCTGGTTTTACAAAACGTTTTAAAACCTAGTTCACTATAACCAGTGGCTCTGATACCAACTGTAACACCCCCAAAATTCCACCTGCGGGAACCCCGCGAGGCGTGTTACGCATCAGAGTTCGAGCCACCAATCACATTGAACCAATGATAAATATTTAGATAAGTCATGACATTAATTATCAAACAAGATGTCTTCATGATATCAATTCTCAAAAGTTGTGTAGCGGAAGCATGTAATCGTTTCATAATAATAATCAAATCAATGTATTGTTTATAAGTGAATCCAAGAGTCTCGATCCATGACCACTCCAGCACTTCCAGATAGCAAGTCCATGTTCCAAGGTTAACGACCTACAAGCATGCAAACAAGTGTGTCAGACTACGCTGGTGAGTTCAAAGTGTTGCTTACGTGTTATGTTACCAGTTATATGTTAATGCGATTTAATGTTGCGTTACGATGTTGCTCATGTTAGATACCCTAGGGAGTGTGCCCATAAGTATCCGGGGAGTGGGTACCCCTTAACGACCGTTTGCTATGTTGCCTTCGTTAGATACCCTAGGGAGAGTGCCCATATGTATCCGAGGAGTGTGCCTCTAACAACCATAGCCATACCCAGATAATTAGTTCACGCCCGTCCTTACGGCCCGGTGTGAGGTTTCCCACCTAATAGCGCTATCAACTAATCACCCCCATTGCCCTCCAGGCAATAACCAAAACCGATTAAGTTATTTACCCAATGTTTCCCTTCCAAATGTTTACCAGTTGTCCCAAACCACCGGGACGCATGCTTGAGAAAATGCAATGAACTCACCTGGGATTGCTCGGTATGATATACAATAGTTCAATTAAGCTACAAAGTGATCAACCACGTCCTATCACAGTTACCATACAAGTCAGGTTTGGTTCGAGTAAAGCACGTCTAGTTACACAGAGTTAATCACGTTACGGACACATATAGATCATGGTAAACAGGTATCACATATTGTCAGTCAAGTTCATATCATGCTAACACGTATACACAACCAAAGGTAAAGCCCAGTAACAAGCGGCCTAATATCTAAACAGAAAACGGCCCAACAAATAGTGTTCAAGTCTGATTAGAAAGCCCAATCATAAAAATACTCGGCCCAAACAAAAGCCTTGTAAGACTGAACTGGATTGTGCGATCGGCCTTTGGGCTTGTCCGGCCCAAATACTAAATCGACATTTCTTGTGCGGTCCGACTAATACCCATCATGCTACCTCCTAACATTTAACAACACAATACTAACCAATATAATCTATCCTTCATTGGACTCTCATTTTCGTAATAGCTAATTCATTTAATGGATCTCGGCCCACTATCCATACATTCGTTTAGTGGATTAGAAGCCTATCGAAATAGCATGATATTACTAATTTTGATCATAGTTATTATTATCAAGAATTCATGAAATCAAGTCAATCTGATCATAAACAACTTCATGTTATCACAAAACTTCTATCACCTAACTAAGATAATTGAAATTGATATTCCATATCCTAACCACCCATCGATTCTACTGTGTGGATGAAACTTCCCAACTTTCACATATATTCATAATTAACAACATTACAAATCCACCAGTTAACCCCCTACCCGGCCCGAATCAACCGAGCCCAGTTCCCGTGTGGCCCAAGTAAGTAAACGACCAGCCCAACTAACATACCATGGAACAGTCTCGTGCAAGTCTTACTTGATCAGTTTATTGGACTTTCAATATTTCAGCAATTTCTAATTATTCAAACACCATGGTAATCAATATTTCAGCAATTTCTAATTATTCAAACACCATGGTAATCATGCATATATAATTCCTATATAATTCATACAGGTTTCCTCTATAAACATGCTCATATGTGATTCACAACAATTTATTTAACACACAAGATAGTTACACTCACCAAGATTAGTAAGCCGAGGGGGGTATAGGCGCTGATCAGGGCTTCGCACCAATGAGAGAATTGCCATCGAAGATTAAGAGAATTAGGGTTTGAAAGAGTTTACAATATGTTGATACGTAACACACATATGCGTGTATATACATTAATAAAAGAAGCCAGCCCAAAAATTACTATTCGGTTGGGCTCTAACAGGCCCAAACATGGATCCGATGCTCATATGATGTATCCGGTGCATCGATGGGCTCAGTTTTGGGCTCCGGGTGTGGGTGCGTGCGCGTATGGGCCGATACGAGTAATGTAGGGATTTAAGGTGTGAGCATGCCACCCATATATGTGGCCAAAATACAAGTATTAACAGTTTTAGTTTAACGGAGAATTATAACAGATTCGAGCGTTCTAATACACATGAGAGACACTACAAGGAGTTAAGATCACAAGATAAACGTTACTAATCTTAGAAGTTCAGGTTGTCACAGTTGACTTGGTCAAACTTACAAGGCTAACTTGGACATCGTTTACATATAGACCGAATACAGACAAAGTACAGACACAAGTGCACCAACACATCATCATCATATCATTTTCGTCACCATGTCATCATCATATCATCTTCATCTTCTTCTCTTCATATCATCATCATCATATCATCTTCACATTGAGAAGTCAATCCCCTATACATTTCCCTAGCAATTTCAAAACACTATTTTTGAAACTATACTGTGATCAGAGATAACCCATCACCTTAATGGACTATTTACACATTAAACCTAGTCACACACATACAAAATAACCCTGATTTCGAGTCAAGAACCCATTATCAAAGTGATTTGTGTGTAAAAATGTTACCTTTGGTTCTGAGCTTAAAAGGGACTTTGAATTGCAACATGGTTAACTGGAATCAATGATAAATTCAGCCAGGAGTGTTTTTCAAGACAGAATAGGGTTTTCGATGAATGGGTGTGATGAATAAATGACATTTATTTACAGTTATACAAAACAGGTGGAGGGTTTTGATGGCGATGTTGACCCAGAAGTCTTGCTCCATAAAAATTTCAGTATCTTTTCGGCTAAGAATTTTATTGATTGTGATCGGAACGACGTGTTCCTGTGGATCCAGATGCTTCCAACTCGGTTCAATGTGGTCCCTGGGGTATTAAGGTCATTTCACCACTTCTGTAACGTTGAGGTAACGGCAGAGTTATTGATTCCAATTGACAACCACAAAGACTGAAATGGATTTTTTTTTTTTTTTTTTTGGCAAATAGGGTCTGTATGTAAGAACTAAGAACGGTGTAAATCAATTTACTCTAAATTTAACGACAAGGTCCAAATACTTTTCCCCGATTCCAAAGTTACCACATTCCGTCGTAAAAATATTTTGGCAAATTACCTAAATTGATGCATATACACGCTTCTACCTAATTGTATTCCTCACCCTTGTGACCCACTCTGTAAATAGATGAAGAAGCCATCATGAATCCGGTGTTTGTTTGTACGCACCGAATAACCCGTACACCCTCTACCACAGAAGGGCGAGCCAGTGGTGAGCCAAGGAGACGGCGATCAGTTTTGGTTGATGATCCACAAACCCCCCAATCCCAAGGTTCATATTTCTTCTCATTTTTGTTCCCTGTAAACATCTTATTATTGTATCTTTGTATGTGTTTTTCTGTTGTATTGTAATTCTGCACCTAAATTACACCCATTAGTACGGACATTCGTGTATGCTACAGCGTACCGATACCTTCTGTAGGTCCAGGTTTCGGGACCGAAACCGTGATTTTCATGTTCATGTTCAAAGATGGAAGAGATAAGAGAGATGATAACAAACAAACTTTGTATTAATCCGGTAGTAAACATTACAAGTCGGCCCGGTTACATGACAACCGAACTAATACCAAAGAAGTATACATCCGGGGAGAAACCAAGTGGTGATTTCTCCCGGTGAGGTCTCAGACCTCCATTCTCTCTCTAGCACACACTTGTGCTCTCACTCTTATGTTGCAAATGACAAAGTGTTGGTATTTATACCAAAACACAGGCTGCAGGTCGAAGGATCAGACTGACTGGTCGAAACATCATCCTTCGATCAGACAGTCTTCGAAAGATACTCACATACCTCGAATGATATCCTTCGATATCCTTCGAGGTCCATCCTTCGATGGGTATCTTTCGAGCTCATCGAAGGATATTCATAATCCTTCGATGCCTTATCCTTCGACACCAATAACAACACAGCAACTTTGTCTAGCAACACACACACAGTCAAACCAACAACCCTCTCGTTTGACCACTTCAAACGAGCGGGTCTATACACGTTTGTTTGACCGTTTCACTAACTATTACAAATTCAGCATAAAATAAAACTAATCTATTCGACAAGCATCGGACACAAAATCTGCATCAACAAATTCCCCCTTGTCCGTTGCTGTCGAATGCTGAAAATGCAATTGCAATCAATCTTCAGCCAAGTATTCATCTTCTCTGTGTAGACAAATTCCCCCTTGACCGATGATCCAGGTAAGTAGCATCCTGATGCTCATTGTATAAGATTTCCCCCTTGAAGTACGCGTATCCGTGTTGAGTGTTGTGCAATTTCCTCAAAAGGATCAATTGACCGATCTTCCGCTGATCTTCCAAAACTCCAACCGGCATATGATAAAGGTTCCATTCTTAAACAACTGCATCAAGTCTTGATCTTCAAGTGTCTGTGCAAAACATTCCACGCTGAACCGTTTGAATCACCAGAAGATCATAAACTCTACCACCTGAGATTGCGTTTAGAATTTTGCCGAAGAAATTCAACAAATGAAAAAAAATTTTTATCCCCCCATTTCTTTGGCAAAATCTCTAAACCTTAACAGATTCTTTCCACTTCAAAGAAACTGTCGTCAAATATTCACCAATTCCCTCCACCAAGCGGAACTGTTGTGTTTGGCCCATAATAGTCACGTTACCATGTTTGTCATTGCATCGGTAATCGTGACTACCCCACATTTTCAAACATCAAGTCTTCATCATCTCTTGTGTTCATCATGCTGCATCACCCCGCGTGTTCCCAAAGCCCGTACGAATTTTGATGTTGAAACTTTGAAGCCCGGTATGAATAATCCTTGCGAACACCCGACCCGACTCCAAGTGAATTAAATGATTAACCCCAACACACTGTCTGAGTTCATAAAATTCCACAACATCTGGATCCTTCGAAACATCTGCATCAAACGAAAGATAAACACCAAGACAGCTTCGAAAGATGATCTTTCGAAGTCTTTCGAGCACATGTCACATATCTTTCGAGCATCTTTCGAGCACATGTCACATATCTTTCGAACACCTTTCGAAGTTGGACATGGCTGATCCTTCGTACACTTCAGAATTGATCCTTCGAAGTCTTTTTGATCCTTCGAAGAACTGATGATCTTTCGAGCACTCCTGTTCATCTTTCGAATCTCCTTGATCGAAGGATGATCTTTCGAGATCGAAAGTTATCCTTCGATGGTTCTGACACAAGGACAGAAAGTACGACAGGTGTCAGAAAAGTTGATGTGGTAGGTGACCAACTTTGTTTGATCCTTCGAAATCTGGTCAATCTTTCGATGGACAACCAACATCTTTCGAGACTTGAAGCTGTCAAGAACATCATGAACACGGAGGACTGTTCATCTGCAGATCCGACGAAAACACTTGTACACGTTGCTTTGACGAAGAAAACTTGAGTATTTTAGAGAAAAACATAAAACCCAACACCCGGTTTAGCACAGATCTGGATATCCGGGTCCAGATCTGGGTTTTTCTCATTTTCACCTTTTTACATCTTGAACAAAAACCCACAAAAATCACAGATCTAGAGCACATGTGACTTAGTAAACGGTTAGTTTTACTAAATCGGGCACCATGGCTCTGATACCAATTGTAGGTCCAGGTTTCGGGACCGAAACCGTGATTTTCATGTTCATGTTCAAAGATGGAAGAGATAAGAGAGATGATAACAAACAAACTTTGTATTAATCCGGTAGTAAACATTACAAGTCGGCCCGGTTACATGACAACCGAACTAATACCAAAGAAGTATACATCCGGGGAGAAACCAAGTGGTGATTTCTCCCGGTGAGGTCTCAGACCTCCATTCTCTCTCTAGCACACACTTGTGCTCTCACTCTTATGTTGCAAATGACAAAGTGTTGGTATTTATACCAAAACACAGGCTGCAGGTCGAAGGATCAGACTGACTGGTCGAAACATCATCCTTCGATCAGACAGTCTTCGAAAGATACTCACATACCTCGAATGATATCCTTCGATATCCTTCGAGGTCCATCCTTCGATGGGTATCTTTCGAGCTCATCGAAGGATATTCATAATCCTTCGATGCCTTATCCTTCGACACCAATAACAACACAGCAACTTTGTCTAGCAACACACACACACAGTCAAACCAACAACCCTCTCGTTTGACCACTTCAAACGAGCGGGTCTATACACGTTTGTTTGACCGTTTCACTAACTATTACAAATTCAGCATAAAATAAAACTAATCTATTCGACAAGCATCGGACACAAAATCTGCATCAACACCTTCTAAACATATATTTAGTTAGTTCTATGATTAATCCTAAATACCAAAGAAAAGACATCAGTTATTGGTGTTGATTTATCAATCAATAATAGATGGGTAATTTTTAAAAGAAAAGATGGGTAAAATATTATTAATTGAAGGTATAGTTATTTTTTTAAAACGTTTGTTTTATATATGTCTTTTCTCCATTTATTTAAGGGTTCCTGTCAGATTACTTTCTCGGTTTTACGTTTTTTGTTCAAATCAAGTTATAAGCAAATGAATCAAACCAAACAAAAGTCCAAAATCATTTTATTAAAATGTATAGGGGACAGTGTAGGCACCAGCTCGGGATGCTGATTGGTGATATGAGATCTGAGTGTGCAAAACAATGCTTGAAACTTTGACCACTAAACACAACTCAAGTCTTCACACCAACATCGTATTTGTTAGATTTTGTGTGTGTTGGATATCCTATGCATGTTGTTTGTTCATACGTTTTACAAAGGTTCCATTTTATATAAATAATTAATAAATGTCTTCACTCCATTTTATAAAGGTTTATGTCAGATTACTCTCTGGGTTTAAGTTTTTTTTTTTTTTTTTGCAAATCAAGACTTAAAATACTTAAAAGGACAGGGTAGACAGCACCACAGGATGCTGATTGGTGTTCCCAGATCTGAGCGTGCAAAACAATACTTCAAACTTTGACCATATATCTGAACCAGTAATCTACACTTACAACTCTTCACTCTCAAGCTTTCACAACATCATACCTTTCATTTACAATCTCACCACCGTAAGCAACCAACCAATGGCTGAACTCGTGCTTTCTGCCCTCCTCCCTGTTCTCTTTGAGAAGCTGACTGATGCAGCTTTCAAAACCATTGCTCGCCACAAGGGGATTGATGCTGAGATCAAGAAATTGCAGAAATCATTAATCTCCATCCAACTTTATCTTACTCATGCTTCTCAGATGGAGATAACTGATCCACCTGTGAAACAGCGACTGAATGATCTCCAGCATCTGGCTTATGACATTGAGGACCTCCTCGATGGTTGGGCAACCGACGCTATGGACCCTGAGTTCAAGCAAGAGTCAGAAGGCATCACCAGCAAGGTAAGAAAGCTAATCACCCCAACTTGTTGCACAACTTTCTCACGGACTACTACTATGATTGCCGAGTTAGATGATATTTCCACCAAACTACAAGATCTAGTTAAGGAGAAAGATAACCTTGGTTTAGATAATCTTGGCTTGAAAGCGGAAGAGGAAGCTAGGCCAAGAATTATTAATAACAGAAGATTACAAACCTCTGTTGTCAACCCATATAGTATTGTTGGGCGCCAAGCTCACAAAGATGCACTGGTTCAACAGCTATTGTTACCGGCTGATGAACCATGTGATCAAAACTATAGCATTGTTCCCATAATTGGCATGGGTGGAGTTGGGAAAACTACTCTCGCTAGACTTGTCTATGATGAACAACAGGTCAAGGATCACTTTGATCTAAAAGCATGGGTTTGTGTCTCTGATGAGTTTGATACCGTTCGTATAAGCAAAGAGATCTTTCAATCTATGGCAAACAAGGAAGTTTCAGATTTTAATCGGCTTCAAGAAGCTCTTAAAGATCATGTAAAGGGTAAAAAGTTTCTGTTGGTACTAGATGATATATGGAGCGAAAGTTATGAGGATTGGGAAACCCTCATCAAACCGTTGTATACATGTGCTCCTGGAAGTATGATCATCATAACAACACGGAAGGATCAATTGCTCAAACAGTTGGTTTACAATCCTCTACACAAGCCTCTACACAGCCTCTCAGATGATGACGCTTTGTCTTTACTTGCTCGAAATGCGTTAGGTGTAGATAACTTTGATTCACATTTGTCGCTTATACCATATGCCCAAGGTATTGTGAAAAAATGTGGAGCATTACCTTTAGCTTTAATAGCACTTGGTAGATTGTTGAGAACAAAAAAAGATGAAGCAGAGCATTGGATCAATGTGTCAAACAGTGACATATGGAGATTAAAAGTTAAGGGTGGAATTCTCCCGGCCCTAAGACTAAGCTACGATGATCTTTCGGTACCATTGAAGCGGTTGTTTGCATACTGCTCCTTGTTTCCCAAGGACTACCTGTTTAACAAGGAGGATCTGGTTTTATTATGGATGTCAGAAGGGTTGTTGTGCCAGCCAACTCTGATCGACTCAACAGAAGAACTACAATTGGGTCACGAATTCTTTGATGAGTTGTTGTCAAGGTCATTTTTTCAACATGCACCTAATAATGAATCATTATTTGTGATGCATGACCTCATGAATGACTTGGCGACATCTGTTGCTACCGAGTTTTATTTAAGGTTAGACAACGAGTCAGAGAAGAATATTAAGAAGATGAAGCTAGACAAGTACCGCCATATGTCATATGTTAAGGAAAAATATGTAGCTTACAAGAAGCTCCAGGTACTTGAAAACACCAAATGTCTAAGGACATTCTTGGCAACATCTGTTGGGGAGGTGGAACGTGGGCGGGAATTTTACTTATCCAATAAGATTCTGACCGGCTTGCTTCCTAAGTTACCATTATTAAGGGTTCTAAGTTTGAGTGGCTTTGAAATAAGTGAGTTACCGGAGTCCATTGGTACTTTGAGGCACTTGAGATATCTTAATCTATCTCAAACTCATATCACACATTTACCGGGAAAGGTTTGCAATCTTGTTAATTTACAAACGTTGATCCTGTTTGGTTGTGATGAATTAACTGAGTTGCCCAACAACTTCCTAAATCTGAAGAACCTGCAACATCTTGACGTTAGGACACCCTGCTTTCATTTCAGATGCTGTTAGAGATTAGCAAGTTGAAAAGCCTACAAGTTACTCTCTCGAAAATCGATATCGAAAGTGAAAGCGGAACTGAAATAGCCAAACTTAAAGACTTTAAGAATCTATATGAAAAAATTTCCGTTAAAGGTTTGGAAAAAGTGAAAAATGCAATATATGCACATGAGGCGAACATTTCACAAAAGAGGCTTAGCGAGTTAAAGCTTGTATGGAGTAATGAGCTATATAATTCACGAAATGAAATACTTGAAAAAGAGGTCCTAAATGAGCTAAAGCCTTGTCAAGATGAGTTAATAAAACTCAAAATTAGGTCATACGGGGGACTGGAGTTTCCAAAGTGGGTTGGGGATCCCTCGTTTCTTCATTTGAATCATGTGTCAATAAGTGGTTGTCAGAGATGTACATCAATACCGCCACTGGGACAACTATCATCACTTAAGGAGTTGTTTATTCAAGGCCTAAATGCAGTGGAAGTTGTGGGTTTTGAGTTATTTGGGACTGGTCAAGCATTTCCTTCACTTGAAATTCTGAGTTTTGGTGATATGTGTGGATGGAAGAAATGGTCAGGGGCTGTGTTTCCACGCTTGCAAAAGCTTCAAATATATAGTTGCCCTAATTTGGTTGAAGTCACACTTGAAGATATCCCTTCATTGAATGATCTAAGAATAGGTAAATGTGATAGTGGTGTGTTGAGAAGTCTGGTTAAAGTAGCATCAGCAGTCACCAAGTTGGATATAAATGGTATTTCAGGGCTTAATGATGTGGTGTGGGGAGGTGTTATAGAGTGTCTTGGGGCAGTTGAAGAATTAAGCATACGGATCTGTAATGAAATAAGGTACCTGGTGAAATCAGATGCAGCTGCAAGTAACATTCTTGTGAAGCTGAGTAAATTGGGAGTGTATGGTTGTGGTAATTTGGTAAGTTTAAGAGAGAAAGAGGAGGATAATTGTAGAAGCAACCTTCTAACATCTCTTAGGACGTTGGATGTATATAATTGTGAGAATATGGAGCGTTGCAGCTGTCCAGATGGCGTTGAGGAGTTCAGGGTTGAGAGTTGTAGGTCAATGACAGTTGTCTCGTTTCCAAAAGGAGGACAGGAGAAGCTCAGGTCACTTAAAATCTATAATTGCTGGAACCTATTGGAGTGGGGAGGACAAAAATTGAACATCAACAACAGAAGCAGCATGCCCATGCTTGAATATGTATGGATATATCTTTGGCCAAATCTGAAATCAATCATTGAATTGAACTGCTTGGTTCATCTCACTGAATTGAGAATAGAAGATTGTGAAAGTCTTGTGTCATTTCCAGACACTTTAAAATCGTTAAAGAAACTGGAAATAATCAGGTGTCCCAAATTGGAGGTTTCCTTTCTTGGTAAAAATTTGAGATCATTGAAGCAAGTGGAAATAACAGAGTGTCCAAGAATGGATGCTTCTTTACCTGGTTGGGTTTGGCCTCCTAATCTGCAATTCTTAGTAATTGGGAAGTTGAAGAAGCCCTTCTCCGAGTGGGGCCCACAAAGTTTTCCAACCTCACTTGTGAAACTATCCTTATACAGTGGTGATGAAGATGGAGGTCGTAGTTGTAGTCAGTTTTCTCATATTCTTCCTTCATCTCTTACTTCTCTTACCATATTGGGATTTGAGAAATTGGAATCAGTTTCAATGGGACTCCAACACCTCACCTCCCTCCAATCTCTCACTTTTAGTTTTTGCCCTAATCTGAAGAAAGTGGCTTCCGATCCCCAGCAACTCACCTCCCTCCACCACCTCTCTTTTGGCAAATGCCCACAGATGACGGATCTACCAGAAATGTTGTTTCCTTCACTCTTGAGTTTACACATCAGGTCTAATTGCCCAGGTCTGAAAGAAAGATGCAGTAAAAACGGGAGTTACTGGCCCCTCATCTCCCATATCCCCTATATTGACATGCGATGGAGTTAATACGAAGGTATCTCTTCCTCTACCTCTAATGATTAAATGTTATGCTTTTTTTTTTCTTTTTTAAAACAAACGCTTTTAAATGTATCTCAAATATATGGTTTACTGCTTTCTTTTTGTGAAAATTGTTCAACTTAATATGTAATTATTGTTTATACCGGTATGATATTGATGTTTAATGCTGGTTTGATAATGTTTGTACAACATGTTTAAATACAAATGGGTTTATTGGATCGAATTTCCATAAAATATATTGACTTTTAAGCATCTGTTTCTCTATAGTATAATACTTTAATTTTGGTATGACCTTTTAGCTTTCTTTTTAATATCACAAGTTGACCTATGAGTAAACTGACCATGGCTGATTAATTTGATGCTGCAGACTCAATTGTGACGGTAAAAACGGGAGTTACTGGCCCCTCATCTCCCATATCCCCTGTATCACCACACAATGAAGTTAAGACAAAGTTATCTCTCCCTCTGCCTTTAATGATTTTAAATTTAATAACTTATTTATAAAATTGTTTTTCTTTAAATAAACAATTTCAAATACAATCTCAAATATATGGTTTACCGTTTCCTTGTGAAAACTGCAATTTAAATTGTTCAACTTAGTATCAAATTAATGTGTGTACTAGTATGATAAGGCCAACTAATATTACCTGTGTTTCAAGAGTAATGTTCTTAACTTTAAACCCATTACAGCCTATCTAACTTCAAAAGGGTTTAGTGGATTAATTTTTTTCATGAAATATGTCTATTTTTTAACAATTAGTTTATATATACTTAGCAAAGCTATATTAAAAGGTTATTGGTTTTATTTTAACTTTTGTTTCTTGAGTTTATGTGATTATCTTCACTCTATCTATATTTGGTAAATCAAGATCTGAGCTCATTTATTTTGAAAATTTATTTTAAATTCTTATCAAATGAACGAATTATTGAATTATTATTTAGTTATATTTTCCAGCTTGTGACTCACAATTGCAGAGTTCCTATGTATTATTAGTGTGTTTATCTGTAGACTAATAGCTTAATTTTGATATGATCTGTTAGCTTTCTTATGTAATTTGACAAGTTGATATATGATGAAACTGACCATGTTTATATCCATGCCAGATTTGATGCTACAGACTCAACTGTAACTGGAAGATTATAGTGCAGCCTTCCTTTTTGTTAATCTTCTTTTTTTTTCAATATCTATTAGTGATTTGTGAATAAAAGAACCAGTTGACTTAGATTGCATTTTGTTGGTAATGGGTTGTGTTTTGTTTTGTTTGTAATGGGTCGGATCACAGATTGTCTATCGTATGTATACATATCGTACTCTATTTATTGTGATTGGTGCATCGCTGTTGTTAGCTGTGACTATTTCATCCGTTTATCTGACCAAGATGTTAGTTTTACTCTCTTGTGATGGCCTGCGGTAGAATCGAAGATCAGCTTTTCGTTGGTTTTCTATTCCGATTCTAAAACATAACTAGTAACAAATTCAGACTTGTGTGTGTCAAATACGAGTTGAGTCAAAATACGTCTATGCTTGTTTAAAATTCAAATTGAACTCGAAGATTTGAGTTAAAATTTTATTTGAACTGAAGGGGTGGATCCAAATTTGACAGTAAAAATTTCAAACCACATATTCTGCAAGTGGGGCTAATGTAAAGACAATGGTGCCTTTCAATTGAACAAAGGGCCTCCATTTAATGACAATTTCTCCTCTCAATTCTCTAAAGTTAAGCTAAAACCTACAACCCTTTTCTAAGTTGTGAAGGCATCGGATTCTAATGAACATTACCCTAGAAAACGTAAATGTGAACCATTGGTTGTACATCCTAGGGATGAGCATTTGGTACCGGTACCTAACCATACCGGGTGTATTCAGTACCGGTACTCGTACACACTTTCCCCGTTTTTCGGTGTGAACCGGTATCGGAACCGGTATATTCGGTACCGGTACCCACTTTACCCGTTTTTCGGTACCTACCGAACGGGTACCATGCTCTATCCTCAGGTTATTTTGATTATTGTTCTATTAATCTGTTGTTTAGCTCACCCCCGACATTTGTAGACTGTCATAAAAAATATTCAATAACAGACCCATATCAGAGGAGTTAAGACAGAAAACCAGCAACTTAATATGACAACTGGACAAACGGTGCACTTATTACCAGAAAGTAAAACTAAAACAGATATACATAATCCAGGAAACCAATTTACAAGAAACCCAAAAAATAAAAGCAAACGAAAGCGCAACACTCGGTCATCCATAAATTCAAACAAGTCATTTCCGTCCACAAATTCTTAAAACACACAATGCCTTAATATCAATGTATTTGGAAAATGAGACTAATAAACTAGCTTACAAGCATCCTCCTATTTCGCTGCCTATGCAGCAGTTGTTCTTGTTGAGTGTGTTTTGGTATAGCAGAACGCCCGTCACTTTGAAGGGCCCGCTTAAGTTATTTGCAGGGGTAAAATCTTTCTCTTGACGATTAGTGCAGTCTAATGGTTTCCATAATCCAAAATCCGACAATTTCATGTGCCTAAATTTATCAAGCAGCAAGTTGTCGGGTTTAATATGCCTGCACAAGTTTGAAAAAGATTATATATGTGGGAGAAACTTCCCATATGTTTGTATGAAGTGACGTATAAAAAACATTGTTTTTTGTATCAACCTACGAATGTAATTATGTTTCTGTATTCGATCGCCAAAACAGTTTCACCAATGTTGGATTCTGTTGGTGCACTTGTGTCTGTACTTTGTCTGTATTCGGTCTGTATGTAAACGATGTCCTTAGTAGTCTGTAAGTTGACCAAGTCAACCATCCTCCGGATTGACTTGGCCAACAGTTAACATATGTTTGATATGTTTGTCTGCATCGAAGGATAGCCTCGAAGGATATTGTTGATCCTTCGAGGTGCTCGAAAGATATGCTTCGAGTATTAGACCTCGAAGGATCATCCTTCGAGGTCAATGCTCATCTTTCGAACATGTTGTGATCGATAGATGATCCTTCGGACCATCTATCGGATCCTTCGAGCAGACCTGCTGTGTTTGGGTATATATACCCATGCAATGTGTTGAGTTCAGTAGACACACAGACAGAAAGATACCGAGAGATAGAGAGCTTTGAGAGCATTCTGTCCGGAACTCACACACACACTTTGAGAGTTTATAGAACATTTCTGTAAACATTGAGCTTGTAACCGAACCCTCATTGCATTAATACAAGTTGTGTTAATCGGTGAACTTGTGTGTTTGTTTCTCTACTTGCTACTAACTCGGTTTGCTTGCTAGCTTGGATTCCGCACTCGCTAGTAGGTTTGTATAACAAGGTTTGAGGTTCGTCATCCACCGGATAGGGACCTACAAGTGGTATCAGAGCTTGGCTCTTTACCTTGTTTAAAACCGGGTTTTTTTTTACAAGTTTTGGTGTGTTGAAACACTTGGTTTTTGCACCTGTTTTTACTAAGTTTCTTGCATTTTCTTTGAGTAAAAACGTGTCTAAACTAACCGGGAGTGTTTAAAGTGGGGTTGGGTAACTTGAAAACTTGTTTTTGAGTAACTTTGTGTTTTCCGGCGAAAGCTCCGGTTAAACTTCCGGTGACTGGTTTGAAGATAAGGTTGATCATTTTTGGCAAAATTTTCAAAGTTGGTGGTGAAAGGACAGCCTGCACATACCATCTTGCCGAAAGTTGACTTACCAACCTGTCACCTTTTCACCAACCTTTCACATCAGATCAGTTTGTGTCAGAACCTCTCGAAAGATATCTTTCGACATCGAAAGACTATCCTTCGACATCTGTCGATCAAGGAAGGCTCGAAAGATTGTCATCCTTCGACCCATCCTTCGAAGTCTGAATCATATCCTTCGAGAAAGGAATCTATTCGAAAGACAGTGTTCGAAAGATAAGGATTTAGCTCGAAAGATAAGGATCTTTCAAAGGAGAATCCTTCGAGCTCTTGAATCTTTCGAAATCATTGTTCGAGACTCAACAGTAATCTTTCGAGTACTGTTGATCCTTCGAACAATAGTTGATCTTTCGATTGTGGTCAGTTTGTTGTTAACAAGTTTCTGTGATTTCAGATCCTTCGACCAGGATCCTTCGGCTGTGTATCTTTCGGATCATTCTTACTTAGCATTTATTTTGCTTATCTATCATGAATCCGAGTTGGTGGGGAAATCCGGCTCCAGACAGTGGAAAATACATGAATACCAGTCAATCTCCATCATGGGCAGAATCTCCGGTATCTACATCCTCACAAACAAATGCCACCCCAGCTGGTCAATGGGCGTTTGTTTCAAATCAAACTCCGAGTATTCAAAGTCTTCTACTAAGCGAAAGTGAAACCGGAAGTTTGAACAGGCCTCCAAAGTTGATGCATCTTAATGAATATCCGGGATGGGTTGATCGTTTCCATACATACATTCTTGGTCAAAATACAGAGTTGTGGTTGCGGTTCACTACGGAATTCGATCAATCTATCGAGGTTGCTGCTTCTTCGACAGCTACATTTGCCGATCTTCCTGATGATCAAAAGAAGACGTATGACTTAGAAAAGAAAGCATACGCTATTCTCACTCAAGCACTGAGCAAGGATATTTATCATCAGTTCGTCAGTTTCAAGACTACGAAGAAGCTGTGGGATGCATTGAAGACAAGAGGAGTAGGTAATGAAGCCACACGTCAACTACGACGAGATCTACTGAAGAAAGAATTCGATGGCTTCACATGTATGGATAAAGAGTCCTTGGGAGATATGACAAGCCGTTTCTATCACCTACTTACTGAGCTGACCAACTTTGAAGTCACAACGACTCTAACAGAGGTGGTAAAGAAGTTTGCCGATGCATTGCCTCCTCAATGGAATAACTTCCTGGAAATCTTGAAGTACAACGGAACGTTGAAAACTACAAATATCAACGATTTCGTGCAGCTTCTGGAGAACAAGGATCAGGAAGAAACGTTGAAGGCAAAGAGAGTTGCAGTGCCACAGAATCCAGAGATGTATTATGGCACCTCCACTTCTTCATCAGCAAAAGCCGGTTCACATGCTCCACTTCAAACGGCGTTTGTCACAAGCACGGATATGTATGGCAATCCAGTGCAAGTTCCTGTAAAGCCGCCTCCAACCACAGATCTGTATGGAAATCCAATACAACCACCTCCTCCTCCTGCTCAACAACCACAATATACGTGTTATGGAGGAACATCATCTGCTGCAGGTCAACAATCAAAGTCAAGTACAGTACAGCTCGACACGTCAAGCTTCTCTAAAATCAGTGTAGAAGTAGCTAAGGAACACATGGAGCTGCTTAACACTGTAGTGAGCGCGTACTGTGGGTTGATAGAAGGTCAGATTGGAAACATTAATCTGACACAAGAAGACTACAGGCAGATTGATAAAGAGGAGATGGACTTGATGGACATCAAGTGGGCCTTTGCGAGTGCAGTGAGAAGAGCAAAGGATTGGATGGAAAGTACTGGCAGAACCAGCTTGGAAAGCAAGCGAGACACCAAGTATGGGTTCGATAAGCAAGCTGTAAAGTGCTTCAACTGTGGTGAACGGGGTCACTTTAAGAGGGAATGCACAAAGCCAGCTCAGCACGGGAATCAAAACCCCTTCAGAAACCAAGGCAACCAGCAGAACAGAAACAATGATCGTACATTGGTGCCTGTCAACAACCAAACCAACCGAGCACTTGCAGTTCAGGTGGATGAAGGTTGTGACTGGTCAATCCAGTTGGGTGGTGATGCTCCTGATGGAACAGCATGTTTTGCTCAGATTGTGAAGGAGCTAGTTCACACCAGTGGTGGAGAATCTTCTGCCAGTGGTGATGAATCGTCTGAAGATGAAGACTCCTCTGGATACAGCAGGAGTGTTGATGAAGAATCATCCAACTCTGGTGATGATCATGTGGGTGAGACATCTAATGTTTCGGATGATATTGACATTGATGAACTCTTGGGGGAAGCTGTAGCAGAAACTCAAAGAAGATCTATTCTGGTGGATCAGGCTGCTTACTCTTCGTCTTCTCTCCATTCAGCCTTTATGGCTAATGTCGACGGTTCATCAAGTCAGGTATGTGTCGATGAACCCACTGCTATTAACTGTGATGAATGTGATAGATTGCATGCTAGGTGTGCTGATTTGGAAGGAAACATGTCTGAGTTGCAAGCCAAACATGATGCTTTACAAGCTAGTTTGTTTGACTTGCAAGACAAACATAGTTCCTTGAGTGCTGATTGGTGTGACTTGCAAAGCAAACATGAGGCTTTGCAAGAGAAATATGATGTGACATTCATCCACAATCAGAAGTTGACTGTGGATCTCTCTAAATGCACAGAAGCCAACATGTTTTATGAAAACCATGAAAAGGAATTTAAGTCAGTAATTGAAACATTAAAGAAAGATAAAACTGAACTGACAAAAATGGTTTCAAGAAAACAGACGGACATTAATTTGTATATCTCTCGTCTTGAAACAATGCAAAAAGAGATGGCTTGTGTGAAAACCGAAAGTGATGCGATCCGACTCAAGCTAGACAGTTATTTGAGCTCTAGCTATGTGTTAGATCACATCATTGACGTTCAGAAGGAAAAGAGAGATGTCACCTGCATAGGGTACAAGAAGTGTCCACCACCAGTGAGACATAATTATGACGCCATGCCTGATGAAGAGGACAGGGTATTCTTTGAACCTTCTGTGCCTCTAGATGTTAAGGAGTTTGCTGCAGGACTCGGATACCAAAAGGAAGTATCCTCAGATTCAGATGTGTCAGCAGATACATTTGTGAGTGCTGAACAGAATCAAGATCCTCCAGTTGTGATTGAGGATGCTGATTCGTCTGATGATGAATCTGATGATACTGTCCCAGCAAAGTCTGATGCGGTAGTCAAAAATGAGGACATACCTCTTGAGAATCACATTCTATGTGATCCCCCTGTACAACCCGCTAAGACTATTGCAACTGAGTCCTCATCTGCAGAAGAGCCGGAGAGTGTGAATTTGCTGTACACTCTAGTTGGTGATGATAAAATTTACTCAGACAAAGATTTTCCCATTAAGAATGTTAATCAATCCTTAATCTGCAAAGTCTTTGAGAATTCGACGAGTAAGTTCTTGGGAAAGGCAGGACCTAAAGTTACAGTTACACAGTGTCCTCCTATTCCAAAGGCTGAAATTCGAAAACAATTTGGTAACAAGAAATTACCAACAGTGCCAACACAGCAAAATCACACCAAACCCAAAGGTAAAACACCGGCTCAAGCTAACAAGAAGCCGAACCAAAAGAAGAAGAAGAATGTTAACTTTGTGAAATCGACGGGAACAGACAAAATTGAAAAGTTTGAAAATCAATCTAACTTAGATTTTGTCAAGAAAGCTATTGTCGAGAAAAGAAATGAACCAAGCAGTTCAAAACCTAGTACCTCGGGTTCACAAAGTTCAACATCATCGGCTAGACGATCACATGATTCTTCGGGGTTTGTAGAACGAAGATCATGTTTTGAGTGTGGAACCATTGGGCATATTATTAGAAACTGCCCATATCTTCATAAACAAAAAGGAAAGGTTGATGATCCCCGTGGCAAAACTGACCGTAAGCCAACTGTTTCCACAAAACAAGATCCCCAACTTGTAAAAGAAAGGGAAAAGAAACAGAAACGCCAACAGGTCAAGAAGATTGAAAAAGCAATTAAAACTGATGTGGTTCAAAAACAATCTGTTGTTGTAAAACCAGAAAATTCCAAAACTTCGAACAATCAAGAAGTTAAAATATTAAAGAAAGACACTGGTAAAACAAAACAGACTTGGAAACCTAAATCGGTTACTGAATCAGGGGGACCATCACAATTCACCAACCATCAAAGACAAGAAGTTATTGTCATTGATGAAAATGGAAGACCCAAGACCACAATGGCTTGGGTCCCCATCTCCAACTAATAATTTGAGTTCATGTGCAGGGTGCTTCAGGAGGAACTATCAGTAGTCATTGGATTGTTGATAGTGGGGCATCCAGGCACATGACAGGCGACATGAAGCTTCTCTACGACGTTAAATCTATTAGAGGAGGTTATGTTGCTTTTGCTGGAGATAAAGGTGGATATATAACGGGTGAAGGAATGATATCTAACGGGATTGTCAGCTTTGACAAGATCAATTTTGTGCAACAACTTGATCACAATCTTCTTAGTGTTTCTCAAATCTGTGACAAGAAATTTTCAGTACACTTTGATGCTAATGGATGTTATGTGCTGAAACCCGGCTTCAAAATTCCAAAAGAATGGATTCTCTTGTCGGCTCCAAGGATAAATGATTTGTACGTCCTTGACATGAGCCAAGCTATTACTACGTCTGCACAAGCAACTTGTTTCGTTTCTAAAGCCACAGAAAAAGACACTATCTCTTGGCACAGACGAATGGGTCACATTCACTTACGAAAAATGAATCATTTGGTTTCAAATGAATTGGTGAATGGTGTTCCCCTCAAAAATTTCCATCTTCAAGACATCTGTGTTTCGTGCCAGAAAGGAAAGCAAACAAAGAAAAAGCACCCAACAAAGAAGATCAACACAGTGGCAGTTCCTCTTGAACGCTTGCACATGGATTTGTTCGGTCCTGTCAAGCACAAGAGTATTCGGGGTGATCAATACTGCCTCGTGGTTACTGATGATTATTCAAGATTTTCTTGGGTTGCGTTCATGGCACACAAGAGTGAAACCTTTGGTATTATCAAAAACTTAATCATTCAGATTGAGAATTTGTATAAGTTGAAGGTTAGGCGGATACGTAGCGACAATGGTACTGAATTTAAAAATCATTCCATGGCGGAGTTCTGCACTTCAAAGGGTATTCTTCATGAGTTTAGTGCAGCTTATACTCCTCAACAGAATGGTGTCGCTGAACGTAAGAACCGCACATTGATCGAGACTGCTAGGACAATGTTGGTAGAGTCACAGTTGCCCATTCCATTCTGGACTGAAGCTGTGGCCTCTGCATGCTACACATTGAACCGAGTCCTTACAGTAAAAAGGCACAACAAGACCTGCTTCGAGCTTCTTCAAAAACGGAAACCAGATTTGTCTTATCTAGAACCGTTTGGAGCTCCATGCACAATCATCGATCCTAATGGAAAGTTTGGGGCAAGAGCAATTGATGGATACTTTCTTGGGTATGCCACCCCTAACTTACGAGTCTGGAATCTAGAGACTAAAAGGGTCGAGGAATGGTCTGAGGTCAGAGTACAAAGGCACACCTTGCCAGTCAAAAATCCGGGTCAACCTTGGATGTTTGAGTATGATGACTTTTTCAATTCGATCAATGTTGAAGCAGTTGAAGAAAATGCTGCGGCTAGGATGTTTTTCGAGAGTGACAATGCAACAGTTTCACCGGTGGTTCGTCCAATTCTTGTTAATCAAGAACCATCTTCTTCGGTGAACAATAATACTCTCAACAATGAGGATTTTCATGATGCAAACGAATTGAACGAATCTTCAGAGGATGATGAATTTCTAGATGCAGATCAAGAAGCTCCTACAACAGCAGTTCATGGTACTTCAGAGGGTACTCCTCCAGTGGATACACATAGAACAGCTGAGGCTGCTGCATCATCCTCTTCGTCAATTCCGGGTCTTGAATTGGTTGTTGATCTTAATCTTAACAACCTGGGTATAAATGTTCCAGTTCCAGATAATCCAGAAACAAGGATTCATAATACCCATCCTCAACAAAACATCATTGGAAATGTGCAAAGTGGCGTACAAACAAGAAACATGTTGCGAAACAACAACAATGCAGGCTTGTATGCAGCTATTCGAGAATCCGGGCAACAAAACGATTGGTCCTTCGCGTGTTATGTCTCACAAGAAGAACCAAGAACGTGGAAAGAAGCCTTGAAAGATAACGCTTGGGTTGAAGCAATGCAGGAAGAACTGCAACAATTCCAGAAGCTGGGTGTCTGGAAACTCGTAGAGAAACCTGCTGGATACAAGAAGATTGGTACCCGTTGGGTTTTCAAATGCAAAAAGGATGACCGCGGAGTTGTTATCCGAAACAAAGCTCGTTTAGTCGTTCAAGGTTTTCGTCAGATTGAAGGGATTGACTACAACGAAGTCTATGCACCAGTGGCACGTCTCGAAGCAATTCGAATCTTTCTAGCCTATGCGTCCTTCAAAGGATTCAAGGTTTATCAGATGGACGTGAAAAGTGCATTCTTACACGGTGTGGTTGAAGAAGAGGTGTACGTCGAACAGCCTCCAGGTTTTGAAGATCCTATCCATCCCGATCGGGTTTGGTTGCTCAACAAAGCTCTTTATGGTCTTCATCAAGCACCGCGAGCTTGGTATGCAACCTTATCACACTATCTGCTGGAGAACGGTTTTCGTAGAGGTCTTATCGACTGTACTCTCTTCATCAAGGAACAAGATGGAGATCTTCTTCTGGTACAGGTATACGTTGATGACATTATTTTTGGTTCTACTAATGATGTCTTGTGTAGGGAATTCGAGCGTATTATGCAGGATAAATTCGAGATGAGTGCTATGGGGGAAATGACTTTCTTCTTGGGCCTACAAGTACAACAAACGGAGTCTGGGATATTCATCCATCAGACTAAATATGTTGGTGATTCCAGATGTCTGATGCAACGCCCATTGGTACCCCATTGCCAACTAATCACGGAATTACTCCAGACTTGAAGGGAGAAGCTGTTAGCCCTTCAATCTATCGCGCCATGATCGGATCTCTCATGTACCTCACAGCATCAAGACCAGACATAATGTACCCAACGTGCCTGCTTGCCAGATATCAAGTTAACCCGAAGGCCTCACATCTTGCTGCTGTCAAAAGGATTTTTCGTTATTTGAAGGCGTACCCTGACACCGGTCTGTGGTACCCTAGGGATAATAACTTTGAATTGGTAGCTTTCAGTGATTCTGATTTTGGGGGATGCAAAATCGACGGTAAATCCACAACGGCTGGATGTCAGTTCTTAGGAAATCGCCTAGTCACATGGCAGTGCAAGAAGCAGACGTGTGTAGCTACATCAACATGCGAAGCTGAATACATTGCTGCCTCCAGTTGTTGCTCCCAAGTTCTTTGGATCCAACAACAAATGCGGGACTACGGTTTTGAATTCCTAACTACTCCTATTTACGTTGATAATTCTGCTGCTTTAGATATCACTAGAAATCCTGTGCAGCATTCGAAGACCAAACACATCGAAATCAAATATCACTTCATACGTGATTGCTTTGAGAAAAGGCTAATTGATGTTGTTAAGGTCCACACCGATGACCAACGTGCCGACTTATTTACCAAAGCTTTTGACAAATCAAGATTTGACTTTTTATTATTGGTAAACGGCATTAAGGTCAAGCAAGAGTAAAACCAACATCGGAAAATCATTTTTGTAAATATCTTTGTGTGTTTTCAAATTTCTCTTAGTTTATTGATTTTAGGGGGAGTAAATCCAAAAATCTGAAAATCCAAAAACATCGAAAAATTTCAAAAACACAAAAACAATAGAAAAACAAAAATGAGTTTCCTGGCGAGCAAAAGAGAAAGTGATAGTACATCAGTGGTCTATCCAAGCCTCTTTAAACCTTAAATGAAAAACGATAAGCAGCTCTATATAAGATGTATCGGTAGGCTCACAATCATTTTAAAGTGTGCAGGGTGATATAAATCTTAATCGACTGAAGACCAGGTGGGAACCATTCATTGGCATATGGTCTTAGTACCGAAATTTCGTTTGATAGATTGCCGAGGTTCTGAGATATTCGGTCTTTATGCTGCTTATCATCTGGGTATCATGGTTGTATCTTTTACCGAAAAATAACGGGGACGCAAGTCTAGATCTTCCATGATACTATACATACGTGTACATATTACATACTGCATTCGACCTCAATAAGTGATAAACAATCACATGTCCAAATCAAATAAGTGATAAAATATCACATTTATCCGGGTGTCAAGTTCGTCTCTCTGCTGTACGAAAGTACTGACCTGTTCACGGACTGAACACCTGTGCCCTCATGCATATGAAAATCAAGTTCCTCATCAATAAGTGATTATATCACAAAGGGCTTGTTTTCAATTCAAAATAAGTGAGTATCTCACATTTTATACGGTCAAACAGATGATAATCGGTATACTCACCGGTAAGATGAACTCTCGTGCATACCTTGATACGGGAATGTGTCGTGATGTGGATGAACACCGGTCGGTAAGTATAAATCATACCTTAACGTATCCCCTCGCCATGATTACATCTGATAAGCTGAGCTTAAGTGGACAACAATACCGATAATTGTTATAGGATGCTTATCTTAATGTTAACTAACTGAACAACAAGAGTGTTTTGGCATGACCGTACACTGATATGATTCTCTTACCCTCGAAACTCGCAAAAAGAATGTTTGTATATATTTATTTATTTACTGCTTAACTTTTATTGTTTTCTTTTAAAACAGTTTCGTCGTTTGGTGCATATCAGCACGACATTAGCGGTGATGTCGTTTGATAACACTCAAAGGATTTTAAATTGTTGTCTTTTAATTTCAAAAATACCAAAAAGAGTTTAGGTGTGTTTTAATATAAATTTTATAAAAGACAAAAAGATTTTCTTTCTTCTTTATTTTCGATCGTATGATGTTGGAGCTCGAGTCTTCGTTACCTGAAACCTGACTGAAAACCGAACTGACTAAATCTTCATAAACGGTCAAAATTTGCATGTTTTGAAAGTTAAAATCTGAAATTGATAAATTTGAAAAACTTTCAGACTGTCGGACGGTGTTTGATTGTGACATGGTCATTCGTGTGTCATTTGTTTATACTATATTCCAAGCAGTTGTTCTCATTACGCGTTTAGATTTCTTGCATGTGCAGATTCTAAAGGCTAGGAGAACATGGTCGATGACAAGCTCTGGAATGAAGACACGACGAGAAGGCACTCAAAAGATGAAGATGATCGAGTTGCCGCTGGCCATCATCAACACCACAAGGATCTCACTTCATAAAGATAAAGTCTTTTCACGAGCATAACTCAAGGGGGAGCTTATGTTAAGGGGGAGTTTGTCAACACACTTCCTACATGATACGGGTAGTTTGTTGATACACTCTCTTCTTTCAAGACGTGAAGACTTTGAAGATCCTCCGACTTTGAAGACGTGAAAGGACATCAGAGTTTGAGAACTCGAAGACCAAAGACCGTCAAGGTTCAAGACGAGTCTACAACTATAGAAGATAAAGACAAAGCTACAGCCAAGGGGGAGTTTGTTGGTGCACTTGTGTCTGTACTTTGTCTGTATTCGGTCTGTATGTAAACGATGTCCTTAGTAGTCTGTAAGTTGACCAAGTCAACCATCCTCCGGATTGACTTGGCCAACAATTAACATATGTTTGATATGTTTGTCTGCATCGAAGGATAGCCTCGAAGGATATTGTTGATCCTTCGAGGTGCTCGAAAGATATGCTTCGAGTATTAGACCTCGAAGGATCATCCTTCGAGGTCAATGCTCATCTTTCGAACATGTTGTGATCGATAGATGATCCTTCGGACCATCTATCGGATCCTTCGAGCAGACCTGCTGTGTTTGGGTATATATACCCATGCAATGTGTTGAGTTCAGTAGACACACAGACAGAAAGATACCGAGAGATAGAGAGCTTTGAGAGCATTCTGTCCGGAACTCACACACACACTTTGAGAGTTTATAGAACATTTCTGTAAACATTGAGCTTGTAACCGAACCCTCATTGCATTAATACAAGTTGTGTTAATCGGTGAACTTGTGTGTTTGTTTCTCTACTTGCTACTAACTCGGTTTGCTTGCTAGCTTGGATTCCGCACTCGCTAGTAGGTTTGTATAACAAGGTTTGAGGTTCGTCATCCACCGGATAGGGACCTACAGATTCAAAGATGCATCTTCTACCTATTCTGTGAAGTCGTGTACCAACACAAGGCACACTCATGTCACGTCTGTTGTTGTTTAATCATATTTCTAATGAACTAATTGTCTATTCAACTAGTTTTATAACTAATTTAATGACTCAACTGTATGTTGTGAGGAATTCGGCAGCAGGGACGGTTTCTCTGACTTCACCCTTTCTCGCACTTACCCGGTAATCCGTCGTTTACTGCTTGATTTGTTGCTAGAACGAAGTGTCGAATTGCATCAAACGAACATCAATTTTTTTTTTCTTGATAATATGCTACAAATAAAATGGGTCATTGCCGGAACAAAGAACGTGGAACAACGAAATGGATGATCTGGTTTTAAAATAATAAATTCACAAAAACAGTCCCTGTAACTAAAAAGTGTTCTAATTGTATAAATGGTCCGTGTGGTTTTAAAAGGGTATATTGGTCATTTTACCTAAATTTAACAGAAAAATTAACGTCCATTGCCCTTTAGTACCCCAAGTTGTTACCAAATCGAAACGATAGAACCTGAACCCGTTACCAAAAAAAAAAAGTTAGTACTTAAAGGTGTTACTCATGGTAAACCACAAGGACTATCTGTGTAATTAACTCTTAATTTTAAGCAAAATTTATATCAAAACGTAGATAAAAATAAGAATATCACAAACCCGTATTCGTTTTTAACAGAACATTATATATCGAAAGTTATAAAAGAAGAAAAAAAAATTGAATTTATTAATGTCACATCACTTGGGTGTAAGTAGAATAACCCTAAAACCAACCCCTCTCAATCTCAACTCCAGCAACCTAAACCACTGTATCGCCATTTTCAAAATAATATTAACACCTTTAACAAACAAAAATCAGTAACTTAATTCGAACTCATGCCAAAGATTATATACGTGTGGAAAACCGTCCCATATGTTTGTATGAAGTGACGTAAAAAACACATTGTTTTTTGTATCAGCCGATGAATGTAATTATGTTTGTGTATTGATTGGATTTTGCCAAAACAGTTTCACCAACGTAAAACCGAGCTTTGTCTTCGGTCAATCCTCACATCTCCACCAGGAAGATATGCCATTATGAGGTAAAGATATTCCATTATCGACTTCTGCAAGCAGGTTCCTTTCCGCTTTCACATGTTCAACCTTGAAAAAAAAAAGACACCATAACGCCTTTTAAATAAAATGTTAACAAGACGGTTTACAGAAGTAAACGTTGACTGGCCTCTACCAAGCATGTCAGATTCTTTAAGTTCTAACCAGGAAGAGATTAAAAGTCGATGGTCAAAGCAGATAAAAAAGGATTGGTGAATTTGACTTTTGTATGGTTGTGTAAAGAATAAGATTATATTTATTATACCTCACCGAATGCATCCTTTCCTTTTATTGTTAGTGGTTCAAAATCATCAGCCCCTGTTTTTTTTTTTTTTTTTTTTTTGCCTCTGAATGTGCATATATTCTGTCTCTTTTTGCTCAAGATGTTTAAGTATATGTTGGCTATTCTTCAGAGACCTCTGAATCAGCCAATTTCTTCTGGAGAACATTACGCCTGCATCAAGAATGGGTTTCTATTATCATTTTTGGTATTATAGCTTTTAAAAGATGCATATACCCATCAAATAAACATCAACTGAACAATAAAGAACAGTAACTACTTGTTTTTACATGGAGAAATGTCAGCACTGTCACCAGGGTGAAATTCACGTTAGACGGTGGGGTATGGTGGGGCTTGGGTTGAACATTTGGTGACACGTGTAGGGAGCCCCCCACTGCCTGGTTACGTGTCCGCGGCGTATGGCGGGGCGTGGGTTGGGTGCACCGCGTGGCAGAAAAGTTTAAAAAAAAAATACAAAAAAATTATAAAAAAACACACAACATTTATAAAAAAAAACCTACAACTTCATTAAAATTTTAAAATTACATAATCCTAAAAATTACATAATTTCTAAAAATTACAAAATAAAAAAACCTAGAGCGTTTAAAAAATTTCAAAAAGGTCGATCTTGTCGAACGCCTTGTTTTCCTTGCCTCGAAACTCTATGTTCGCCACCGCCACCCGGTCCTCGTGGCTTAACTCGCCACCGGGAACGGCTTCGTAGTAAGCCTTGAAACGTTCGAGCTTGGGCCGTAGCTCGCGCCATTTATGTTGGCAATGGGTGGTGGTTACAGAAGATGGGGGGATGGGGGACCGTTTGAATTTTAAATTTCAAAATTAAAAAAACCGCCTGACGTGGCGGGTGAGCCAATGAGATTCAGCCATCTAGCATACCGCCCCACGCCCGGCTTGAAAGCCAAGCCCCAAGGGGCCACGCCCCAACCCAAGCCCCATACCCCACGGCCTTATCGAAGTAGGGGCAACTTTCTGGCTACACTCCTGAACGACCATTTAAGTACTCAAAAACAAAGAGTAAAATGACTAATATACCCTTTTGAAGGACCATTTATCTACTCAAATATAATGAGGGACTGTAAATGTAGAATACTAAAAGTGTATAAAACCAACTCCACCCCAACTCTCCCCTTTGTCAACCCAAAGCTCGCCGGCGAAACCCATCCAAACTCAACTCCAGCAACCTGAACCACAGTATCACCAATTCTCAAAATAATTTTAACCAACAAAATACCACCTCCGACGACACCATACCTCGACCATCGTCACAATCGAAGGTGTATGAAAGAAAAAAAACAAAAATCAACCTAAGAATCCACCGTGCAGACACAAAAACACTTTGAAACAAAAGGAATCCCAAATATAATGAAAATAAAGACTTTCAGAGTTAACTTTGTCTTCAAAAAAGAGATTTTGAGAAGTCTGGATTTCTTACTTCTGGATCTTGTGAAGGACTTTTGAGAAGGAGAAATTAAAAAGAAATCCCAAACACCCCCTTTAACTAACCCAAAATAAAAAATAATAATAATAAGAATATTCACCTTGATTCCATTTGTCTGAATAAAATTCGAGTATCTCCCATCATGAATTCCAGTAATGGTGAATGCCTTGCAAGAAATTTACAAAAACACCCCTCCACCCCCTCTCTTTCTCCTGATACCACCATCTGTTTAAACTTTAAATTTAAATGTAAAATAGACAAAAGTCAAAATATAACTTTAAATGTGAATGAAAACTATCAAAGTCTAATTATCTATCTATTTTTTTTGTCTGGCTTCTATCTATTTTCTTTAGTAAATTTAAATGTAAAATAGTGATTTGATTTGGTCGATTGAAAGGGGTGAGTGTTAGTTTTGATACACCTTTTACGGTTCATGGTGAAGTTCGTGTGTGACCAAATTGAAGGAATTGTGGAGATTGGATTTTGAGGCTTTTGCTTCTAATCACGTCTAAGGTATGTTATTATCAACATATTGTAATATCATCGCCATTGGAATTGATTTGGGTGGTCAATTGAAAGAAACATGAAGTTAGGGTTTCTGTAACGTTAAATTTGGGGGTTCTGTAATTCGTGTGCTGTATGATCAAATTAACAACCAATCCAGGTTATACACATCTAATATGACCCAATGTAATGTCTTTTAAGACTTTTTATTGATTTGGTTGGCCAATTGAAAGAAACGTGAAATTAGGGCTTTCAGCATTTTCAAATTTGATGTTATGGGACCAGTTATCATATATTTGTTTCTGTTTGTACCATATAAACAAAACCAATAAATTTAAATTGTTTTTTTCTTCAGGAAAGGAAGTGATTACACGTGGTTGTAAGGCAGATGCTAAGAGTTGAGGTAACGTTTCAGAGAACGGGGCACAACAAAACGTCACGTTTGGACGCGCTGCATATCAAGAATTTTGCCAAAATTTAGACGCAAACAACCGCTCAGCAGACTGTTGTAACATCCCAAAATTTACAAACCTTATGAAACGAGCATACAATGTATTCGGGTTTAACAAACTTCCTCGGTTGACGATTTAAGACGCACAAGGTGTGACTTAACGGAGATAACTAGTTCAAGGGTTCGATTGTCATTATTTCAATTTTTTTTTTATATAGCTTTGGGGACAATTTACATATATGGATTTTGAGGGGCCAAAGCGTAATGCTAGAATTTTAAAAACCATAAGCCATGTGGCTGGGTTGTGGCTTCCAGTCGTGATTTAAGGTAAACTAATCCTTCCTATATGGTTTACTTCGCGCGTGGGTTGAATTAGTAAGGATTCGGTTATAGTTTTGGTGGAGATGGATGAAGGCGATGGTGGTGTAGGGTGTCGTATACGTTTATGATGTTGTGCAACGATGGTGTGCTAATCATGGGTTATGCTAAGAGCGATGAAGAGGTATCATGGTGATGTTTGGTATTGTTAGTGGCGATGCGGTGACGGTGGTGTCGTGATGCAATGGTGACGAGGATACGACGATGGTGCGTGGTGTAGTGTGGTGTAAAGACGAGGGTGCATGTGTATGACGATGACAGTGTGTGAAGGTGACGATGTGAGTGTGTAAGAAAAGACACCATGTGGCATCGGGTTTACTATGGTGAACTGTTAATACTCGATGGTTGTGAACTGATGAAAACTCGATACATGTTGTGCCTTAGAAACCAGAATGAGATCAGGGTTTATATATAGGGACGAGTATGGTCGCATGGTGAATTAATAGCAGGTTTTGCATGTGGGGATGTTTGCACAAGAATTATGGGATTTTAATAATAAAAAAAGAAAAGAAAATAAAAAAAACAACTGCTGGGATTACGCATGTGTATTTATGCATTTAAGTCTTGCAAACTAATCATTGTGCAATGATGGTATGGTATTATGTTAGCTTTTACATGGTAGGGCTCATGCATGGAAACTAGGTATAAAAGTGCACGGGTATTTCATGGTATCGGATGTAGGGAATGAACCAGGGGTAAAAGGGTCATTTAGCACATGTTTGTACGTGAGTTGTGGAAGATTTGATCTCGGTTTGAGTCAGTAATATTTGACCGAGTAGCGGGAGCAAATGATGGTATCCAAAGTTAGAATTTGTTGCTGATTAAAAGGATACGTGGACCTAGTTTATTTAGCGTGCGGGTTTTATTTCCTATTCAATAAAGTAGTATAAATATCCAAGTAGCAGGATTTTGGTTTTTTAATTAAGCAGCTCATTAGTATCTTTCTTTGTAATAGTTCAAATAAGACATCATGTGGCATCGAGTTTACTATGGTGAACTGTTAATATCCAAGTATATACCATAAATTGTTTGTTTTATAATAATGAGAAAAGATCAAATAGTAAGTTTATTTTCACTATGAAGGAAAGGAAACAATAGGACATGTGACAAATTTTAAAATAAAGAGAAAGGATATTTTAGTCAATCCTATTCTTTCTTCTTCATTCTTCCCCCCGGTTACTTCAAAACCCACCATTTTCAAAACCCACCATCTCTAACCTTTTCTTCACTTACTATCTCAATAATCACTTTGGTCATCAATTAATGATTCAAACACCCGATCAACGTGTTCCTCAGCTTTTTTTTTTTTTTTTTGAAGAAAACCCAGTTTAATTTCATTCAAAATCTCGTTTTTCCCTGTGATTTTGAAGATAATCACTCGATCCGTTCGATTCAATCGCTGATAAGTGTTTCTATCATTCAAATTTGGTCAATCGATGAAGAAATCGGCTTCGATCCATGTAAGAAATTCTTTAATTTCATTTTCATGATCTGGGTTTTTGATTTAGTCATTGCGTTTTATGATCTTGGCGAGGGCCAGCGGCTGGCGGGGTCCAAGGGGCAGAGCCCCTGGCTGGGGTTGAGCTGCATCAGAAAATTTAAATTTTTCAGAAATTGGCTCATTTCGAAGACAGTAATTCGTAGACAATTCAGACAATTATGATAATTTTCCAGAAATTGCTCCATTGCGTTTTAGAAATAAGAGAGTTTTATGTGTTTTCTGGAAAACTGCATTCGTAGACAGTGTTATGCCATTGCGTTTTAGAACTGTATTCCTGGATTCACAGACAACTATTGTCCTAGTTCAATGCGTTTTAGAGAGAACATTTTCTTTGGTGTTTTAATGCCATTGCATTTTAAAACTAAGACATTTTTATGCGTTTTCTAGTCATTGCGTTACAGAAAAACACATTTTTGAAGTGTTTTTAGTCATTGCGTTTTAGGTAAAACACATTTTAGGTGTTTTCAGTCCATTGCGTTTTACAGAGAACACTTTTTATAACAACCCTCGGTAAAACCGACATCCACATAATAATTCTGATACCCTAATATATCTTTAAATATATCTATGTGTCTTTATATGTACCCCGTATGTGAAACCGAGCCCTCGAACTAGATTATATTATATAAAATAAATAAAAACAATAAAAGTTAAGTTGAGGCGGGCCGCATGGACCTCACCTCAACCTAACGCGGGCCGCGCGAGTAGGAAAACCAGATATGGCCAAAACCTTAAGCCCAAGCGGGCCGCGTACATAGTTGGATAAGTGAAGGCGGGCCGCGAGTGTCCTGGTTTGTGGCACAGCCCGGAGAAGCCACGTGTCCAACTCGTGTCGAAGCTATACGCTGACCGGACCAAGCTACGCGTTGACCGCCTGTTGACGCGGGCCGCGTAGACTTGGCCCAAACTCCACGCGGGCCGCGTGGGAGTCCAATTTCAGCAATATAAATAGGAGGCATCGGGCCTTCAGTCTGCTCGCTCAAATCTTTTCTTTCTTTCTTAATTTCTGAGTAGTATACACTATACCCGGGTATTATACCCCCTAAAATAGCGAGGTTCTGCTACGATGTAAGTATTATAACCCCTGGAGACGTATTAGATACGCTGCCCGATTGATCTAGGGTTCCGTAACGGCTGTCGTGGTTCTGCCCGACGTAGTCGTTGGAATGCCGTCTCGGGGAGGGTATTACTAATGTTAAATTGGGTTATTATACTAACACACGTACATTTGTGTAAACTATAGATATTCACCAGGAAATCATAAAGGAAAACCCTAAAATAGCAATGTGAGTAATCTTCTTTTCGTTAACAGTTTTACAAAACCTTAACCTTTTTACAATGCAATTTAGCAGTGATTGAGTCTTTGTAATTCTACAATTACTGCCGGTAAGTTGGGGTTTTGTATACAAAATTGGAGTAACGTTACCATTGGACGAAGAGTTAGCCAATGCGTAATATGACCCTCTAGTCAGACTTGACACTACTGAATGAGTAATTGGGTAGATATAAACATTGTAATCGCCCTCAATACTGTTTAAATTGAATTCATTAAATTGAGATTATTCACCAGTATTTTCCACTGACAAAACATTTTTAAACGCGTTTCAGGTAACAAAATGTGAAAGCCAAATAGAAGCCAGCTGGACAGCACTGGAGGCTTGGAAAAGTGGCAATAAAAGTTACCTAAATAAAAGAAAGCGTTTTATTTCAAGAAAGTGGGATTTATCCTTGTAATTCAGTTTGTAATAAAAAAACTTGGGTTTTACCCATGTGTTTAATATTATAAAATATGGTGGTTTACTCTGATTTAAATATTTCCTAACTACGGTCCTGATGAAAATTTCCGCTGCCAAATAAATTAATAACGTGATACCACCGCAACTGGCTCACGACCGCCCGTTCCCGGGAACTAGGGATCGGGGGTTGTGACAGGAGGTGGTATCAGAGCTATGCCACTGATTCAGCCACAGAAGTGTTCTGCTGACATCAAAAATTCAAATTGTTAGGAAATAAATTACGGAAATACGTGCATAATTGTAATTACTTGTTATGTGTTATCTGACTATTAGTTAGTTTACAGTATGAGCGATCAAGGACCCTCTGACGCGTATCGTCAATTGTCTGATTCGCCTAGAAGCGAAGGCACCTCTTCTCAGCCTGCCCTCTCAGGGTATTCTGCTGACACGGAAGAAGGAATCTTTGTGTTTAAGGCTCAGTCTGAAGAGCCATTTCCTCAGAAAAAGAGGGGATGGTTCAGTAGGGGAGCACATGAGCGTAGGAAACGTCTGAAAAAGTTACAGGATCAGCGAGTGTTAGCCGCAGCCAAACGAGAAACCGATGCTTATGCCCAGGATATGCTCAATAAGGGTATAGCAAATATCCGTATTTTAGCAACCACTGCTGCTGACCCAAATCTGGAACAAATGCTTGCACCCCAACCACAATTACCAAATCCTGATCAACCCATGGAAATAGAAAACCCAGAAGAGATACCCAGGGTACCTGCACCCAATCCCCTAGATCCAGATAATTACGACCACTGGTGGAACGAGGTTAGGGATTATGTGCAACAAAACCCAATTCAGGAAAATGTGCCGATGCCAAATTTAGGAGCCTACCCAGGGTTAGATCCTCAAGATCCCTACAATATTACTGATGCTTACGTTAGGGAAATCTTAGAAAATCCATACCCTTACCAGGCCCCGTACCAGGCACCCGCACCACAAATTCCAAACCCAGTCCTAGAACCTGCACCCCCAATGAGTGCAGAAAATGTCCAGGAACTTAGGACTTTTGGGGAGGAAATTTTAGAAAGCAGTGAGAGAATGCGACAGGTGGGAGAGCGTCTCGTCTGGAAGTATGACGAGCGCAATATGGATTTCTGGATGAATCCATATCAGTAAATGTGATGGTAAAACAGTAGTAGTAATATAATATAATAATATGATAATAGTATATGTGTATATGTTAAAAAAAAAAAAAAAAAAAAAAAAAAAAAAAAAAAAAACTACGGACGCATACTACTAGTATTGTAGCTTTACATTTCAGTCGGTACTGTAATTTTAAATTTCTGTACTGGTGTGTATTGATGCATAGTATATAAAAAGAGTAAAAGTCGCAATGCTCGACGCTTTTGATTAAAAAGTGCGTGTTAGGTGATTGGCTATATGCAAATGTTATTTGTGATATTAATATTTGGTAAATGTCTAAAATTCAGATGGCCGACGCGGGAAATCAAGAAAATCTGAATAACGATAACCAGAGTAACAATAACGTGGTTAACGAGAATCTGAACAATGATAACAACGGAAACCAAATGGATAATAGTGCCATTCAGCATAATGTGGCACAGGGAATTATAGATGCGATGCCATTTATTATTCAAACTGTTCAAGAAGCGAATAATAAAAGTAAGCATAGCAGTAAGCGACCAACTGAACCCGAAAACAGTGTGAACAATGAACTTGTACTTCAAGCGCCCATTCCTAAAAGAAGAAGAACCATTCCACATGGTTGTTCTTACAAAGAATTCTGGTCTTGCAAGCCAATAGAATTCTCGGGCAATGAAGGACCCATTGCAACTTTACGCTGGATAGAGAAAACTGAGGCAGTTCTGAAAATAAGCAAGTGTGCTGAAGAAGATAAAATAATGTTTGCTTCCAATCTGTTTAAGAATGCAGCCCTAGAATGGTGGAACACTATTCTCCAAACTAGAGGAAGTGATAGGGTTTATAACATGGAGTGGGAGGAATTTAAGAACATGGTAGAAAGGAAATTCTGCCCTCCCAATGAAAAAGAACAAATAGCAAATAAATTTCTGAATCTTAGAATGACCGGGGTAGACAGTAAAGGTTACACTACCACATTCTTTGAATATGCTAGGATAGTACCAAGCCTTGCATCACCTGAACCGGTATTAATTTCCCGTTACATCTGGGGATTAATTGGAGAAATTAGACATGTAGTCAAGGCAGCTAGACCTCAAACCATAGAAGAAGCTGTAGAACTAGCTAATACCTTGACAGATGAACTAATCCGTACTAGGGAAGAAGATCAGAGGAGAAATTTATCCCAAAGGCTTACCCAAGAATTCCGTTCTAGGAATTTCAACCGTAAGAATGTAGGTTCTACATCTGCGCCTTATTGCAAATATTGCAAAAGGAAGCATTCTGGAAAATGCCCCATATACTGCAATTTCTGCAAATTCTCAGGTCACAAGGAAGAAGATTGCAGGAGGAAAGCTAATAGCAGGGTCTGCTTCAATTGTGGGGAACCAGGTCATATTAAGACAAACTGCCCAAAATTGACCCCAGCTGCAAACAACAAGAACCCTAAAAATGCTAGAGCATTCGTTTTGACTGCAGACGAAGCCAAGATGATTCCAGACGTCATTGCTGGTACGTTTTTAGTTAATGATATTTTTGCTAAAGTATTATTTGACTCTGGTGCAAACCAAAGTTTTATTAATACTTCGTTTTGCAAATTTCTAAATAAATCATTAACTAAACTACCACAAGAATGTCTAGTAGAAACTGCAAATGGAGAAACTGTTAAGATTTCTGAAATCTTGCAGGGAGCAAGAATCGAAATTTTAAATCAAAAATTTATTGCAAACCTTTACCCAATGAATCTGGCTGGATTTGATGTTGTGTTAGGAATGGATTGGTTAATAGCCAATAAAGCCAGTATTTTATGTGATCAAAAGACAATTCAATTAAAGTCACCAAGAGGTGAAAAGATTTCAATTAAAGGAGATAAACCCTTTAGATCCACTAAATTCATCTCTGTGATGAAAACTGCAAGTTGTATAAGAAAAGGATCTATAGTGTATTTGATTTCGATAATCACTAACACTAAAGGAAAAGAATTAAAAGATATTCCAGTAGTATCCCAATTTTCAGATGTCTTTCCAGAAGAATTACAAGGATTACCGCCAGACAGGGAAGTTGAATTTAGAATCCATCTGCTACCAGGAACAGCACCAATTGCCAAAGCACCTTACCGTTTGGCACCAGCTGAAATGCAAGAACTGAAGAAACAATTGGATGAATTGTTGGAAAAAGGATTCATACAACCAAGTTCATCGCCATGGGGAGCACCGATATTATTTGTCAAAAAGAAGGACGGATCAATGCGTATGTGCATTGACTACCGTGAATTGAACAAAGTCACGATTAAGAATCGGTACCCATTACCAAGAATCGATGATTTGTTTGATCAACTTCAAGGAGCTCGATTTTTCTCTAAAATCGATTTAAGATCAGGATATCATCAATTAAAGGTACAGGAAGAGGATATTCCTAAAACCGCATTCAGAACAAGGTATGGTCATTATGAATTTACTGTCATGCCATTTGGTTTAACCAATGCCCCAGCCGCATTTATGGACATGATGAACCGAATATGTAAGCCATATTTGGATAAATTCATAATTGTCTTCATAGATGATATTCTAATTTACTCTAAAAATAAAGAAGAGCATGCAAAGCACTTGCACTTACTTTTAAGCTTGTTAAGAAAAGAAAAGCTTTATGCTAAGTTTTCAAAGTGTGAGTTTTGGTTAGAACAGGTACAATTTCTCGGACACTTAGTGAATCATGAAGGAATTCATGTAGACCCAGCGAAGATCGAGGCAATTACTAAATGGAAAACTCCTGAGTCACCAACCGAGGTTAGAAGTTTCTTAGGATTGGCCGGTTATTATAGAAGATTTATTCGAGATTTTTCTAGAATAGCCATTCCTTTGACTAAGTTAACCTGTAAATCTGTTAAGTTTGAATGGGGACCAAAACAAGAAGAAGCTTTTAGAATCCTTAAGCAAAGACTAACCCATGCACCTATATTAGCATTACCAGCAGGAAATGAAGACTTTGTAATTTACTGTGATGCTTCTAAATTAGGTTATGGATGTGTATTGATGCAACGTCAAAAGGTTATAGCTTATGCCTCTAGACAACTTAAGAGTCATGAAGGAAATTATTCAACTCATGATTTGGAATTAGGAGCTATAATTTTTGCCCTTAAGATTTGGAGACATTATCTTTATGGTAGTAAGTTTACCATATTCACAGATCATAAAAGTTTAAGATATGTTTTCGGGCAAAAAGAGTTGAATATGAGACAAAGACGTTGGATGGAATTGCTTAGCGATTACGACTGTGATATCCAGTATCACGCAGGAAAAGCCAATGTAGTGGCTGATGCTTTAAGTCGAAAATATTATGAAAAGCCAAAAAGGGTACGTTCTCTTAAATTAAATCTGCAAGTAGATTTAAATGAACAGATTAGAAAAACACAAGATTCAGTAATCAAGGAAGATACGGAAAAATTAAAAGGAATGATTAAGGAATTAGAACAGGGAACGGATGGGATTTGGAGATTCCATAAAAAGAGAATGTGGATACCTAAATTAGGAAACTTACGTCACCGTATATTAGAAGAAGCTCATAAATCTAAATATACGATGCATCCAGGAAGTGATAAAATGTACCAGGATTTAAGGAAAAATTTCTGGTGGATAGGAATGAAAAAGGACATAGCAGATTATGTTTCTAAATGTTTAACTTGCTCACAAGTTAAAGCTGAACATCAGAAACCCTCAGGTTTGTTACAACAATTAGAAATGCCAGTCTGGAAATGGGAAGTGATAACAATGGATTTTGTTACTAAATTACCCAAAACAAGAAAAGGTAATGATACAATCTGGGTGATTGTAGATAGGCTAACCAAATCAGCTCATTTCCTACCAATGAAGGAAACTTTTAGTATGGAACAATTAGCCAAATTGTATGTAAATGAAATCGTTTCTTTACATGGCATTCCTTTATCAATTGTTTCTGATAGAGATAGTCGTTTTACTTCTCACTTTTGGTCAAGTTTTCAAAGAGCAATGGGAACCAGGCTAAACCTAAGCACCGCTTATCATCCTCAAACAGACGGACAAAGTGAAAGAACAATTCAGACGATGGAAGCTATGCTTAGAGCTTGTGTAATTGACTTCGGAGGTAATTGGGACGAACATTTACCTTTGATAGAATTTTCTTATAATAACAGTTATCACACGAGTATCAACGCTGCACCATTCGAAGCACTTTATGGAAGAAAGTGCAGAACCCCAGTCTGTTGGGCGGAAATTGGAGAAAAGCAACTATCTGGACCCGAGATAGTACAAGAAACAACCGACAAAATTATTCAAGTCAAGGAACGATTGAAAGCCGCACGTGATCGCAAGAAGAGCTACGCTGACAACAGGCGTAAACCCTTAGAATTTCAAGTGGGAGATAAAGTATTATTAAAAGTTTCACCCTGGAAAGGAGTAGTAAGATTCATCAAAAGAGGAAAGTTAAGTCCCAGGTATATTGGACCTTTTGAAATTATCAGAAGAATAGGACCTGTAGCCTATCAGCTACGACTGCCAGAGGAAATAGCAGGAATACATGATGTATTTCATGTATCTAATCTCAAAAAGTGTCTAGCTGACAAATCACTCGTAGTACCTCTTAAGGATATAGAGGTTAATGAACAACTCAAGTTTGTAGAAAAGCCTCTACAGATTGAAGATAGAAAAATAAAGAATCTCAAGCATAAAAGACTAGTTTTGGTCAAAGTGAAGTGGGACTCCAAAAGAGGACCTGAGTACACGTGGGAACTTGAGTTAGAAATGAAAAAGAAATATCCATACTTGTTCCAATAGATCTCGAGGACGAGCTCTAAAACAAGGTGGGGAGGATATAACAACCCTCGGTAAAACCGACATCCACATAATAATTCTGATACCCTAATATATCTTTAAATATATCTATGTGTCTTTATATGTACCCCGTATGTGAAAACCGAGCCCTCGAACTAGATTATATTATATAAAATAAATAAAAACAATAAAAGTTAAGTTGAGGCGGGCCGCATGGACCTCACCTCAACTTAACGCGGGTCGCGCGAGTAGGAAAACCAGATATGGCCAAAACCTTAAGCCCAAGCGGGCCGCGTACATAGTTGGATAAGTGAAGGCGGGCCGCGAGTGTCCTGGTTTGTGGCACAGCCCGGAGAAGCCACGTGTCCAACTCGTGTCGAAGCTATACGCTGACCGGACCAAGCTACGCGTTGACCGCCTGTTGACGCGGGCCGCGTAGACTTGGCCCAAACTCCACGCGGGCCGCGTGGGAGTCCAATTTCAGCAATATAAATAGGAGGCATCGGGCCTTCAGTCTGCTCGCTCAAATCTTTTCTTTCTTTCTTAATTTCTGAGTAGTATACACTATACCCGGGTATTATACCCCCTAAAATAGCGAGGTTCTGCTACGATGTAAGTATTATAACCCCTGGAGACGTATTAGATACGCTGCCCGATTGATCTAGGGTTCCGTAACGGCTGTCGTGGTTCTGCCCGACGTAGTCGTTGGAATGCCGTCTCGGGGAGGGTATTACTAATGTTAAATTGGGTTATTATACTAACACACGTACATTTGTGTAAACTATAGATATTCACCAGGAAATCATAAAGGAAAACCCTAAAATAGCAATGTGAGTAATCTTCTTTTCGTTAACAGTTTTACAAAACCTTAACCTTTTTACAATGCAATTTAGCAGTGATTGAGTCTTTGTAATTCTACAATTATTGCCGGTAAGTTGGGGTTTTCTATACAAAATTGGAGTAACGTTACCATTGGACGAAGAGTTAGCCAATGCGTAATATGACCCTCTAGTCAGACTTGACACTACTGAATGAGTAATTGGGTAGATATAAACATTGTAATCGCCCTCAATACTGTTTAAATTGAATTCATTAAATTGAGATTATTCACCAGTATTTTCCACTGACAAAACATTTTTAAACGCGTTTCAGGTAACAAAATGTGAAAGCCAAATAGAAGCCAGCTGGACAGCACTGGAGGCTTGGAAAAGTGGCAATAAAAGTTACCTAAATAAAAGAAAGCGTTTTATTTCAAGAAAGTGGGATTTATCCTTGTAATTCAGTTTGTAATAAAAAACTTGGGTTTTACCCATGTGTTTAATATTATAAAATATGGTGGTTTACTCTGATTTAAATATTTCCTAACTACGGTCCTGATGAAAATTTCCGCTGCCAAATAAATTAATAACGTGATACCACCGCAACTGGCTCACGACCGCCCGTTCCCGGGAACTAGGGATCGGGGGTTGTGACACTTTTTTTAGGCCATTGCGTTTTAGAAATGAGACATTTTTAAGTGTTTTCTGGCCATTGCGTTTTATAAATAAGACATTTCTTTGTGTTTTTGGTGCATTGCGTTTTAGGTAAAACACATTTTTATGTGTTTTCAATCCATTGCGTTTTTTAAAAGAGACATTTTAAGTGTTTTCTGGTCATTGCGTTTTAGAAATAAGACATGTGTTTGTGTTTTTTGTGCATTGCGTTTTAGGTAAAACACATTTTTATGTGTTTTCAGTCCATTGCATTTTAGAAATTACACTTTCTTTTGAGTTTTTAGGCTATTGCATTTTAGAAATAACAGATTTGTTTGTGTTTTCTGGCCATTGTGTTTTACAAATAAGACATTTCTTTGTGTTTTTGGTGCATTGCGTTTTAGAAAAATGTCATTTTTAGGTTTTTTTTTCCATTGCGTTTTACGCAACTGGTTTTTTTCATTGCATTTTACGCAATTGGGTTTTAAAAAAAATCGAAAATACAGCAATAGTATAGTCGTTTTAAAGATAAAAAACGCTCGTGTTTTTTTGGTGTAATTTTTATAAAAAATAATGTCGTATGAAATAGTTATTAACGTTTAAAAAATGGGGGGATTGGAGAAGAAAGAAACTATTGTCTTGGATTGACTAGAATGCACCTAAACATCTTACCTTCAATTTCCATCATTTAATCTTAGCACTTGATTAACTAAATGGATGGTTAGGATCATTTCCTAGCCTTCTTAGCCAAATAAACTTTCTATTGGTTTATGTCGATTACTCTCTGGGTTTAAGTTTTTATTGCAAATCAAGACATAAACAAATGTATCAAACTAAACAAAATTCCAAAACCATCTTTTTAAAATACTTAAAAGGACATGGTAGACACCACCACAGGATGCTGATTGGTGTTCTCAGATCTGAGCGTCCAAAACAATACTTCATACTTTGACCATATATCTGAACCAGTAATCTACACTTACAACCCTTCACTCTCAAGTCTCAAGCTTTCACAACATCATACCTTTTATTTAAAATCTCACCAATGGCTGAAGTCGTGCTTTCTGCCCTGCTCCCTGTCCTCTTTGAGAAGCTGTCCGATGCAGCGTTTGTACCCAACCCCCGCCCCATACCCCATAGTATTAACCCCCCGTCTTCGCTCCATAACTCCAACCTTGAAAAGCCTAGCTCAAACCACCACCATTCACTACCCACCTGTAAGTCTTTTTAACCACCTATCTAAGTCGTTCATCTTCTCCACTACCCTCATCCTGTCACTTAAACGACCACCCTACCTCCATCCTCTCCATAATTTGACAAGATTGTGGCAGAGACTTAACCGGAAAAATGTGAGAGGTGGCAACGTGGAAATTTTAAACTTTTTAGCCGCGGAGAAAGTCACCGGAAGTCGGAGATGACTAGTGGTGGTCTCATTCGGTGGTTTCAGGGGTAAAGAGGGAAGTTTCAAGTCACATGAGTTGCCGCAACAAGTTATAGGTCAGCGGAACAAGTTGTAAGTCGTTGCTTATGTCACTTGTAATGGTGACAACATGGTGGTGGTCGGCGGTGGGTGGTGGTGCTTCGGAACCCAGAAATCGCCCAGAAACATGGAGAAAAACCCAAACACTGAAACAGTAGCGAATTCTGCTATTTACAGAAGAAATTCTGATCAGCATGGTCGTGCGGATTTGGCATGGTCGTGCGGCAGGTGTTTGTCGGGTGACGTCAGTTTCAACGATCCTGAGTCAGCCAAGTGGACTAGTGGACAAGTTGTCTCTGTCATCAGATCGGCACGGTAGTGCCGCTGGTGGCACGGTAGTGCCATTCATCAGATATGTTGGTCAGAAACCTTGGTTAAGCCATGGCATGGGCATGCCTCGGGTGGCACGGTAGTGCGGCCCGAGAAACAGTCGACGCTCCTAGTCGCACTGGCAGTGCTTTCCAGATCAGAGCAACGGCACGGTAGTGCCGCCGGTGGCACGGTCGTGCCACACCTGGCAGTTCATCATATTTTTGCCGTTTTCATCATAAATGCATCAGATTTTGTCCGTTTTCATTAGATTTTTCCTTTATGCTCTGTTTATGACCTGAAAATATAAAAGTACCGGATTTGGCACCTAAACGTTGTGTTTTCGGTAAAAAACGCTTAAAACGGAAGTGTTGGGGTATAAAAACATGTATAATTTAACGTATATCATATTACCATGATTTGAATGTTTAGATGATTTACCACAATAGGATAAGTGGGTTTTAATCATATGATGAAATTGATGATATAATTATGTTTAGAATCATCACACATGATAGTGAAATGATGTTTGAGATTATCATGAGTTATGAATGATTAACGTATTTAGCTAAACTTGATGTTTAGGTGAATTATATATATATATATATATATATATATACGTTTATAATACAATGAATTGTTTAATATCGATAAAAACAATCCCAATACAAGATATAAATAGTCTAGCATACAATGATTGATGTTGTGTTAATTGGATGACTTACGATTACAAGAACTTGGTTAATAAAGTGGTTAAAACGGTAGCATAAGAATGATGGTTACCAGATATTTGACAAAATACTTAAACGAGTAGTTGAGCTACATCGTGTAATTTCATACGTCAATAGACAATTTGACTTTAAAGTCAAACTTACCAATGGTATGATCAAATGATAATTTCGACATAAAAATTGTAAGATGGAATAGTCATGATTGATAATGACTAATCTAACCATCTTACGAATTATAATGATAGTTTGACGCTTAACAAGCTAGGTGGAAGCTTGGGTAGGAAGCAGGTCAAACGAATCAAGTATGAAGGAAAAGCATATTTTAGATGCAAGGTAAGTAAAGCTTACACCCTTTTATTTTGAAGAATATTCCCTTATTTTATTAAGTACGAATAAAGTAAATAAGTATTTGGAATAAGACGTTCCGACGTGTAGTCATAAGGAACGAAATAAATGAAAATAATAAGAAACCATGTTTAATGGTTAAAAATGGAATAATATGATTATTTGGTCATACAATGACGAATAGATAATGAGTTTGAATGGTTACCTTATAGGGTAAGCCAAAATAAATAATAAGGTAAAACGGTTATTCGGTCACGCGTTGACGATAAAAGTTAGTTTTTGAAAGACACTTTATGGCATAAGCCATGATGGGTCAAAAAGGAATTTATATATACTCTAATTTGCAACAACTTGATGCAATGAGGTTGGTACATTCTGCTTAGAATGTTGTACTAGGTTTATGAGTTTGGTTATACACTAATTTCCAGATGAAAGAAACAAAGTGATACAAAGGAAGAGGGGAAGAGCGAAGAGAAAAAAAGAGCGAGAACGAAGAGAAGAATGAGCGAAAAAGAGGGATTCGGAAGAAACAGACAGATCCAGAGCCGACAAGGGATCCGGCGGTGGCGGTGACTTCAAAAACAAACTCCGGTCGGCTGTGACGGTGACTTCAATAACAAACTCCTGTGACCCAACTAGGGTTTCAGCGAGCCTCCGGTTACCCCTTTTTACACAATAAATTTGATTTTGTTGAAGGTTCAAGGACCAAAAATGATGGTATCGACCATGAAAGTGATTCTGGTAAGCCTCTTATCGGGCCTGAGATACACAAATTAGTGTGTAAAAGCTTGATTTCTCTCTATAAAAAGAGATGAACAATTCAATTTCATCTATTCAATCATCCAGTTATTAACCCTAATTTCACTTGTAACAGGTTTCTTATTCTGTAAAACCTACCTTGGAGCATGTTAATCTTGATGGACTTACTCTTCTCAGGGTTATTTAATCTCCAATTTCATAGCTTTTTTCATGCCTTTCTGATGGATTTAATCTTAATTGCAATATATAAAGAATCAAATCATCTTCAAATCGTTTATGATATTGTTGATGTGCGGTGGTGAGAGGCGTGAGAATGGACATACGGAAGAGCTTCAAGTTGTAGAGTAAAAGAGCAGGGATGAGTAATGGCAAGTTGTTTTACTATTTTCCCATGTTTTTTTGTTACAAGTTTAGATGAGTTGAATGATTTTTGTAGGATTAAATGCATACTTATGTTAATTATGTGTTATATGTTGATATGTGAAATCGCATCATATTTGTTATCCTAAAAAGTTTGCATTTGGGGTTGCTGAGCACGTGGAACATGTAAGTTATTGCTTAGTTTCTTACAAACTTTTGATAGGAGTTATGACATATAGTGTGTAAGCTTCGATGTTTGTTGATACACCAGTTGTGTTTTGCTGCAGTTTTTGAAGGCCAAAACCCCATGGATGGAAGGGTTTCGAATCATGGTTATCCGGGTTTTAGCATCATATTGCTGATCATGCAACTTCGAGTAATCAAATTTATTTTTGGGGGAGTTGTCATGTGTAAAATTGTAAGCACTGTCTCCTTATATCTTTTTGTTTTTTTGTTTTTTTTAAGAAAAAGAGGGATCAAATGAGATATAGAGAAAGAGAGACTTGAACAGGGAGAGACCGTAAAGGAGATGAAGCCCGGCAGCGGTGGTTTAGGGTGGCGTTGCGGCAGCGACATCGCCGCTACTTGGCATGCTTTTACGCCCCCTATGCAACGCGCGCGGGCTACAACGTACAGGCAATTTCACTACTTTTGTCACAGTTTTACGCCCCCTTCTGCAATGCGCGCATAATCTCTTATTTTTGTGCAGATGTTTAGTGTACTTGATTGTACAAGTTACTCAAGCTGCTAAAGTGCAAATTGTAAAGAAAAGGATTTGCACATTTATAAAGAAAAAGGAAAGTGGGACAGAGAGAGGGGTCATCGGAGAAGAGAGCGAGGTTATCTGAGCACAACGCGGCCCCTGTCGTTGCTGTTGTCAAAACCAGTTGTTGGTTTGTGTGGTGGCTAGAGAGTTGGTCTTGAACATTGCTACGATCAAGTAAGATAATCCATAGTTCATCTAGGTTAAACTGCTTGTAGAAGTGTTGTTTGGTTTGAAAGATTTACAATTTTTATTCATCTTTATTGAAACCCTAATGATCATTTGTTTTTGTTCTTTGCTTTTCATTATTGCAATTAGGGTTTTTTTGTAGCAATGGATTCCAACCGGCTTGATGGTAAGATTGAGGACAAGAGGTACGATACCGATGCGACAATCCATCAACCATCAATCGGTATTTAAGTTTTTCAATCAAAGACTGCACAAAATTAGCGATCTATTCAAGAAAGTCATATAATATGCATGTTTGATTTGATTTAGGGTTAAATCTAGGTTTCATTTGTAGGCTGAGAGAATGGTGTTTGGAGTTGGCTTCTTAATTATAGGGTGTCCAATGTCATTAAAGACTCCTAAAGCTGGTCGTTGGTTATTTGTAAAGATTGTTATGAAAATAATTGGTATAATTATTGGAAGAAATGTTCACCTCTGAATTCCCATCGCATCGGCTACAACCTCGCCGATGGTATGTATTGCTTAGAGTACCTTTTGTACCAACAAGCACTCAGTTTCAACTAGGTATCAATCACATGTCACCGGTCTTCATCATGTAATAGCAATTACCAATTATCTACTGTATAGAATTGAGTAGCGGCTGAAGTTGTTTAGTTTGAATTTTAGGTGTTGAGGAGTAGTTTGAGGTCATTGCAAAGAAATTGTTGCTATAAAACACGTAAAATTGGTATTTGCATTACCATATGTATTAGACTTTGTTTCAAGGTTCAATACGAGTTACAATGAAATGCCAACTTACTTTTTTGAGTCTTGCATTTTATGTTATTCGAAAGGCTTAATTTAGTTAGGAGTTAAAGTTTTACGTTGTTCCAAATGCTTAATAGGTTAAGAGTTAAAAGGGTTTGGAAAGAAAGGCTGGAGTTTAGTTTTTCGGTTTAGATCTGTTGATGCACTTTTTGTGTCTGTCACTTGTCTTGTATGTAATTGTGTATTTTGTACGGTCTTTATTTGATTATCGAGTCTGTATTCGCAGTCGACCAAGTCGGATATCCTCCTATCCGCTTGTGTCTGACTAGTTTGTCTCTCTTTATATGTATTTGTCGTAAAAACAATGCATGTCGCATCTAAGGGTATTTCTGTCAATTATGTTTGTGATGTTTGTGCCATTTCTGTTTGCTATTTGCAGGCCTTGGCGAAACAGATCAGTTTCGTCAAATGAATGTTGACGAAACAGAGTGTTTGACATTGGTTGTGTTTCGTCAAGGTAGTCAACGAATCAAATGTGATTCGTTGACTGTTGGGCTTGTTTCTAGGCTAAATTCTGTTTCGTCGGCCGATATTCTGTTTCGGCAAGCTTTACAGCCCAACTGCTATAAATAGGCACATAATGTTCACAGTTTTCTTAGAGATGAGAATTTACCCTTTGCGCTTGTAAGAACTGTGTTTGTATCAGTTACCATTTCTCATCCCAGTTAATCAAACGATTGTGTTTCTTTGGTTAACCTTGTGTTTATCTTGTTCTATGTTTGGTTGGCTAAGTTAAGTGGATTCCGCACACTTAACTTTGTTTGTTATAAACAAGGATTCGGTAGTGAAAATCGATCCTCCGATTTAGGGACCTACAAGTGGTATCAGAGCCTTGGCTCTTATCCTTGTTTAAAATGAAACATAGTTCGGGTTGTTGAACAAGTTGTAGTGTTTTTATAAGATTTTGGTTCTTGAAACTTCATATTTTTCTGGAAATTTGGTTCTTGAACTCTTGACTTTTAGGTGTTCTTGTTAAAATTTTAATGAAAACCTTGCTTGTTAGTGTGTTTACATATTTACAAGTTGGTTTTTGTTGGAAATTTTAGTCAAGTTTAGTCTTAAAAATATTAGCTCATCAGTGGGTTCAAGAAGTTCTTCATATCTTCATAAGAAGTTCATATTGTTCTTGGTAAAAGCATGTTTTTAATCTAAAAGATAATGTTGTGTGTATTTGAAAATTGTTTGACCAACCTCTTTTATCCACCATACTTCTAAGTTGGTGAAAAAGCAGGTTGAAAATCGTGTGAGTTAGACAGCTTGGGTATAAACTTTTCACCAACTTTTACCAACCTCTGACAACCTTTTTGACGAATCAGACCTCAACGAAACACAAAGTCAACGAAACATAATGCATCTCGCCAAAGGTCTCTTTGACGAAACTGAAAAGTGTTTCGCCAAAGATCCCTTCGACGAATCAAATCTAATTCGCCAAAGGTCCCTTCGACGAATCAAAGTCTGTTTCGCCAAAGGTCCCTTTGACGAATCACATATCTGTTTCCTCATTTGATCCAAGGTCTTACATTCCAGTGCCATCTCAACCACAAGTCCAACCACAACAACAAGCTCATTTTTCCAACAATCCTCAACCTCAGAACCCTAACACTGTACGAGTTGATACTTCAAACCTTTCTCAAGTCAGCATTGAAGTAGCAAAGGAGCATGTAGAACTTATTAACACTATGGTCAGTGCCTACTGCGGGTTGGTTGCGGGTCATATTGGAAACATCAACATGACCCATGAAGATTATCAACAGATCGACAAGGATGAAATGGAGTTGATGGATATCAAGTGGGCTTTTGCTAGTGCAGTTAGAAGGGCAAAAGATTTCATGGCTCGAACTGGAGGAACTTCGTTGGAAGGAAAGAAAGACACGAAGTATGGGTTTGATATAAATGCTGTCACATGCTTTAATTGTGGCGAGAAAGGGCACTTCAAACGTGAGTACACTCGACCAACAAAACAAGGCAATCATAACCCTTTCAGAAACCAGACGAGTACTTCGAATGTGAATGCCCAGCAAGAAAACCGTGACAGGAGGATTGTGGCAGTCAACAACAATCAGAACCAGTCTGGACCATCAAATCCCAATCGGGCTTTGACCGTTCAAGCTGATGAAGGATGTGACTGGTCTGTGCAGTTTGGAGAAGGTGATCAAGGAGGTGGAACAGCTTGTTATGCAAAGATCATCAATCACATCAAGCATGTTCATAAAGAAGAGTTCTCTGAGAGTGATGACAGTTCTGGTTATTCTGGAAGTTCTGATGAAGAAGGCTCTATTTCTGGGGATAATCAATCTGAGCCTGATGTGAAGGAGGAAGGAGGTGCTGATGTTCAAGATCTATTGAATGAAGCTGATGAGCTTAAATGTCAGAAATCAATTCTGATCAGGAAGGCTGCTACTGCATCTAAGGAAATGGAGAAGTTCTTTTCTGAAGATGGAGCTTTTTCTTTTCAAACTGCCTTTATGGCAAATGTCTCAGCCTCTTCAAGTCAGGTAAATTCTGAACCTCCTGCTCCTAGTGTTTCTAAATCATGTGCATATATGAAGCTTGAATCAGAAAAGCTTCATAGTTATAATCAAAATTTGGTTATTGAACTTTCAAAATGCAAAGAGGCAAATATGGCTTTAACTCGGAACGAAAAAGAATTTAAATCTGTAATAGAAACATTAAAGAAAAGCGTGTCCGAAGTGAACAAAGTGGTTTACCATAAACAAATAAGTATAAATGAGTACATAAATCTTGTTGAGGAAACCAAGAAGCAATTAGCCATTGCCCAATGCGAGCATGATGCGATCAAACAAAAATTGGAAAGTTATTCTAACTCCCGATTTGTGCTTGATCACATCATCGATGTTCAACAACTGAAGGGAAATCAGAAAGGCATAGGATATAAGAAATGTCCGCCCCCTTTGAGGCATAACTATACCAAGATGCCTGATGAGGAAGATATGCCACGGTATGAACCTAGTGTGCCTCTGAATTTTGAGGAATTTTCTACTGGCCTAGGGTTCAAACCGGACAATTCTTCAAACACATCCGCTAAGCAGCAAGAAACTTCAGTATCCATGAATCAAAGTCCTCCAATTATCGAGGACTATGAGTCATCGGATGATGAATCAGAATTGGATGTAAGTGATCAGGATAAGTCACTTGGAAAGATGAAAGGAGTAGTTATTCCACTTGAGAATCACATCCTTTGTGATCCTGATACTTCTGCTGTTCCATCAGTCGAGAAACAAGTGATGGATCATGTCAAAGTTGACAAGACATCGGTGTCTACTGTTAAAAGCAGTAATGTGTTGTATACATTGGTTGGTAGTGATAAAATTTACTCAGATCACGATTTCCCAATTGAAAATGTTAATCAATCTTTGATGGATAAAGTTTTTGAAGATAACACGAACAAATTTTTGGGAAAAACACTTCCGGGAATTGTTGTAACACAATGTGATCCAATTCCTAAGGCTGAGATCAGAAAACAGTTTGGTAATCAAAAATCACCAACCACTCAACAACCTAGTGCTTCTAATGGTAAACAACCAGTCAAGCGAGCTCAAAAACCTAATGTCTCTCAAATAAAATCTGAAACAAAAGGAACTCGGTTTCAAAAGAAAGCAAAAGATGTCAAATTCGTGTCATCCAAGGGTACTGATAAGATTGAGACTTTTGAAAACAAATCAAACACCGATTTTGTACAACAAGTCACGATCTTAAAGCGTAACAGTGATAACAATTACACTCAACATACAAATGGGTGTGATGAAAAGGCTAGTACCTCAGATTCCACGGGTTCGACGTCTCATGGTCAATCAAGTTCACCTAAATTTGTTGAAAGGAGAACATGCTTTAAATGTGGGGAATTTGGGCATATCATTAAGTATTGCCCAAACGCACCAAAAGAAAAATTTGTTGAGAAGGCACCACCTGAAAAGGTTCACCCTCAACGTCAGTCAGTTTCACCAAAGCATGATAAACGAACAATTAAAGAACAAGAAACGAAACTGCGACGTAAGAACATAAAAACTGTTGAGAAAGCTTTAAAATCTGAAGTTAAAACAGTTAAAAGGAAACCAAGTGTTTCACAACCGTTAAAACCAGAAGCTTCAAAAACTGTTTACAACACTCAATCTGGTAGGCAAAAACAAACTTGGAAACCTAAAGCGGGTGACAGTTCAGGGGGAGCAAATGTTTTTGAGAATCATCAACAAATCGAGATCACGTTTTGTGATGCTCAGGGACGACCCAAGACCACTAAGGCTTGGGTCGCCATCCTCAACTGATCTTTGAACGACATGTGCAGGGTGTTCCAGGAGGAACTATTAATAGTCATTGGATTGTTGATAGTGGAGCATCCAGGCACATGACTGGCGACTTACGGCTTCTGTACGACGTGAGAAATATTAGAGGAGGCTATGTCGCATTTGCGGGAGACAAAGGCGGATACATCACTGGAGAGGGAAGTATCTCCAATGGTATTTTGTGCTTCGATAACATCAAATATGTTCGTCAAATTGATCATAATCTTCTCAGTGTGTCGCAAATCTGCGATAAGAAGTTCACCGTGCATTTTGATGATGTCGGTTGTTATGTGCTGAAACCCGGATTTAAAATTCCACAAGATTGGATTCTCTTATCGGCTCCGAGAGTTAATGATCTTTATATTCTCGATATGAGCCAAGCTATTACAATATCTGCACAAGTCACATGCTTATTCTCAAAAGCCACTGAAAAGGAGTCTATACCTTGGCACAGAAGAATGGGGCACATTCACTTGAGGAAGATGAACCATTTGGTGAAAAACAATCTTGTGAATGGTGTTCCCGTGAGAAGTTTTCATTTACAAGATAACTGTGTCTCGTGCCAAAAGGGGAAGCAAACGAAGAAATCCCACCCTTTGAAGAAAATCAACACTGTCAGTATGCCTCTCGAACGTCTTCACATGGACCTTTTTGGACCTATGAAGCACAAGACAACTTTCGGAGATGCTTATTGTCTAGTGGTTACCGATGACTATTCTAGATTTTCTTGGGTATCCTTCATGGCACACAAGAGTGAAACTCCTGGCATCCTCAAGGATCTTCTTACAATGTTGGTGAATTTCTATTCGTTGAAAGTGAAGAGGATCCGAAGCGACAATGGAACCGAATTCAAGAAACATGTTATGGATGAGTTCTGTACTTCTAAAGGCATTCTTCATGAATACAGTTCTCGCTATACTCCACAACAAAATGGTGTCGCGGAGAGGAAGAATCGGACGATAATCGAAACTGCAAGAACAATGTTAGTAGAGTCGGAACTCCCTGTTTAGTTCTGGGGGGAGGCTGTAACACCCCAACCTGGATAGGACTGACGTGTCACTCTTACAGACATCAAAACCAAAACTAATCCATAACATTATATAAAAAGATCTTAATTACATTTTATCACATTACTGAAATAAAGAATTTTGGTCAGCAACTTCCTAACGCTCCTCACTGAAATCCCAGATTATCCCAGATTACCTGTAAAACAAATAAGAGAAACACAAAAAGAAAACTACGGCTGAGCCAAAGGTTGCTCAGTAACGGAAAAATCAACGGTACAAGAACAGGTATAATAGAGTATGAAATCCAAACAGACTTTATTTCAAACCAGAAACCAAACTTCTATGGAAACAAAAACTGAATGGAGTCCGAGGTATAACCCAATACTTGACCAGAACATAAACGAACACATATCGAAGCATATCATGACGATATCAGAAACATATCAAACATATATAGATGTCAAACTACGTGACTACACATAACAATAAATTAAGTCACGTCGGACGGAAGCACCCACGAGCCTAAACAGACCAAACGGGTACACAGCTAGCTAGTCCATGCACCTATGAGACTGTGAGTGCGGTGTGCGCCCATTGTCCCATCTCTACAAACCAAACCAAACCAAACCAAACCAAACCAAACCAAACCAAACCGAACCAAACCAAACCAAAATGCTCGGGTGACAGATTATAACAATTAAAGCTAACGAGAACATGCAACAATGATTACAAATGCTAAAGTCTATTGCATGCTACTATGAACTTCTCAAATAATAAAAGCGAAATGAAGCAACTAACGGAAACAAACAAAATCCGTACTGCAAAGTAACGGATATGATAAAAAAAATACTATGATGAGAAGACCAAGGAATCCATACCAACGAGTAACGAAAAAATAAAATTATACTATGATGTAAAAGAAACGGAATCCGTACCAACGAGTAACAAAAAAATAAAATTATACTATGATGTAAAAGAAACGGAATCCGTACCTTATAAGCAAGCAAATCAAGACAACACGCCTTCAACGAGTACGCAAACCTATAACCCGTTATTTACCAAATCAGTTTATGATAGATTAATCACATTAATTGATTCGTTTGTTAAATCTTCCCGACGACTAGAAATCTGGTTCTAACCCTTGTTTTAATAATAAAAAAAAACAACTATTTGAATGACAATTAAATTAACTTGGTTACACTATATAGAAAAATGGTTTGTCACCTTTATATTATATAATGAACAACTCTATATATTTTAGAATTCTAATTATTATCCTATAAAAGTACCACTAACACAGAGACTTCAACTAATTTTGATGCCCATCCATTAAATTATAACTTTTGGATGATGCCATAGCATCACCATTTCATCTAAAGTCATCAGAACAAAAGCATATTTTGTACAAGAAAACACATGTGTATTTATTAAAAGAAAACGAGATCTGGGGATTGTTTTTTATTAATTTACACCAATATAAAAGGTCTCTTGGACTTCTATTAATCAACATATATATAAACTAACATGTGTACTAGTAAATCTGGATTCTTTATATTTACAAAACAATTAAGCTAATTTAGTTCTTAGTAGCCGGAACAATCTAAACGAAACCAAAATTCATATTGCTATTTCCAAATTGGATGATGGTTTGATTAAGGTACCTTGTCGACGTTAGATAATATTTCATTCACCTTCGGAAGTCTCGTATGTATGGCTAGTGACAGAAGCGAAAGGGATCGAGCAACCACACCCGTTCGATAGCGGTCGCGACAACACTTCTGAATGGGATTAATGGCAGCCGTGATGAACATTGCAAAACCAGAATTAAGAACGAGGATGGGAGCAGAGAGCAAACACGTCAATTGAATCCGTATAATACTTGGTTCGTGAGGCGGAACTAGTCGCGTCGAAGACACCCGAATGGTGTGGTAGTTAGAACAAAAAAAGAGATCATATTCATGAAGGTTGAGGTCATAAATTTTAATAACGATAGTGGTAACAGTTATCACATTGGTCGATTCGTTAGAATCATACAATCATTTTGTTTTCAACTAAAGACGTGTATGTAAATTTGGCAATTGCGATTTGTATGGGATTGAGACTTTGACTTTCAAAACTATTATATTCATTTTCTTTTTCTTTTCTTTTACTAAAAAAAACGTAAGGTATAATCTACATATTTAAAACAATTTGATCCATATTTCTATTTAATTATATCATTATTTTCTAACTAATGTATATCATACCAATTAGTTTAGATAAAAAAAATAATAAATAACCTTTATTTATTTAATAATTAACCTTTATTTATTTGCTTATTATATTTTAAATTTTCTGAGTATTACAGAGGCTGTGTCGACTGCATGCTATACATTAAACAGAGTTCATACAGTAAAGAGACATGGCAAAACTTGCTTCGAACTCCTTCAGAAAAGGAAACCGGATCTTTCTTACCTAGAACCGTTTGGCGCTCCATGTACTATGATTGAGCCGGATGGAAAGTTTGGAGCAAAGGCTATCGAGGGTTTCTTCCTTGGATATGCTACTCCGAATTTTCGTTTTTGGAATCTAGCTACCAAAAAGATTGAGCTATGGAGTGAGGTGAGGGTTCAAAGGTACACGAGTCCTGTTAGGGCTCCGGGTGATCCGTGGATGTTCGATTATAATGGACTATTTGACTCCTTCAATCTGCCAATCTTTGACGAAGAATCAGCAGCTGCTAGAATGTTGTTTGAAAGTGACAACGCTGCTGACTCGCCATTGGTTAGACCTGTTATTGTTGACCCACAAGGCTCTTCATCGGTTAACAATACAATTCAAAATGAGGTTTATGAAGATGCTGCTGATTATAATGAGTCCTCTGAAGATGATGAATATCATGATGCAGCTGAAGGATCTTCCGCTCCAGTTGCTCCTGTTCAAGGTGCTTCTGTTGACACACCTCATGTGCAGAATGTGGATACTGCTGAAGGAAATGCATCTACCTCTACACACATTCCTGGTGTGGAGTTGGTTATTGATCTTAATTTCAACAATTTGGGTATCAATTCACGTGTTTCTGAAAATCCTGAAATGAGGATTCACGATATCCACCCACGGCAGAATATCATAGGAGATGTCCAACGCGGTGTGCAGACGCGTAATCAGCTGAGAAACAACCAGAATGATGGTTTGTATTCAGCCATAAGAGAATCTGGTCTTCAGAATGACTGGTCCTTCGCGTGTTATGTGTCACAAGAAGAACCAAAATCATGGAAAGAAGCTTTGAAAGATAATGCTTGGGTTGAAGCCATGCAGGAGGAACTGCAGCAATTTCAGAAGATTGGTGTTTGGAAGCTTGTTGAAAGACCAGAGAACTACAAGAAAATTGGCACTCGATGGGTTTTCAAATGCAAGAAGGACGACCGTGGAGTGGTTATTCGTAACAAGGCAAGATTGGTCGTTCAGGGATTTCGTCAAATCGAGGGGATTGACTACAATGAAGTCTATGCACCAGTTGCTCGTCTGGAAGCGATTCGGATCTTTCTCGCTTATGCTTCATTTAAAGGATTCAAAGTCTACCAGATGGATGTCAAAAGTGCTTTTCTTCATGGGATAGTTCAAGAAGAGTTGTATGTCGAACAGCCTCCAGGTTTCGAAGATCCTGTCCATCCCGATCGGGTTTGGTTGCTCAACAAAGCTCTTTATGGTTTACATCAAGCACCTAGAGCTTGGTACGCAGCCCTATCCAACTATCTTCTGGAGAATGGTTTTCGACGAGGTCTTATTGATTGCACCCTCTTCGTCAAGGAACAAAATGGAGATCTTCTGCTGGTGTAGGTATACGTTGATGATATAATTTTTGGTTCTACTAATGAATCTTTGTGCAGGGAATTCGAGCATATTATGCAGGAAAAGTTCGAGATGAGCGCGATGGGGGAGATGAATTTCTTTTTGGGCCTACAAGTTCAGCAAACCGAGTCTCGGATATTCATCCATCAGACTAAATATGTTGGTGACATCTTGAGTCGGTTCCAGATGTCAGATGCAACGCCCATTGGTACCCCACTTCCGCAGAATCACGGGATTACTCCAGATTTGAAGGGTGAGAGCGTCAACTCCTCCTATTATCGTGCTATGATCGGATCTCTCACGTATCTTACTGCTTCGAGGCCTGACATCATGTATCCAACCTGCCTGCTCGCAAGATATCAAGCTAATCCGAAGGCCTCCCATTTGTCAGCTGCAAAAAGGTTTTTTCGCTATTTGAAGGGATGCCCAGACACCGGTCTTTGGTATCCTAGGGATGATAGCTTTGATTTGACCGCATACAGTGATTCTGATTTCGGCGGTTGCAAAATTGACGGCAAATCAACAACAGCAGGATGTCAGTTCTTAGGAAGTCGCCTGGTTACGTGGCAGTGCAAAAAGCAGACATGTGTTGCTACATCAACCTGTGAAGTAGAATACATTGCTGCCTCCAGTTGTTGCTCCCAAGTCTTGTGGAACAACAAATGCGCGACTACGGTTTTGAATTCCTAACTACTCCTATTTTTGTTGATAACAATGCTGCCTTACAGATCACTAGAAATCCTGTGCAGCATTCCAAGACCAAACACATCGAAATTAAATATCACTTCATACGTGATTGATTTGACAAATGATTAATCGATGTTATACATATCCCCACCGAACACCAACGTGCCGACCTGTTTACAAAAGCATTTGATAAATCACGGTTCGATTATCTACTTTTGGTCAACGGCATTAAGGTGATACCTGAGTAAACCGCTTTGGCTAATCGTTTTTGTAAATATTTTCTTTCAAAATTCAAAAAAAAATACAAAAAGATTTTCATTTCGTAATCTTTTAGCATTTTAGGGGGAGAAAATTTCAAGAAAATACAAAAACATTAGAAAATCTCAAAAATCCAAAAAGATGTTTTTATGTTTCTGTCCGTTAATATAAAAAATATAGAAAACCCAAAAATGAGTTTCTTGGAAAATGGAAGGTGATGATATTCACTGGTGTGTGGTCGGTCAACATGGTTTAAATCGTTAAACAAATGATAAGTATCTCTTCTAACGATGTATTGGTAGGCTCACAATCAAACTAAAATGTGCAGGGTGATACAAACCTAACAGACTTCAAGTCAGGTGGGAACCATTCATTGGCATATGGTCTTGGTACCAAAATTTCGTTTGATAGATTGCCGAGGTTCTGAGATATTCGGTCTTTATGCTGCTTATCATCTGGGTATCATGGTAGTATCTTTTGCCGAAAAATAACGGGGACGCAAGTCTAGATCTTCCATGATACCATGCATACGTGTACATATTGCATCCGACCTCAATAAGTGATAAACAATCACATGTTCAAACAAGTAAGTGATAAAATATCACATCTATCCGGGAGTCAAGTTCGTCTCTCTGCTGTACGAAAGTACTGACCTGTTCACGGACTTGCTCCTGTGCCCTCATGCATCGAAAATCAAGTTCCTCATCAATAAGTGATTCTATCACATAGGGCTTGGTTTTCAAATCAAAATAAGTGAGTATCTCACATCTTATACGGTCAAACAGATGATAATCGGTATACTCACCGATAAGATGAATTCTCGTGCATACCTTGATACGGGAATGTGTCGTGAAGTGGATTCACATCGACTTGTAAGTATAAATCTTACCGTAAAGCGTATCTCCTAAGTGTGATTACGTTTGATAAGCATGAGTTTATGTGGACAACAATATCGATAATCGAGGTAGTATACTTATCAAGAACTTTAAACAGAAATCAAATTATGTTGACTAAGACCGTAAGCTGGTATGATTCCTTATCCTTGAAACTCGCAAAAGTTGCATCTGTACAGTTGTTTATCTTGTCAATTTTAATTGAATTTATTTTAGTTTTCAGTATTTTAAGAAGTATCTGTAATGTAGTGTTTAAGTTTGTTTTTTATTATGCCAAAGATGTTGCTTGGTGTTTATAACCTGAAGCCTGAAACCTACTTCATAAATCGTTTTTGTTTTTGAAAACTCAAACTAATGTCAATCTGGTAAATTGCTAAAACCCTGTGTGCTGTATGCAAAATGTTTCATGCCTTGGTGATTTTGGAACAGAAGTTGACGAATCAAAAATTGGTTGACGAATCACACTGCTGTTGACGAAACAGAATTTGGTCAAAGTCAGAGTTTTAGTCTTGGTCAACCATTGATAAAATTGACGAAACAGACTGTCTCGTCAAGATGTTGACGAAACAGAAGCCCAAAGTCTGTTTCGCCAATGGGCTTACTTCAGAGGCCCAAGCTCAGGCCCACTTTCTGTTTCGTCAAAGCCCACTCATGATTCGTCAGACATCTGTTTTGCCAAAAAGTGGGTCGGTGTACAAAAGTCTTTATGTCAGAAGGTTTGGTTCACTTTTTCGAAACACTCAAGTTCATTCTCTTCATTTTCTCTCCAAACACCCAAAACCCCATACCGACGGTTACCTTCCTTTTCTCACTAAATCATCAGTTTTTCATCAAAAATCTACAAGTTTCAAAGGTGCAATGTTGTTTACTGTTATGCTTTTAGTTTTTGGCTCCGTCGAATTTGATCGGAAATCGTCGGAACCCTCATCTGTGACCGGATTTTCCTTGTATATTAAATGAGTTGATATTGAACTTGTTTAGTTTACCTATTGACTGTAAAATCTAAGTGTATAAATGGTTGTTTTGCCTATGTTTCGGTTTGAGTTTTAGGATGAAAAACAGAGTATTGTTTTTGCCATATGAATGTTAGGGTTCTTAAATGGTTTTGATTGAAAACAGAGCATTTATCAATCTTAGGATAGATTTATAACTTGTTTTTGGTTATTCACTGTTGTTTGTGATAATCTACACTTGATGTAACTGCTATTTGGCGAAACACCCAAAACCCAAACCCTAACTCCGGCGAATCTGAATGTCGGCGAATCAGATTTGGGGAAACAGACAGTCGGCGAATCAGATTTGACGAATCAGATTCGTTGACGAATCACAATAGTCTTCTGTTTCGTCAAAGGCTTGTTTGGCGAATCAAAATGGTCAACGAATCAGAACTGGTCAACAATCAATTCTGTTTCGTCAAGTGCAATTTTGTTTCGTCAAAGGATCTCTTGACGAATCAGAATGGGTCAACAAAACAGATCTGGTCAACAGTCAGGCTCTGTTTCATCAAACCATTCCCTGTTTCGTCAAATGATATCTGTTTCGCCGACCATGCCTTAGAAAATTTTACAGTTTGCAGTTTGTTCACAGTGGACATGGTTTGACAGTCTGTCTGTCAAATGGATACATAAACTTGTATCCATACATGTCCATATCTATATGTAAGTGATTATTATTTATTGTGGACGTTTTAAACTTGCAGATGGCACCTAAAGAAGGTAAACGGAAGCCGGCGACAAAGAAAGAAAACAAGACGGAGGAGGAAATCATGTCTGAAAAACGCCACAACCAGGTTGCATATTTGGATCCAGAGGAGAAGCTTGCTGAGCTGAAAGATATTACTAGATGGATCCAGGAATCACGTATCAACTACGTTGTTACATTCTCAACGCCAGTATACAAGTCTCTAATCAAAGCATTCTGGAATTCGGAATGTTGGTGAAGTGGATGGCAAGGAAGTTATCAGTGGCCGGGTAGAGAATGTGGATGTGATTGTGTCACCGGATATTCTCAATGAAGTTCTTCAGCTACAGGATAGTCCGGACGCACCCGTTTCTGTCCCAATCATGTGTATCCGAGGCTGTTTATTACGGATGAAGTGTACCGGTGATATCTTCAGTATGCAAATTAACAAGGGTGATCTGCCGCTAAGATACAAGTTTCTTTTGCATGTTCTTATCCAGTGTTTGAGCAACAAACGACCGGCTACGACATGGCTAGCAACGAACTCATGGGTCTTTTTGTGGCCTTGGTGCTAGACAAACCGTTTAGTATTTCAAGGTTCATCTTTGAGAACATGAAGGAAAATCTGACAAGAACTGGAAAGAACCGGACCATCGGAAACAAGTACTGGATGTACCCACGCTTTCTGCAAATGATCATGAATGTACAACATCCAACTCTTCCAAAAGCAGAGAATGATATGCTGAAGATAGAAGCTATGAACTTCAATTCATTACGACTTATCAAGAACTTAGCTCATAAAAGGTACAAGGAAAGCGATCCTCCAAGGAAATTATTTGGTGCTCTTCACAACACAGCGTATGTTGCTCCTGAAGACAACAAGTGGCGTCATGCAGACAGTCAATCTGATGATGAAGAACCTGAATTGAAGAGAATGATGAGTGAGAAGTTTGGTCCAGAACCTGAAGTGTCAGATGAATCTGACAGTGATGATGATGGTGGTGATGGTGGTGATGGTGGTGATGTTGGTACTGTTGGTGCATCAAGTGTAGGCACTACTGGTGGTGTGTCGGCTGGTGGTACCTCAACAGGGGGAGTGTCAGCTGGTGACACCTCAGCTGGTGGTGATGATGAGGCGGATTCAGATTCTAATGATGATCTCCTACTTGAACCCGGATACGAGATGTATCGGGATGAACGTGGGGTATGAAGATACAGAAAGATCAGACAGGAAGATGATCCTGAATATGTTCCCTCTGATCCTGAAACGGAACGTGCCAGAAGAAGGAGAGCTGAGAAAGCTGCAGAGCATCAGAAGAAAAAGAAAGCACGGAAATACATAAGTACCTCATCCAGAGGATCAACGCCTCAAGCTCCTATTCCTGAACCACCTGTGGTATCATCTCCATCTGCAGCTCAACCTGTGTCTCCTCAAGCTATTCCTCAGCGATCAATGGCAGCATCGATTAGAGCAACAACAGCTGGGCCTAGTGTTGAACGACAGAGGATTTTCACTGATATGACACAGGAAGAAAAGAATAACTTCCTGTTTATGCAATTTGAGGCTGCAGCTGATCGCATTAAAAGGCAGACTGACTTCATTCGTCTCACGAAGAATGACCAAGTCAGTCAACTGGTGGAGATTGAAAGATTGAAAACTGCGGTTGGTGCACAACAGGCCACTATCCAACACCAACAGGCAGAGATCGATCGACTTAAGGCAGAGAATGAAAGGTTGAGAGCGTCTGAAGTAGAACGGGATAGACGAAGCTCAGTTCTTCAAAAATTGGCAGAAGACTTGAAAGGTCGGTGTGATTTTATGAAGAACTGGTATGAAACCAGGAATACAACAATAGCTCAGGGTGTCAAAACGATGAACAAAGGGTATGACTTTCGACGTAAGAGAGTTGCGACTCTGTGGGAAGATAGGTGCAAACAACAAGAAATATTGCAGAAACGGGATGAAGACCCAGAGGATCAAGGGAATCCTGATACAGCTGCTGCACCACAGCAACCCCCAGCCGGTACGTCATCCGCTATAATTGTCTATCAGCCATCAGCTCTAGGGTCATCTCAAGCAGGATCCAGTGGAACTGTTGGTGAAGAACAGCTCCTTGAAGCGTTAGCTGGTACATCCTCTGTTCCCAGTACTGCTGAATTTGCTTTACAGGTTGTGCATCCAGTCACCGGAGAATCACTGGAAGAGGGTGAGATAGTTGAAGATCTCACGCCTCAACAGTTGATCACACTGAAGGCGATGCGAGACATAAACGATGATGAAGTTGAAAAGATGGCAAGTGCACCGGAATCTGTAAGTGTTGAAAATGTTGATGAAATTGTGTTCGAAGGTGAAGTGAAGAAATCAACATATGTGAGACAAGATGGTACCGAATTTGCTCCTTTTGATGAGGATTGGTTGAAAGACAACGTTGAAGATATTGATGAACACCTGAAGAACCGTGACACTTCAGAGAATGCCACAGATGCGTCCGCAGCATGGCGTCAACGGTTTTTGTCAAAGGTTTCAAAGCCAGTTCCGGAACCTACACAAGTCGATTTCTTACAGCTAGAAAAGGCCAAGCCAAGTGGGCGAATCTTGTGCTGGATGTCACACCCCAACCGATGGCGGAATCATCGGGGCGCGGCACTGAGCGAAACAGATTGTTCAGAAGTTTCCACAACAACTATTATACAATTCAGTTATATAACACGTCCCATACCTTGTTCCAAATAATAACAAGTTATCATAGAAATCAACTAAACAATATGGGAACTTGATGAAACAATGGTTAACCGGGCAGGGTTAACACACTGGTCTCGTCAAGAAGGGTTAATCCCTTCCTCTCGGAGATCGCTGGCTGGGTCACCGGTGGATGATCTCCTGCACAAGGAAACAAGCCGTGACTCGTAACAAGGAGGATGGAGTGGGGGGTGCTCCTTGTTACCACTCTCCGGCGTGAGAATCAGTAGTTTGCTTGGGAAGCAAAGCAAGATAATAGTAGTAGTGAGAGAGTTGTGTAGAGATACCTCAAACCTGGTTTGGGGTCGGTATTTATAGCCGAGGAGTGAAGGAGGAGATTGATGGATGGGCTGACGACGAGCTGCACCGTTGCAGGTGTGTCAGTCTCGCCGGCCGTGGGGGTTACGCCACGTCAGCCCATTGCTTTAATAGCTCTGACAGGGGACTGTCGCCGGCGCCACTTGCCTCGTGGTGTCAGCCACTTGCCTGGCGTGTCAGTCCACTTGCTGGATATGCAGGGTGCGGTGCAAGCCGCATCGCTGCATGCGGTAACGTCTGAAGTTACCGCGTCTCCTACTTGTGATCAAGAAATACGCGAGATGCGGTGTTGGCCGCATCATCGTATGTGGAGACTATTTGCTCGCTTCCCTTGTCGTGACGAAAATGGCCATATGATGCGGTGCCAGCCGCATCGATATGTTCATCTTCTTTCGTACTTGGGTCAAGCTATTCCTCTTCGAACCGAATGGGTTCGAAGGATGTGACCGCATGGGTGCGGTTTGCTTACTGGTAGGGGTTTGTTTGATGCGGGTAATGGTCGTTTTGGGACCATACCCCTTCAGAACTGTTCCGACAACTCAGATTCTTAATTATTACAGACCGAATTAAATATTGTCTTAAGACTTCTAGACGGCTAACTATAGATCTTACTGACTACAGGTGCCAGTACAAGATCTACAGATAATTATGGCCCTGGAGCAGGTATATGGACACTGTCCTAAGGTCACTGGCTCCTAGAAGCTTATTATTGCCTCGCTTCCCTAGCACGCTAGTAGCTTAAACACCTGTCACATACGTTAAAATAAAAGTCAATATATATAATGTAAAGGTGAGTACACAAGTTTGATATAGCATATAAGGTTCGAAAAGTTTACGCATAACCAAGCACGTACACAAGGGCAAACGATGCATGTAAATTATCAACATGGGACCATCGATACCAATGACTTCAAGTTGACTGTCCGAGACAGTTCGCAATACATGATTACCACCGTAATCCATGCAAGTAATTGTCCTTAGCAACCCCCGTGGGAACGGGTGCTGAGTCCAAACTATAGTACTATGTTGCTAAAGCAGGTAGATAGCACTCCACGTGTAAACATAATAAACAGCAATCATTTAGACAAGTAATACATGCAAGTAGGTTAGCGTTCAAATAGTTCGTGTTGTTTGTGAATTTGATAGATTACGTATGTAACACCCAAAAGTGCTGAAAGCAAAAAGGGATCGAGTATACTCACAGTGGTTGATCGTGGATTGAGAGGAGCACTGAGAATAGGTTAGCCTGAATAGTTCGATAACACAACGATGAGTAACGCGGAAAAAGTAAACAATGTACTTGGATCGAGTAGGCCATTCGATCGGACAGCAGTTCGATCGAGTGGGCTGTTCGATTGGTTTGAAAGTCCGTTCGAACATCCATTCGATCGGCCGGCTGGCTCGATCGGCTGGTTCCTTCAAGTGGATTGTTTCTTCCTTTGATGAGAAGGATGTGTTCGTGTATGATGGTTTGTACTACCTTTCAGGTTGGCCGATCGAACAGCTGTTCGATCGGTTAGCCCAACCGATCGGCTAGCACTCCATTGTTTTCAAATATGTCACTCGATCGGCTGGCATGCTCGATCGGGTGACATTCCAATGTTTCGAAAAGGTTAAGTGTTGAAGTATAGTATCTCATGATTCGAGCAGTAATGATTACAATCGAGTGGCGTAGTCGATCGAACAGTACCTCGTCAATACTACACTTCATGAGTTTGTGGGACTAAGTGCTAGTCGATCGGTTAGCCTAGTCGATCGGCTGGCATAGTCGTTCGGTTGGGCTGTTCGATCGAACAGCCTAGCCGTTCGGCCAGCTTCTCGATTCGGTTAACCTATCACTTAACACTTGGTTATTCCCGTTAATTGTTGATGTTTTAGAGATATTTTGACTACGTGTTGAACCACAAAGCTGAAGTCCCCACTTAGCCTACTGACTCGAGCAGGAATCACCCAAACTCGGTCAGAGACGGTTTGGAACCCAAGTTTAACGTTTAACCCGGAATCGGTATATCTCTAGGTAGAACCCGAATCTTGAACCATGTGTTTGTTTAGAATGGTTTATAAGTCGGTTCAAGTCTCGTTTTCACCTTTTTGAGTGTAAAAGAGTTGAAAGATAGATGAAAACCCATCTTCCAATCCTTTTCCACCGTGAATTGTTAAGATCTTTGGTAGATTTTAGGTTATTTATGTGGAAATCGGTTAGATCTAGCTTATTCATGGTTGAATGAAGTCAAGAACATGAAGTTCTTGATGAACACCAAGAACACCATGATGACATCACTCAAGAACACCTAGATCTTGGTGATTTCATGGTTGAAATCCAAGTTTTGAAAGATAGAAAGGTGGAGAATCGATTAATGAACAAAAACGTACAAGGATTAGAGCAAAATACTTACCGGTTTGAGAGAAATCTGAGATTTAGTGAGAAGAAGAGGCTGGTCGGTCAGAGCTTTTCCAAAAGTGGAAAGTTTGACAAGGGCAGCCCTATTTATAGGCTTCCAAAAGAGGAAAGGGTCAGCTGATCGAACAGCATCCCTGATCGAGCAGCTGCTCGATCGAACAGCCTGTTCGATCGGCTAGCCTGTTCGATCAGGTTGCCCTGTTCGATCGGCTTGCCTGTTCGATCAGGTTGCCCTGTTCGATCGGCTTGCCTGGTTTTGAGTGTTTCGCGACGATTTTTGATATTTCGAGTTCGATAGTTGAGGAGTAGAGTAGGATAGAGTTTCTATTCAAATTACTTTTAGTCTCAACTACTATATCTAACATACGAGCATCCTTGCAACCATTTCGGGTTCGATTTCCATTGAGTTTGATTCACCTTTGAGTCTTGATTGATTTTGATTGATTCACCACACACTTTAACATAAAAGTAAACATGCACAAGTAACACATAAGGCACACACACACGTATAAAAAGTACTAAAATCCCCACACTTGAGTTTGATGATTGATTTGATTAGCTTGATTATTGATTGACTAGCTTTATTGCATTGTTACTTCCTATCATTCACAGTCGGTCGTTGATTCACAGTTCGATTATCGGTCGATTAGTTTGATTATACAACACTTACTCCAAATAATATGAAAATCAAAATGAAACTAAAATGAAATTAATCTTTATTGATCTTTAATTCCAATAACAGTCAACTCTTGACTTTGACTTTGACTTTTGGGAAAACACGGGGTGTTACAGTCTCCCCTCCTTTAGGGAATTTCGTCCCGAAATTAGGCCGAGAACCGTACATCGCCGTGTGATTTTACCAATTTGATGCTTCAGATCTATCTGAACAACTGCGGGTACTTGGCCTTCATGTCACTTTCGAGTTCCCAAGTGAACTCCGCGCCTCGTTTGCCTTCCCATCGTACCTTTACAATAGGAATGCGAGAGCGTCTGAGTTGCTTGGTCTGTCGGTCCATGATTTCGACAGGCTTTTCCACGAAGTGCAGCGTCTCATTGACCTGAAGATCGTCGAGTGGTATTATTGCGTCGTGGTCGGCTACGCATTTTCGAAGGTTTGAAATATGGAAAGTCGGGTGGACATTGCTGAGTTCCTCCGGTAATTCGAGTTTGTAGGCAACTTTACCGATCCTTTCCAGAATCTTAAAAGGTCCAACAAATCGAGGCGCAAGTTTCCCTCTTTTGCCGAATCGGACTACTCCCTTCCAAGGTGATACCTTTAGGAGCACGTAGTCGCCAACTGCAAATTCGCGGGGCCTGCGTCGTTTATCGGCGTACATCTTTTGTCTGTCCCGGGCCTTCACCAAATTTTCCCTTATCTGGTGGATCTTGTCAGTCGTTTCTTGTAGAATCTCGGGCCCAGTCAATTGTGAATGACCGACCTCGTGCCATACAATAGGCGAGCGACATCTCCTACCATACAAGGCTTCGAAAGGTGCCATTTCGATGCTGGAGTGATAGCTATTATTATACGAAAATTCGACTAACGGTAGGTGTTTGCTCCAACTACCACCAAAATCGATAACACACGCACGGAGCATGTCTTCAATAGTACGAATCGTTCTTTCAGTCTGCCCGTCGGTTTGCGGGTGGAATGCGGTACTCAAATTCAGCGTCGTACCAAGAGCTGCTTGAAAAGTTTCCCACAATCTCGATGTAAACCGAGCATCGCGATCAGAAATGATGTCTCGAGGCGTACCATGATTCTTAATGATCTCGTCGGTGTAGATTTGGGCTAGCTTGGCCACCTTATAGTCTTCTCGTATTGGCAGAAAGTGGGCTGATTTGGTTAGACGGTCGACTATAACCCAAATACTGTCGTGACCTGATGGCGTGGTCGGAAGCTTAGTTATGAAATCCATAGCTATGCTCTCCCACTTCCATACGGGTATCGGCGGTTGTTCGAGTAAGCCTGAAGGTCTTTGGTGTTCAGCCTTGACTCTTGCACAAGTTAAACAGCTACCAACATAAAGAGCAATATCCCTTTTCATCCCAGGCCACCAGTACTTGTAGCGGATGTCTTGGTACATTTTGTCCGCACCGGGATGAATGGAATATCGGGATTTGTGGGCTTCGTTCATGATGATCTTTCGCAAATCTGTCCTCCTCGGAACCCAGATTCGGTCCAGATAATAGAATATCCCGTTGGCTTTGCTCACGAGCTGAGTTCCATCGTGATGGATTCGTTCTTTCTTCAACGTACGCTCGTTAAAGCAAGCGTGTTGTGCTTCGCGGATGAGAGCTTCGAGGTTATACTGAGCCTGGATGTTTCGAACACCTATCACGTAATTCTTTCTGCTGAGGGCGTCTGCAACTACATTCGCCTTGCCTGGGTGATAACGGATCTCACAGTCGTAATCGTTGAGAAGTTCTACCCATCGGCGTTGACGCATATTGAGTTCTCTCTGGTTAAAGATATGTTGTAAGCTCTTGTGATCGGTGAAGATCGTACACTTTGTACCATACAGGTAGTGTCGCCAAACCTTTAAGGCAAAGACAACTGCGCCTAGCTCGAGGTCATGGGTTGTATAGTTCTTCTCGTGGATTTTGAGCTGTCGAGATGCGTAAGCTATAACCTTGTCTCGTTGCATGAGAACACAGCCAAGTCCAAGGTTTGAAGCATCACAATAGACAACGAAGTCATCGCTTCCGTCCGGCAGTGTAAGAACTGGTGCATGGCACAGCATGTGTTTGAGGGTTTGGAAAGCAGTCTCCTGCGCGGTTCCCCAGACAAAAGGCTTGTCTTTATGAGTAAGGGAGGTAAGCGGTACAGCAATCTTTGAGAATCCTTCGATGAATCGCCGGTAGTAACCGGCTAATCCGAGAAAAGAGCGAACTTCTGACGGATTCTTTGGCGTAACCCATCCCTTGACTGCCTCAATCTTTGCAGGATCAACGTGTATACCCCGACTATTCACAATGTGACCCAGAAATTGAACCTCCTCCAACCAGAACTCACACTTGGAGAACTTGGCGTAGAGTTGGTTTCCCTGAAGCAACTCGAGAACCAATCGCAAATGCTGAGCATGTTCGGCCCTCGATCTGGAATAGATCAGGACATCGTCGATAAATACAATGACAAAACGGTCTAAGAACGGTTTACACACGCGATTCATCAGATCCATAAAGACCGCGGGTGCGTTGGTCAAACCAAAAGGCATGACAACAAATTCGTAGTGGCCGTATCGGGTTCGAAAAGCGGTTTTGGGTATGTCTTCCTCTTGAATCCGCAACTGATGGTAGCCTGAACGTAGATCAATCTTGGAGAAACACTGGGCACCTTGTAGTTGGTCAAACAGATCATCGATTCTTGGTAAGGGGTATCGGTTCTTGATGGTCAGCTTGTTCAATTCCCGGTAATCGATGCACATTCGGAACGACCCGTCCTTCTTTTTGACGAAAAGGACTGGTGCGCCCCATGGAGAAGTGCTCGGGCGAATGAAGCCTTTTTCAAGTAACTCTTGGAGTTGGTTTGAGAGTTCTCGCATCTCAGATGGAGCGAGTCGATACGGAGCTTTGGCCACTGGGTTGGCTCCTGGAATAAGGTCGATTCGAAAGTCGATATCACGACTTGGAGGTAATCCAGGAAGATCATCAGGGAACACCTGAGGAAATTCTCGGACAACAGGAACATCCTTGACTTCAACTTTCCTTTTCTTGTCCGTCTCTGCTACAACAATGTTGGCCAAGAAGGCTCGATATTCCTTGCGGAGATATTTGCGAGCTTGAAGACAGGACATGAGCTTGAGATCTTTTGCAGTAGTTTCAGCATAAACACATAGAATATCACCACTAGCTAGCACAAAACGAATCATCTTATCGGAACACACAACTTCAGCACGATTTTCACGAAGAAAGTCCATGCCTACTATGACATCGAAACTTCCGAGCTGCATTGGAATGAGATTAATCGGGAATATATGATGGTTGAGCTCGAGAGTACAATCACGGAGCACAGAATTGACAGCAATGGTTCTTCCGGTAGCGACTTCTACTTCGAAGGGTGTCGAAAGATAAGAGCGCTTACGTCTAAGAAGTTTCTCAAACTCAAATGACACAAAGCAGTTATCGGCTCCAGTATCAAACAAACATGATGCATATATACCATTCACAAGGAACGTACCATTGACCACGTTGTTATCAGCTTGAGCCTGGCGTGCGTTGATGTTGAAAGTTCTGGCGTGAGCGGCTTGTTGTTGAGGCTGCTGTTGTTGTTGCTGGGGTTGTTGAGCTTCTTGTTTCACCACCCTGTTCGGGCACCGGTTTGCGAAGTGGTTAGGGTCACCACATGCAAAGCAGGTCCGAACATTGTTTGCCGGGGCCTGTGCAGCTTGAGGAGCTTGAGGAGCAGGTAGCAGGGCTTGGTTGACAGCGGCTTGAGCTTGCGTTTGACGAGGACCATAGCGGCAATTCGCAGTGAAATGCCCGTAAACGTTGCAGTGGGCACAGTAACGGCAGGCCACACCCACCGGGTGATGATAAGAACATGTAGCACAGAGTGGGTGGGGGCCGGTGTACGCACGCTTAGCCGGCGGCGCATTGATCACTGGCGCAGTGCGCTGTGGTTGCTGCTGTTGTGGCGGTACTGTCTGAAGAGGAGCAGCATTGGTTGCGGCGGCGCAACTCTTGTTCTTCTTTCTTCTTCTCGAGGACTTGGAGGCTTGAGCAGTGGGGTTGTCGGTTGATGCGGTAGTAACTTGATGCAACGACTTGGATGGCTTATCCCAGACACCAGCCTTAACTCGCTTGTCGTTAATCTCGGCAGCGAGTAGGTAGGTTTCCTCGATTGATGCGGGTTTGGCGGCGAACACATAATCTGCAACACAATCCGGAAGAGCACGGATGTATTTCTTGATGGTCATCTCGGGAGTCTTGACCTGGTCTGGACAGATAATGCTCAGTTGTTTGAAACGGGCGGTGAGACCAGCGTTGTCGCCCTCCTTCTGCTTGATGGTCCAGAATTCATCCTCCAACTTTTGGCGTTCGTGGGGAGGACAGAACTCGTCCAGCATGATAGCCTTCAGTTCCTCCCACGTCAGCTCGTAGGCTGCGTCGTTCCCGCGCTTATTCCTTTCGGCTGTCCACCAGTCCAATGCCCGCGACTGGAAGATACCGGTTGCATTGAGAGTTCGAAGATGATCCGGGCATCCGCTTTGACGAAGGGTAACTTCCACAGAGTCAAACCAGTGAAATAAGCCTGTAGGGCCCTCTTCACCGGTGAACTCCTTCGGTCCACATGCCTTAAATTGCTTGAAACTGAACGAAGCTTTGCTGGGTTCAGTGAGGGTTCGGGATTCTTCCGACGACTTGCTGGCGTTTTCGTACACCTCACTGACAGCTTTTGCTACAGACCTCGAGATGAGCTTGGCGAGACGTCGGTCTCTCTTTTCCTGACGGGTAAGGTTTTGGCGAATTCTTGATGATGACGACATGGTCTGCAATAGACATCGCCATAGGGCTCAACACAACGAATTCGAATCTCGCACGTCTTAGTTTACTAAAGCTTAGAATCACGTCGCATCTCACGTCACGTAACACATATAATCACATAAGCACATAATCATAGAGGCACATAAGCACAGAAGCAATTTAGGGCACATAAGCAATTAAGCAAATAGAGCACTTAATTTCCTAAACACGTACGCACTTTTATCACAGAGGATGTCAGAAAACAGAAACCTATAACCACAAGTCGAGTGTCGTTCGTTTTGCATATCGGGTAGCATCACACTGTATCGTCTAACTTAGTCGTATAGCGTAGCATAGCACACTGGTTTCGTTTAGATCACGTCAACAGGGATTTGAATCGCAGTAGGATAACGACAAAGGTCACGCAGATTGATAACAATTGGGGTAACCAACGAATCTTAAAACACGTTAACAGGTAAATCATATAAAATCAACAAAGCAACACTCAAAATCGGAAAATGGATTGTCTGCGGCTACTAGACTTTGACTAACCATGGCAATTTAACTATTCACAGTTGACTTGTCGTCACTTTCGACTCTAGGGGGACATGTTTCTGCCTCGATTCTTGGGCATTATGCATGCGCATTCTAGGCCGTACTCGTGAGTTCAGGTCGTTGGAGTCCGTCAATTGCCTTGGCGAGATAAAATAAAGTTGGAATAACTGCCAAGGTTAGGGTTTCACCCCTAGCTCAACAATTTCTTCCTTGTTTTTAGAAAATTTTAGAGGAAAGTTTTCATCAAATTATGGGTTTCAGCCCTGATTTGGTATAATTCTCCCCCGTTTGTTGGTAGAAAATCGCACAAATAGTTGGCAAATATTCGTAATTTAGGCAGGAATTTGCGGGTTTCACTCCTAATCCCGTCCAAATTACGAAATTTGGCTCGGAGTTCGGATGTAATGATAGAATAGAAGGAAACAACATAAAATAAGCACATAAACTTAGTCTCTTGGTTCCTAGCTATAGTCTAGGTCTCTAAGACAGCGATCCGGACTAGATCGTGTCTAACCTAATTCCCTATAGTTATGGCTCTGATACCAATCTGTCACACCCCAACCGATGGCGGAATCATCGGGGCGCGGCACTGAGCGAAACAGATTGTTCAGAAGTTTCCACAACAACTATTATACAATTCAGTTATATAACACGTCCCATACCGTGTTCCAAATAATAACAAGTTATCATAGAAATCAACTAAACAATATGGGAACTGTTCCGACAACTCAGATTCTTAATTATTACAGACCGAATTAAATATTGTCTTAAGACTTCTAGACGGCTAACTATAGATCTTACTGACTACAGGTGCCAGTACAAGATCTACAGATAATTATGGCCCTGGAGCAGGTATATGGACACTGTCCTAAGGTCACTGGCTCCTAGAAGCTTATTATTGCCTCGCTTCCCTAGCACGCTAGTAGCTTAAACACCTGTCACATACGTTAAAATAAAAGTTAATACATATAATGTAAAGGTGAGTACACAAGTTTGATATAGCATATAAGGTTCGAAAAGTTTACGCATAACCAAGCACGTACACAAGGGCAAACGATGCATGTAAATTATCAACATGGGACCATCGATACCAATGACTTCAAGTTGACTGTCCGAGACAGTTCGCAATACATGATTACCACCGTAATCCATGCAAGTAATTGTCCTTAGCAACCCCCGTGGGAACGGGTGCTGAGTCCAAACTATAGTACTATGTTGCTAAAGCAGGTAGATAGCACTCCACGTGTAAACATAATAAACAGCAATCATTTAGACAAGTAATACATGCAAGTAGGTTAGCGTTCAAATAGTTCGTGTTGTTTGTGAATTTGATATATTACGTATGTAACACCCAAAAGTGCTGAAAGCAAAAAGGGATCGAGTATACTCACAGTGGTTGATCGTGGATTGAGAGGAGCACTGAGAATAGGTTAGCCTGAATAGTTCGATAACACAACGATGAGTAACGCGGAAAAAGTAAACAATGTACTTGGATCGAGTAGGCCATTCGATCGGACAGCAGTTCGATCGAGTGGGCTGTTCGATTGGTTTGAAAGTCCGTTCGAACATCCATTCGATCGGCCGGCTGGCTTGATCGGCTGGTTCCTTCAAGTGGATTGTTTCTTCCTTTGATGAGAAGGATGTGTTCGTGTATGATGGTTTGTACTACCTTTCAGGTTGGCCGATCGAACAGCTGTTCGATCGGTTAGCCCAACCGATCGGCTAGCACTCCATTGTTTTCAAATATGTCACTCGATCGGCTGGCATGCTCGATCGGGTGACATTCCAATGTTTCGAAAAGGTTAAGTGTTGAAGTATAGTATCTCATGATTCGAGCAGTAATGATTACAATCGAGTGGCGTAGTCGATCGAACAGTACCTCGTCAATACTACACTTCATGAGTTTGTGGGACTAAGTGCTAGTCGATCGGTTAGCCTAGTCGATCGGCTGGCATAGTCGTTCGGTTGGGCTGTTCGATCGAACAGCCTAGCCGTTCGGCCAGCTTCTCGATTCGGTTAACCTATCACTTAACACTTGGTTATTCCCGTTAATTGTTGATGTTTTAGAGATATTTTGACTACGTGTTGAACCACAAAGCTGAAGTCCCCACTTAGCCTACTGACTCGAGCAGGAATCACCCAAACTCGGTCAGAGACGGTTTGGAACCCAAGTTTAACGTTTAACCCGGAATCGGTATATCTCTAGGTAGAACCCGAATCTTGAACCATGTGTTTGTTTAGAATGGTTTATAAGTCGGTTCAAGTCTCGTTTTCACCTTTTTGAGTGTAAAAGAGTTGAAAGATAGATGAAAACCCATCTTCCAATCCTTTTCCACCGTGAATTGTTAAGATCTTTGGTAGATTTTAGGTTATTTATGTGGAAATCGGTTAGATCTAGCTTATTCATGGTTGAATGAAGTCAAGAACATGAAGTTCTTGATGAACACCAAGAACACCATGATGACATCACTCAAGAACACCTAGATCTTGGTGATTTCATGGTTGAAATCCAAGTTTTGAAAGATAGAAAGGTGGAGAATCGATTAATGAACAAAAACGTACAAGGATTAGAGCAAAATACTTACCGGTTTGAGAGAAATCTGAGATTTAGTGAGAAGAAGAGGCTGGTCGGTCAGAGCTTTTCCAAAAGTGGAAAGTTTGACAAGGGCAGCCCTATTTATAGGCTTCCAAAAGAGGAAAGGGTCAGCTGATCGAACAGCATCCCTGATCGAGCAGCTGCTCGATCGAACAGCCTGTTCGATCGGCTAGCCTGTTCGATCAGGTTGCCCTGTTCGATCGGCTTGCCTGTTCGATCAGGTTGCCCTGTTCGATCGGCTTGCCTGGTTTTGAGTGTTTCGCGACGATTTTTGATATTTCGAGTTCGATAGTTGAGGAGTAGAGTAGGATAGAGTTTCTATTCAAATTACTTTTAGTCTCAACTACTATATCTAACATACGAGCATCCTTGCAACCATTTCGGGTTCGATTTCCATTGAGTTTGATTCACCTTTGAGTCTTGATTGATTTTGATTGATTCACCACACACTTTAACATAAAAGTAAACATGCACAAGTAACACATAAGGCACACACACACGTATAAAAAGTACTAAAATCCCCACACTTGAGTTTGATGATTGATTTGATTAGCTTGATTATTGATTGACTAGCTTTATTGCATTGTTACTTCCTATCATTCACAGTCGGTCGTTGATTCACAGTTCGATTATCGGTCGATTAGTTTGATTATACAACACTTACTCCAAATAATATGAAAATCAAAATGAAACTAAAATGAAATTAATCTTTATTGATCTTTAATTCCAATAACAGTCAACTCTTGACTTTGACTTTGACTTTTGGGAAAACACGGGGTGTTACAGATCACACTGAAGGCGATGCGAGACATAAACGATGATGAAGTTGAAAAGATGGCAAGTGCACCGGAATCTGTAAGTGTTGAAAATGTTGATGAAATTGTGTTCGAGGGTGAAGTGAAGAAATCAACATATGTGAGACAAGATGGTACCGAATTTGCTCCTTTTGATGAGGATTGGTTGAAAGACAACGTTGAAGATATTGATGAACACCTGAAGAACCGTGACACTTCAGAGAATGCCACAGATGCGTCCGCAGCATGGCGTCAACGGTTTTTGTCAAAGGTTTCAAAGCCAGTTCCGGAACCTACACAAGTCGATTTCTTACAGCTAGAAAAGGCCAAGCCAAGTGGGCGAATCTTGTGCTGGATGTTTGTTAAGGAAATCCACTGTGTTGCGATCAAGAGGGAGTTCGGGATCCAGTATTTCAGGTCGCTGCTGAGTATCTTATCATTGCCATTCTATGATGTGGCAGCACTTACGGAGCTTGAGCTCATCAATCGCTCAAACTTTGAAGGTGCTTCATTATTTGCTCGCCTGATCAAGATGAACAAGAAATCGGGGTGGAAGGATAAGTCGTACAAACCTCAGTTCCCCAGGCATCAGCAGATCAAGTTCACACTTGATCCGGAAACCAACACCGGAAGGTACAAGCTTGTGTATAAACCGGCAAAAGTGGTTGAGAAGATTCCGTTAATGCCGATGCAGCAAGATTTTCTTGGTGACATGCGTTTGTGGTGCTACGATTCAGATACGCATGAGGCGGTGATTGTGTTCAACGATGATAAGAACTTCAGGATACTAGATCCGATGTGGCTGGTGAATATGTCTGCATCCGACATCGCCAAACTGTACCGACACGACATCTTTTACGAAGACAAGGATGCCCACCAGGCCTTGAAGTTTCAACGTGTTGCTTGCTACTGCTATTACCGGGGAATACATTCGGGTAGTTCCTGGTCCGAGCGTCACCTTTGAAGAATGAAATGAAGACCGAAGACGAGTAACAGACAAGGGGGAGTTTGTTGATGCACTTTTTGTGTCTGTCACTTGTCTTGTATGTAATTGTGTATTTTGTACGGTCTTTATTTGATTATCGAGTCTGTATTCGCAGTCGACCAAGTCGGATATCCTCCTATCCGCTTGTGTCTGACTAGTTTGTCTCTCTTTATATGTATTTGTCGTAAAAACAATGCATGTCGCATCTAAGGGTATTTCTGTCAATTATGTTTGTGATGTTTGTGCCATTTCTGTTTGTTGTCTGTTTACAACAAATAGATTTGCATTTGCAGGCCTTGGCGAAACAGATCAGTTTCGTCAAATGAATGTTGACGAAACAGAGTGTTTGACATTGGTTGTGTTTCGTCAAGGTAGTCAACGAATCAAATGTGATTCGTTGACTGTTGGGCTTGTTTCTGGGCTAAATTCTGTTTCGTCGGCCCATATTCTGTTTCGGCAAGCTTTACAGCCCAGCTGCTATAAATAGGCACATAATGTTCACAGTTTTCTTAGATATGAGAGTTTACCCTTTGTGCTTGTAAGAACTGTGTTTGTATCAGTTACCATTTCTCATCCAGTTAATCAAACGATTGTGTTTCTTTGGTTAACCTTGTGTTTATCTTGTTCTATGTTTGGTTGGCTAAGTTAAGTGGATTCCGCACACTTAACTTTGTTTGTTATAAACAAGGATTCGGTAGTGAAAATCGATCCTCCGATTTAGGGACCTACAAGATCCACCTTAAAATGGTATAAAATTAGTCACATTTAGGTGTGTGATACGAGTTTCGGGCTTATTCTGAAAGGGGTTATGAAACCAATTTGCACAAGTTAGTAGTTTGAGGCCATTGCAGAGAAATTGGTGCTATAAAACAAGTAAAATTGGTACCATATTACCATGTATACTAGACTTAGTTACAATGTTCATTTCGAGTTTAAAAAAAAACTTAAGTGATAAGCAGATGGTAAATATGTAAATGTATTGACATTGTTTAATCTCCTTTTGGCATCAGATTGAATTGTCTTGCATGTGAATGCTAGAGCCCAAAGCATAGTGGAACCAAATTCAAGTATAAACTTGGTTGCGTATAAGTATTTTGAAAGGGGTGATGTGTTACAAACGAATGAGTTAAAAAATTCACTTAAATTTCTCTCACTATTATGAGTTGTTTGTTAGCAAAAAACTCAACTAAGTGAACCACCTAATAGAGCCCATATAAGAAGCCCAACTTCAACTGTATGTACTATGTAATACATCAATTGTGGTCAAATGTATGTACTATGTAATGCATCACTTGTGGTCTTGTAGTGTAATTTCTCATTTGTAATTTTTTTTGACTTTCAGGTTTTTGGTGATCTACAACAAAATAGTCATTAATGCCCACAGTTCGGCACATCAGTTGGTCTGTCATCGACACAAATTTTTATTTTGGTCATTAGCCCAGCCACCTAAAGCATCTTGCTTGAGAGAGTTTGGGTGTTGGTGATGTTTCTGCCTTCGTAGCCCGCGGCGCAACGCGCGTGGGATAAATATCTAGTTAAGAAATAATTTATAAGTAATATGAACGTATGGTGTAAACCGAAACGAGTTATATGGATGAGATGGTAAATAAATATCATCTCGCAAAGATAAACGGTCATTTAGACCAAACGCGTCAAAAAGGTGAAGATATCACCATTTGACAACATCGACTAATGATTATTTGTCGAGTTATATGCTTACAGGAGTAAATATCGAATGGATATTTACGTATCTATTAATTAGCGGTTATTAAAGAAAGATATTAAAACGGGTCTATACTTTGACCCGAGCCGGGTATGTGTAAGTAAAATTTTAGCAAATATGTGCGATTTTGGTCAAATATGTTGTTGCAAGTCCTTCGTTGTAAAAGAAGGGCTGAAGTTGACCAAAATGCCATTGATCAATAAACCGAGCAAACGACCCTTACGGGTTGTTTAGAAATAAGCATTATGATCAAGTAAATCCTTAGGATAAGTATAAAAGGGAAAGATATGAAACTTTTGGGTCAAATAACCCGAAACGAGTCTTTTCCGTAAAATGATTAAACGAGGGGTAGAACTCGGAATAAATACTTTACCACATTAAATCCACCACAATTATAGTTGTGGTGGAAGACAAGTTGATACGTAAATGTGGAAATATAATGCAAGCAATGAATGAACGAGATGTAAGTTAAAAACACTTAAATCACTTAACAGGTCAAAATAAGCATATACGCATAAACGGGTTAAGGATGCATAAAAACCCGTGATTTGAACCTTGTATAATAGGAAACAGTTATAACATGATGTTCATGATAATTTGAATGCAACAAACAAGTTTGTTTGATAAAATCATGAACGTGTCAAAAATTTTGTAAAAAGATATAAAGCCAAGGGCTTAAAAACCTAGAAAGTTGTTAACTTGAACGTCGGATTTTAACTCCATGTGATGGAGAACCAAATTATGATCACGTAGGAATAAACGGAACGTAAATCGGATAAAAATTGAACGAGTTATGTTCGTTTAAGTGAAAAAGGGGAGTGCTGGGAATATGCAGTACCTGATTGCAAACATTCTGTTGAAATCTTACCCTCGCGGCCCGCGGCGGAAGACTTCTTGTCGGTCGTGTAACATCTGTGCCTGTAATCATTGTGAACAGTTCAATTATCAATAAAATAATGTTATTTAATCCCAATGTTTGTTTGGTTGTGTTTTACATTTTTCGTGTTTTGACTTTTGTTCAATTTCAAACTCTACATCACTTTCTAGAGAATTATATGCAAACTGGTGCGTAAACGTACTCAGTTTAATGCGACAAATACTCCGGAACATCAACATATACTCAACGTACCTTAAATAACCTTTACATAACTTAGAAATAAGTTTTGAAGGCTTTGGTATAGCAAAAACAAGTTAATTCGCTTACAGGGACTAAACTTGACAAACTGCGAAAGTATGCCAATTTGAACTGTAACGAACATTCCGGAACATGTCCATAAGTTAAACATACCATAAATATCCTTTACATAGCTTAGAAATAGGCTTTGAGGGGTTTGGTATGCTAAAATAAACTTTTGGGTCATTCAGGGACTAAAAGTGTCAAAAAGTGCACAAGTTTGCACTTTTGCGCATAACTTACGTTCTGAATACATCCGGACATCCAAAAATTTATGTAAGCATCCTTATATTATGCCTTAGTGTTTGGCATGAGAAAAATCCATTCGTCGCGTCATTTGGATCGTCTTTTGCGCTTATGCGCATTCCGTCGTAATTAACCGAACATCGCGACCGTACGGCTAAACGAACCGACATCCGACATATTTTTGAGCACATTTCCAGTTCCCTATACTTTAACATCATTTTAGAGCTTTGAAATGGGGTTAACGGAGCTTAAACGTGCCAAAAACGCATCAAATACCAAGTTTTGGCGCTGCAGGGACTAAAGTTGTAATTCTGCCAAACTAGGGCCTTACGGACCGTAAGCCAAAACCCATACGGTCCGTAAAGGGTCCTCAGATCAGCAGAATCAATATTTAATGCTGATTGGCTCATCAGATTGCGAAAGGGTCAAATGCCTTTTTACCCAATGAAAGGCCAAGGGCCATATTCAGTGAATCTAGCCTAGTAACACATGTACGCACAAGATCAAGGCACGATATTCGATAAAACGATCCTAACGGTTCCACTTTTCCTATAAATACCCCCCCCCCCTTTTTTTGTAAAAACCCACATGAATCAGATCTAAAGCTCTAAGTTGGAACCATTGTTTCATACCTGAGCTATTTGATCTAGATTAGCACTCGGGGACCCTCCGTAAGTCTTCTTTCGCTCTTTTATTCGCTTTTCGAGTCCGAAAGTCGACGTTTAGTTGACTTTCTGCGTTGACCAGCTTATGGTCGATGCGAAGTTCGTTAGAACTTCATAACGTGAGCGTGATCACGATGGTTATGGTCCATAGTGACCATACCTACTGATTACCCCGTTATCTAGGCTCAGTGACGAGCCGTAGTTTCGACCAAAATGCGCATTCTTGCGTGTTTTGTAACCAAACTACTCGTGAGCATCAAAGCCGTTTGTTTTGATGCCAAACATGTTTTCTAAACTTAGTTAAGCATGTTCTAACATGCTTAGCTCGTCACGTTTAGTATAGTGCTTATATAGGGTCGTAAGGTAAGCGATCTAAACCATCGCTTATACTTTCGAACCCGACCCATTTGGTCGATCTTTAGGATCCGACCAAACATATTAGGTGACCATAGCTATAACCTTCCGAGGTTATACCTTGTGGTCACAATGTTAGGCGTTCCATACGCGTTCTACGCGAACGACGCGTTAGGGTAGCATAAGCTATCTAAACGGGTCGTGATGGGTCGCAAGCACTTAGGTTAGGTTTCATTTTAGTATGTAGGCTTTGTTAAACCATATTTCACGAGTCTCCATACTCGTTTGGTTTACGAACCCGCATACTATCCGATCCTTCCGATTTGGTCCGGTATATTAACATAGCTACCTATTAGGTGCCGTTTGATATCCCGTGATCTTTAGCATTATCTGGTTATTATACAAGAAGTCAAAGCAATCTCAGGTGAGTACATAGAACCCCTCTTTTACTGTTTTCCAACTGTTTTGGGGTGAAACACATGTGCCTATCTGTTACTTTCATGCTTTCCATGTTTTCACATCGTATATTTGCTATGCTCATTAGTACATTATAGTACATGATTTCATTACATTTTATGCTATGTATGCCCATTGTGTGCGTACTTAGTACATTGATTTGCATAACATTTCTGTTGCATATGTTTACTCAGCATATGGACACATTGATTTCCATGAACATTTCTGTTGCATATGTTTACTCAGCATATGGACACATCGATTTACATGAACATTTCTGCTTCGTATGTTTACTTAGCATACTTAGTACAATTGTTTATATCACATGCCTTCATTCTGTTATGACATTTGGTTTGTTTAACATGAGACAATACATTCATTAACACTAGCTACGCCGTTCGTTAGTAGGTAGTGGTACCATAGGACTTGACAACTCCCGTTCCTGAAATCCTGGGTTTGATAGGATTGGAAGGAATGACCGAATTCGATATACATAACTTAGATAAACCTTTAATTTGTTTAATGGTTTATCGCCACAGTCTCAAGGCTTGGATGTATGCATAGTTTACAATACCGCATAAATGTTAATATCAATTGAGCATGCATTTTCCACAGAGCATAGACTTAAACCACGTTTTACTTCAACGACTTGTTTTGTGCATTTACATATGGTTTAAGTTGATACATTTCGCTTACCATACATGATTCATTTTGGGATAAACATTACATGATTACATTGAACATAAACACGTTGACATTGACATACACATTTGGTGGTTTTACATTGAACATAAACATTTTACATGGTTTACACAATAACACTTGACCTTTGGTTTATACATGAACAATTTACATAATGGATTGGTTTGGGTAAATGGTTTGAGTAACGTGGAGTATGTAATATGATGCAAACATGGTGGATACGCCGCTGGTACTTCCTATATATAAATGTTTGCATAATATTACATATCTTAGCGTTATCTAAATCATTTCAGTTTAGTCATATAACATTTTATACAAATAACACACTTTTCAGAAAACATTGCCTTCCAAAACAACTTATTATATTCAACTCATTTTACTTGGTTACTCGTTTAACCTTGCACTTATCTATACATATCATCTGATGTTATCGTTTTCAAATGGTTTACAAAGCAAGTCAAAGTACAAGGTTCATGACTGACTGTTATAAAACATTCTTTAAACTCAAGTCATGAATCCCATTTTCACAAAACCTATGTATCTCACAGGCATTTTTATGCTGACGTACCTACTTTCACATGTGTTTTCAGGAGCTATTCCATAGGATGATGATCATGACACTAGGGCGGACCTGTGCGTTAGTAACTAAAAATGAAGATAGACTAGTATAATTATGTTTTGAACTTGGTATTTCTTATTTTGAAACAATGTACTACTCTTGTTTATAAATAAAATACAACTTGTATGCCATGGTTATGAAACAATTAATTCTGTCCACGACACTCCCCGGCGTTTCCGCCGCGGTTGCATGTTGTACGCGGCCGGGGTGTGACAGGTCGCGTCCCGCTAGAGTCTTCGCGCCCCGCGAAGGGATTGTGCCCAACCTGTCGTGGCCCACGACAGGTTCAAGGCTGGCAAAATTGTTTTCTTTGCTTATTTCGGCTTACGGGCTTGCTTAGATATGTTATATGCTTTATATAAATAACTCATTTCATGTTTTAATGAAACATAGGTATACCGTAAGATACTGGATGACGATCAAGCTCAACAAAGAATCGAACACGATCAAGTTTCAAGCTTTCGCGTTATGTTTGGTCGCCACGTTTTAAACGACGATATAAATATATGATGTTGAAATGTTTTAAATCTTGAAATGTTTTAACAAATTCGTATTTTCAAATGTATGTGTAATCGTAAATACACAATTATAGTAGATATTTATATGTAAATAGAATAAATCAAGTAAGGGTCTTACAACATTTGACTAATATATTGTCAATTTTTTCGATATCAGTATCTTTCTTTTTATTTCTACCATTCGTCTTTCTTATTATTGTTGCTATTAGTGTTTTATGTCTTAATTGTTAGTATTTTAAGTCTTAGTTAGTTCCTACTTGCTACAATCGTTAGTGTTTTGAAGTTGCAAAAGGTTAAATTTAGTGTTTTGCAAGTTGCAAAAGGTTAGTATTTTAAGTCTTTGTTAATGGTAGGAGAGTATAGTGAATTGTTAGTGTTAATTGCTATGTATATAAATTTAGCATGATATTCAAATTACCGAGCAATAACTGATATCTTAGATATCGGTCCTTGACCGATATCAAATATTTTACCGCATTAACTACTTAGATAGTTACAAATATGACGAGGATAGGTCATTGCTTAACAACTTGTTCAATGTTCCGAGGTTGTACTTGTCTTTTTCCTTTTCATAAAAAAATAATGATCTTTTTGAAGGAAAAAGTCTAGTATGATGCTTTGAAAACTAAATAATTCATATAACAAAAATGATGATCTTTTTGAAGGAAAAGGTCTGGTTTGAAAACTAAATAATTCATATAATAGCATATTCTAGTTTTTTAAACCAATATATTATATAGGAATACAAAATACACTTATCTAAACAAATAAAAACATAGATGTTAAAAATGAAAATGAAAACTCAAATTTCCGGTGGGTTAGATCTTCAAAAATCGAAACGTAGAGCTGCTCGTGCTCGCTGTTAGAAGTAGCCATTGTTCCTCTAACTTGTGTGTAATAAAATTTTGTATAAATAATTAAACATAGATTATTAGTAACGAGAGTGGACTTATCTAAAACATAAGTGACTCGAACATCCGGATATCTCTAGGACCGGACGATTGAGCTAGAATGAATGCAAGGTCCGGGCGCTCGTACTCAGAATGTCATTTACGGTCTATAAGGGTGAAGGGAGCGGTTAGACACTTGTAATAGGTAAACTCCCAAATCACCCAATCAAATAGTGTCACGTCATTTTACCTATTTCTCAACAACGTTGACGGTGGTTTACCTAATAGGGTTTAGGTAAACTATTTAAAAAAAAAGGAAAAAATGTGTGATTAGTTGAGAAGGAATGGACCCTCACCCCACCACACACCCATTCCTCCCCCCCCCCCCCCCACCGAATCAGTGAAGGTTCACCGCATTGCATGATCTTGTTCGATAAACTGGATGTTGGTAGTGGTTTACCGAAGCGGTAAAGTGGTTTAACGATTGATTTTGTAGACTACACCGTTCACCGTAACGTCTAAGATATCTTTTTGGATTGCCAAAAGATCTCACATGTAACCACACTGATAAGGAAATACACCTAACCAATATGACATCCAACTACCATGATGAAGTGGCTCCAATAAATACACAAACTTTATAAGGAACGTGGCATTGAATACCCTTAAATACTCCCTTAAATGCTTACAACTACTACTCTAATTCATTCTTAGGGTACACGGGGTGTATTCGGTGAGTGCATTCGGTGACCACATTCACTTAAGGGGAACACCGCCACCATCCCTTAGGTGAGTGGTTTAGGGGAGTGAAATGGGTGGGGATTCACCAAAGAGAGGGGGAGGAGAGAGGATGAGTGGACCAATGAGAGATTTTCTTGCTTTTTTTTTTAATAAAAAACCAAGTCACCTAAGAGGGGAGTGCCGCCATCAATTTAGGGTGTTAGGGGAGTTTAAGAGGGGAGTTGACGTGGCACACGAGTATTGGTTTGGCGTAAGAGAGGGGACTCACCTCTTAGGTGAGCCCCCTTACACCCTTAGGAGCCATGCGAAGGTTGGTTCCGAGATCCAAAACCACGTTGGCATTGCTGTATTTAAGAATTACCATTCAAGGACGCATCCAAGCTTTAGGGTGGAAGGGGTGCTCCCCACATGGGTAGTGGTAAACTCCCCACCTAGCCAATCAACACATGCTATGTCAATTCCACTCTCCACTCGTCATTTTGCATTCAAGCACTAGGGGTGTTCCACCCAAACAATTTATTTCTCAAAAAAAGGGAAAAAAAGTTTACGTTCTGATTGGTTCAAAGAGGGTGGGGCCACCATTAACCATCTCTCTCCTCTACCCCACCTCGTAAACTACTCCCCGCTTCAAGGTCAATCATCACACACCGATGGGCCCGTGCGGTGACCCCATCCCTGCATCACCCCACCGAAGACACCCCGTCCCCCTTATGGTGATGCAACAGAATGGATCGTGTTTAAAAAAAACTTGTGTGTTGATCATTCATATGCTTTAGGAGGTTTTTAAAAAAAAATTTGATTTTGCACTTTTAACCCAAAACTATTTGTTTTTTACTCATAACACCAAAACTTTCATCTTTTACAATTTAACCTCACAAGTTTTGTACTCTTAACTTTGGTCCCTTATATTTTTCATCTTACGCAAATTTTTTGTTTTACCTTCCGTTCTAAATTTTGTGAGTTAACACGGCGCAACGTATGTGTGGTTCAATGCTTTTGCGTCGTCTATTTTTTCCCGTTTGACAGGTTCACCGCAACGCGCAGGTCCTATATCAACTTAGTTATTCTTTTCTATATTTTACGTTTCGGTCTAAATTATTCGCATTAACACGTCGCAAGTTCAGTGTTGGTGCCCCTAAAGCAAAGCAGGGGTGCTTAATAGTAGTTAAAGTTAAAAATTAGTATTATAAAAAACTATTTTATTTTCAGTCGACACAAAATTGAAGATATGAAAGTGAATAGGGTAGTTGAGTGGTAGTGACTTTGGAGTAGGCATTTATTTTTCTAAATCATTTTTAGGAAACAAAAAAGAAAAATAGTGTAATTTTTGGATAAGGTTATCTACTCCTTCTGTTTTCTTATTGGCCGATCCTGATTTCCATGGTTGACCAAGACAATAATACTCCAGACCTTAACATCATAAACGACTGAAACAACAACTATCCACAACTCTTCACAACAGCACCCACCCTTTTCATCTACAATCTCTCACAACTCATCAAACTCTATGGCTGAAGTCGTGCTTTCTTCCCTACTCCCTGTCCTCTTTGAGAAGCTGTCCGATGCAGCTTTGAAAACCATTGCTCGCCACAAGGGACTTGATGCTGAGATCAAGAAGTGGCAGAGATCCTTAGAACAAATCCAAGGTGTGCTTACTGATGCTTCTCAGAAAGAGATAACCAGTGCACCTGTGAAAAGATGGCTCAATGATCTCCAGCATCTGGCTTATGACATAGATGACGTACTCGATGGCTGGTTGACCGAAGCCATGCAAAGTGATCAGTCCACCCACGACTCAGAAGGCATCACCAGCAAGGTAAGAAAGCTAATCACCCCAACTTGTTGCACGAATTTCCCACGGGGTACTAGGATGCTTGCAAAGTTAGATGATATTTCCACCAAATTACAAGATCTTGTTAAGGAGAAAGCTGACCTTGGTTTGAGAGTGGAGGAGGAAACCAGGCCAAGAAATAATAATAATAATAATAATAATAACAACAGAAGATTCCAATCCTCTGTTGTCAACCCATCTAGTATTGTTGGACGCCAAGCTGAGAAAGATGCACTGGTTCAACAGTTATTGTTACCGGCTGATGAACCATGTGATCTAAACTATAGCATTGTTCCCATAATTGGTATGGGTGGGGTTGGAAAAACTACTCTTGCTGGGCTTTTGTACAACGATGATCAAGTCAAAAAGCGCTTCAAACTCAAGGCGTGGATCTGCATCTCAGATGAGTTTGATATCTCTGTTAGAAGCAAAGAGATCTTTATAGCTTTTGGAGGTGAGGTAAAGGAGGAACATACAAATTTTAATAAACTTCAAGAAGCTATTAGAGATCCCCTAACACGAAAAAGATTTTTATTGGTGTTAGATGATGTGTGGAGTGAGAGTCGTGAGGATTGGGAAACCCTCGTCAGGCCCTTTTATACATGTTCCCCTGGAAGTAAAATCATAGTAACAACGCGAAAGGATATATTGCTAAAAAAGTTGGGTTACAATTCTCTATACAAGCATCTGGAGAGCCTGTCAGATGATGATGCTTTATCTTTGTTTGCTCTACATGCATTAGGCGAAAGAAATTTTGATTCATGTTTGTCACTTAAACCACATGGTGAAGGCATTGTGAAGAAATGTAAAAAATTGCCTTTGGCATTGATCGCACTTGGTACATCACTGAGAACAAAAAAAGATGAAGATTCATGGAAGGGAGTATTAGAAAGTGAGATATGGACATCACAAGTTGAAGATGAAGTCATCCCAGCCCTGAGACTTAGCTATCATGATCTTTCGGCACCTTTGAAGCGGCTGTTTGCATACTGCTCCTTATTCCCCAAGGACTTCTTGTTTGACAAGGAGGAACTCATTTTATTATGGATGGCTGAAGGGTTTTTCCAGCCAACTCCAAGCGACTCAACAAAAGAACCCTTGGGTCACAAATTCTTTGACGAGTTGTTGTCAAGGTCATTTTTTCAACATGCACCTAATAATGAATCATTATTTGTGATGCATGACCTCATGAATGACTTGGCGACATCTGTTGCTACCGAGTTTTATTTAAGGTTAGACAACGAGTCAGAGAAGAATATTAAGAAGATGAAGCTAGACAAGTACCGTCATATGTCATTTGTTCGTGAGGAATATGTAGCTTATGAGAAGCTCCAGGTACTTGAAAACACCAAATGTCTCAGGACATTCTTGGCAACATTTGTTGGGGAGGTGGAAAGTAGGCGACATTTTTTCTTATCTAATAAGGTACTCACTGATTTGCTTCCTGAGTTACCATTATTAAGGGTTCTAAGTTTGAGCGGCTTTGTAATAAGGGAGTTACCGGAGTCCATTGGTAGTTTGAGGCACTTGAGATATCTTAATCTATCTCAAACTCATATCACACATTTACCGGAAAAGGTTTGCAATCTTGTTAATTTACAAACATTGATCCTGTTTGGTTGTGATAAATTAACTAAGTTGCCCAACAACTTCCTAAATCTGAAGAACCTGCGACATCTTGACGTTAGGGACACCCCGCTTTCATTTCAGATGCTGTTAGAGATTAGCAAGTTGAAAAGCCTACAAATTACTCTCTCGAAAATCGATATCGAAAGTGAAAGGGGAATTGAAATAGCCAAACTTAAAGACTTTAAAAATATATATGGGAAAATTTCTGTTGTAGGTTTGGAAAAAGTGCAAAATGCAACCTATGCACATGAGGCGAACTTTTCACAAAAGAAGCTTAGTGAGTTAGAGCTTGTTTGGAGTGATGAGCTACATGATTCACGAAATGAAATGCTTGAAAAGGCGGTCCTAAATGAGTTGAAGCCTTGTGATGATAAGTTAATACAACTGCAAATCAGGTCATACGGGGGAAAAGAATTTCCAAATTGGGTTGGGGATCCCTCGTTTCTTCATTTGAAGCATGTGTCAATAAGTGGCTGTAAGAGATGTACATCTCTACCGCCACTTGGGCAACTACCGTCTCTCAAGAAGTTGGTTATAGAAGACTTATATGGGGTGGAAGCTGTGGGTTCTGAGTTATTTGGGACTGGTCAAGCATTTCCTTCACTTGAAATTCTGAGTTTTGGTTGTATGGATGGATTGAAGAAATGGTCAGGGGGTGTGTTTCCACGTTTGCAAAAGTTGTCAATAAGCATGTGTCGTAATTTGGTTGAAGTCACACTTGAAGCATTGCCTTCATTGAATATTCTTGAAATAAAAGGTTGTGATAATTTGGTTGAAGTCACACTTGAAGCATTACCTTCATTGAGTGCTCTTGAAATAACATATTGTCCTCAGTTGGTTGAAGTCACACTTGAAGCACCGCCTTCATTAAATGAGCTAAGCATAGTTAAGTGTGATAGTGGTGTGTTGAGAAGTCTGGTTGAAGTAGCATCAGCAGTCACCAAGTTGTATATATCATATATTTCAGGGCTTAGTGATGAGGTGTGGGGAGGTGTTATAGAGTATCTTGGGGCAGTGGAAGAATTAAAGATTGAGGGGTGTGATGAAGTAAGATACGTGGTGAAATCAGATGCAGATGCAAGTAAGATTCTTGTGACGCTGAGGAAACTGGTAGTGTTGTATTGTGATAATTTGGTTAGTATAGGAGAGAAAGAAGAGGAGGGGGATAATTGTAGGAGCAACCTCCTAACATCTCTTAGGATATTAGGTGTGTATGAATGTAAGAATATGGAGTATTGCAGTTGTCCAGATGGCATTGAGGAGTTGACTGTCTATGGTTGTAGTTCAATTGAAGTTGTCTCGTTTCCAAAAGGAGGACTGGAGAAGCTCAGGTCACTTACAATCTATAATTGCTGGGGAGGACAAAAAATGATCAGCAGATGCAGCATGCCAATGCTTGAATATGTCCACATATGTAATTGGCCAAATCTGAAATCAATGATTGAATTGAACTGCTTGGTTCACCTCACTGAATTGATAATAGAACATTGTAAAAACATTGAGTCATTTCCAGACACTTTAACATCGTTAAAGAAACTGGAAATATTCAATTGTCCCAAATTGGAGGTTTCCTTTCCTGGTGGCAATTTGACATCATTGAAGCAACTGATCATAAGAGAGTGTCCAAGAATGGATGCTTCTTTACCTGGTTGGGTTTGGCCTCCTAATTTGTGTTCCTTAAAAATTGGGAAGTTGAAGAAGCCCTTCTCCGAGTGGGGCCCACAAAGTTTTCCAACCTCACTTGTGGCACTATCCTTACACGGTGGTGGTGGTGGTGAAGATGGAGTGAGTAGTTTTACTCAACTTTCTCATCTTCTTCCTTCATCTCTTACTTCTCTTCAAATAATTGGATTTTGGAAATTGGAATCAGTTTCAATGGGACTCCAACACCTCACCTCTCTCCAGAAGCTCTCTTTTGACGTTTGCTTTAATCTAAAGAAAGTGTCTTGGCATCCCCAACACCTCCCCTACCTCCACCATCTCACTTTTAGCCATTGCCCTAAGATGATGGATCTACCAGAAATGTTGTTGCCTTCACTCTTGAGTTTAAACATCGGGAATGATTGCCCAAAACTGAAAGAAAGATGCAGTAAAAACGGGAGTTACTGGCCCCTCATCTCCCATATCCCCTGTATTGAGATACGATGAAGGTATCTCTCCCTCTGCCTTTGTCCTTTAATGCTTTTAAATTAAATTACTGATTTATAATATTTTTTTAACTAGCAATTGTTCAACTTGGTACAAATTAATGTTGGTACTCGTATGATAAGGCTAACTAATATTACAACCGGTGTTTGAGGTGTAATATTCTTAACCTTATACCCATCATAACCTATTTAAAATTAAATGGGTTTAATGGATTAAATTTTAAATTAAATTACTTATATATAATTTTATCGGCATAGAAGATTAACATATGAAGGTATCTCTCCCTCTACCTTTAATAGTTTTAAACTAAATTACTTATATATATATATAATTGTTTTTCTTTAAACAAACAATTTCAAACATAATCTCAAATATATGGTTTACTGTTTTCTTTGTGAAAATTGTCTATTAAATTAATTAATGTTTGCACTCGTATTGATAAGGCCAACTAATATTATTTGTGTTTCAGGAGTAATATTCAATCTTAACTTTAAACCCATTATAACCTATTTAAAATTAATTAATGGGGTTTAATGGATTAAATTTCCATGAAATATGTAAGCATTTGTTTATATACAATTAGCAAAACCATATTAAAAAGTTATTATTTGTTCAGTTTTGATTTTGATCATTTTTACTGCTAATCAAATTCATATGGCTTCTCTTTGGTTTCATTTGAATGGAATACTATTTCGAATAGAGTTTTGTTAATTCAATAAGACTTGCATTTAATATAATACCATATTCGTCTATGGTCTGATAAAGTCAAACTTGAAAGTGGCATAAAAAAGGGAAAATGTACCATTAAGTTGAGTTTTATTTCTTGAGTTCATGTGATTATCTTCACTTTCTTTCTTTATTTAGAAAATCAAGATCTGAAATCATTTTTACAGTTATATTTCCCATCTTGTGACTCACAATTGCAGAGTTCCAAATGTATGAATATGTAGAAATCATGAAGCCCCTGAATTCTGTTTGTCGTGATATGACATTGCCGATTTTACTATTCTGATTATCTGTACACTAATAGCTTACTTTTTGATATGATCTTTTAGTTTTCTTATTTAAATTGACAGTATGAGGAAACTGACCATGATTATTATATCCATGGCAGATTTAATACTGCAGCCTGGAAACATTTTACAGCTGGGAGCAAAAAGTTAGGCTTGATTGGAAGATTATGATGCTGGCTACCTTTTTCCTTTATCGTTTTTTGTCGATACCTATTAGTGATGTGTGCATAAAAGAACCAGTTGTTCAGACCGCAGATTGTATTTTGTGTGTATACCTATCTATAATAGTGATTGGTGCATCACTAATGTTAGTGGTGACTATTTCATCATTTTATCTAACCAATGATTCGAAAATTGATACCACCACCCATTTCCCTGATTTTTATCACTCCTGCGATGGTCAGCGGTGTGTTTTGAATGAAAGATCAGCTTTACATTGGTTTTCTAAAAATCTAATTTTCGATTCCAAACATAAACTAGATAAGTTGCATACAAATTGAAAGAAAGCAAAACTAAAACGGAAATATAAAATCCAGGAAACCAATTAACAGGAGACCAAAAAAATAAAAGAAAACAAAAGCGCAACAATCGGTTATCCATATTTCAAACAAATCATTTTCGTCCGCAAATTGAACAAACTGAAAACCCATCTTTCATTCTGTATACAATGAAAATTTGTCTGGTCGTAAGGAACACATTTAATGCTTTTGATTTTGATTAAATTTATAACTATGCCTATGTGACTGTTTATGAACAGATGAGTAATGCTTCATGTGGACTCATTTTCGGGATAAACTTTTTTATATAAAAAAAAAGAGAAACAAATGAACTTGTGTACAAGGAGAGAGCTAGTTACCGATTCCCGGGACTTGATGTTCGTTTACAATTTCAAAGGTTTTATATGTGTAACCCATAAAGTTCACATCTTTAGAGGAGAGCATCTGCAGTTGCCAAAAACAAGTGGAATATATATAAATTAGAACACAAAAGAGAATACATTTATAGTAATTAAAGTTATTTGTAACCACAAAATGAAAAGACGGGAACTTGAACAATGATAAAGTTCCTAATTACAGGGGAAAAATCTATGATCTACTGCCATTAAACATATAAACTAAAGGTTAAAAAAAATCAGTTATTATTTAAAAAAAAAAATCCAACCAGTAGCTACTAATTTTGGCCAATCCATAAATATCCCGAATACAAAACGGAAAACATAATTAATAACATCTTTCAAATCTAATACATAGCTAATTTCTTCAAAACGGTACCATTTCGGTAGGTATTAGATCAAGCACAAGCTACAATAAAGTAAACATACAAAACAACCAATTGGACCGTTAATTCAGCAAAACTCAAAACGATAACTATTGATGCATAACAAACTATCGATACGTAGCCTATTTAGACGTAGACGAATTCAACTAGCCTGTTACAATAAAGGAACCCTTAGCATTCGATATAAAATACGACCAACCATCAGCCATCAACCAAAACCGCCAGTGCATCATTATTTCAAACTACCATAATTTCTGTATGTACTCACCACCATCTTCTTCAAATTTCAAACCACCATAATTTTGTATAATGATGTTCAAGTCAAGGATCATTTCGAACTCAAGGCGTGGATTTGCGTCTCAGATGAGTTTGATGTTTATGTTAGAAGCAAAGAGATCTTTGTAGCTTTTGGAGGTGAGGTAAAGGAGGAACATAAAAATTTTAATAAACTTCATGAAGCTCTTAGAGATCACCTAACACGAAAAAGATTTTTATTGGTGTTAGATGATGTGTGGAGTGAGAGTCCTGAGGATTGGGAAGGCCTCGTTAAGCCCTTTTATACATGTTCTCCAGGAAGTAAAATCATAGTAACAGCACCAAAGGATATATTACTAAAAGAGCTGGGTTACAATTCTCTGTACAAGCATCTGGAGTTCCTGTCAGATGATGATGCTTTATCTTTGTTTGCTCTACATGCATTAGGCGTAAGAAATTTCGATTCACACTTGTCACTTAAACCACATGGTGAAGGTATTGTGAAGAAATGTGATGGGTTGCCTCTGGCATTGATCGCACTTGGTACATCACTGAAGACAAAAAAAGATGAAGACTCATGGAAGGGAGTGTTAGAAAGTGAGATATGGAAATTACCTGTTGAAGATAAAATTATCCCAGCCCTGAGACTTAGCTATCATGATCTTTCGGCACCTTTGAAGCGTTTGTTTGCATACTGCTCATTGTTTCCCAAGGACTTCCTGTTTGATAAAGAGGATCTGGTTTTACTTTGGATGGCAGAAGGGTTCTTGCAGCAGGTAACTCCAAATGGTTCAACAGAAGAACAACAATCCGGTCACGACTTCTTTGACGAGTTGTTGTCAAGGTCGTTTTTTCAACGTGCGCCTAATAATGAATCATTATTTGTGATGCATGACCTCATGAATGACTTGGCGACATCTGTTGCTACCGAGTTTTATTTTAGGTTAGACAACGAGTCAGGGAAGAATATTAAGAAGATGAAGCTAGACAAGTACCGCCATATGTCATTTGTTCGTGAGGAATATGTAGCTTACGAGAAGCTCAAGGTACTTGAAAACGCCAAATGTCTGAGGACATTCTTGGCAACGTTTGTTGGGGAGGTGGAACCTTGGCGAAAAAAATTTTACTTATCCAATCAGATTCTGACTGACTTGCTTCCTAAGTTACCATCATTAAGGGTTCTAAGTTTGAGCGGCTTTGAAATAAGTGAGTTACCGGAGTCCATTGGTACTTTGAGGCACTTGAGATATCTTAATCTATCTCAAACTCCTATCACACATTTACCCGAAAAGGTTTGCAATCTTGTTAATTTACAAACATTGATCCTGTTTGGTTGTGATGAATTAACTGAGTTGCCCAACAACTTCCTAAATCTGAAGAACCTGCAACATCTTGACGTTAGGGACACCCTCATTTCATTTCAGATGCTGTTAGAGATTAGCAAGTTGAAAAGCCTACAAATTACTCTCTCGAAAATCGATATCGAAAGTGAAAGGGGAATTGAAATAGCCAAACTTAAAGACTTTAAAAATATATATGGGAAAATTTCTGTTGTAGGTTTGGAAAAAGTGCAAAATGCAACCTATGCACATGAGGCGAACTTTTCACAAAAGAAGCTTAGTGAGTTAGAGCTTGTTTGGAGTGATGAGCTACATGATTCACGAAATGAAATGCTTGAAAAGGCGGTCCTAAATGAGTTGAAGCCTTGTGATGATAAGTTAATACAACTGCAAATCAGGTCATACGGGGGAAAAAATTTTCCAAATTGGGTTGGGGATCCCTCGTTTCTTCATTTGAAGCATGTGTCAATAAGTGGCTGTAAGAGATGTACATCTCTACCGCCACTTGGGCAGCTACCGTCTCTCAAGAAGTTGGATATAGAAGGCTTATATGGGGTGGAAGCTGTGGGTTCTGAGTTATTTGGGACTGGTCAAGCATTTCCTTCACTTGAAATTCTGAGTTTTTATGATATGCGTGGGTGGGAGAAATGGTCAGGGGCTGTGTTTCCACGCTTGCAACAGCTTGGAATATATGGTTGTCCTGATTTGGTTGAAGTCACACTTGAAGCAATGCCTTCATTGAATGATCTAGAATTATATAAATGTGATAGTGGTGTGTTGAGAAGGCTGGTTGAAGTAGCTTCAGCAGTCACCAAGTTGGATATATTTCATATATTAGGGCTTAATGATGAGGTGTGGGGAGGTGTTATAGAGTCTCTTGGGGGAGTTGAAGAATTAAGGATACGGAGATGTAATGAAATAAGATACCTGGTGAAATCAGATGCAGATCCAAGCAAGATTCTTGTGAAGCTGAGGAGATTGGTAATAGGGAATTGTGATAATTTGGTGAGTATCGGAGAGAAAGAGGAGGAGGATAATTGTAGAAGCAACCTCCTAACATCTCTTAGGATGTTGAAAGAATTAGAGATATCTAAGTGTAAGAATATGGAACGTTGCAGCTGTTCAGATGGCGTTGAGGAGTTGAGTGTCGTTGAATGTAGTTCAATGAGAGTAGTCTCGTTTCCAAAAGGAGGACAGGAAAAGCTCAGGTCACTTACAATCATTAATTGCAGGAACCTATTGGAAAGGGAGTGGGAGTGGGGTGGACAAAAAATGAACAACAACAGAAGCAGCAGCAGCATGCCCATGCTTGAATATGTATCTATACTTGATTGGCCAAATCTGAAATCAATAATTGAGCTGAATGACTTTGTTCACCTCACTGAATTGATGATAGGTAACTGTGAAAACCTTGAGTCATTTCCAGACACTTTAACATCGTTAAAGAATATGAGAATAAGTAATTGTCCCAAATTGGAGCTTTCCTTTCTTGGTGAAAATTTGACGTCATTGAAGCAACTGGAAATAAGAGAGTGTCCAAGAATGGATGCTTCTTTACCTGGTTGGGTTTGGCCTCCCAATTTGCAAATCTTAATAATTGAGAAGTTGAAGAAGCCCTTCTCCGAGTGGGGCCCACAAAATTTTCCAACCTCACTTGTGGAACTATACTTATACGGTGGTGGTGAAGATGGAGTATTTATTAGTTGGAGTGAATTTTCTCATCTTCTTCCTTCATCTCTTATTTCTCTTGAAATAAATCAATTTAAGAAATTGGAATCAGTTTCAATGGGACTCCAACACCTCACCTCCCTCCAATCTCTCTCTTTTGCGTTTTGCCCTAATCTGAAGAAAGTGGCTTCCCATCCCCAGCAACTCACCTCCCTCCACCATCTCTGTTTTTGGGATTGCCCAAAGATGATGGATCTACCAGAAACGTTGTTGCCTTCACTCTTGAGATTAAAGATCAGGTATAATTGCCCAGGTTTGAAAGAAAGATGCAGTAAAAACGGGAGTTACTGGCCCCTCATCTCCCATCTCCCCTGTATCGACATACAAGAATTCTAATATGAAGGTATCTCTCCCTCTACCTTTAATAATTTTAAATTAAATTACTTATATATATAATTGTTTTTCGAAACAAACAATTTCAAATATAATCTCAAATATATGGTTTACTCTTTTCTTTGTGAAAATTGTTTATTAAATTAATTAATGTTTGCACTCGTATTGATAAGGCCAACTAATATTACCAGGAGTAATACTCAATCCTAACTTTAAACCCATTATAACCTATTTAAAATTAATTAATGGGGTTTAATGGATTAAATTTCCATGAAATATGTCGATTCTGTAAGCATTTGTTTATTTAGTAAATCAAGATCTGAAATCATTTTTACAGTTATATTTCCCATCTTGTGATATGACATTGCCAATTTTACTATTCTGATTATTTGTAGACTAATAGCTTACTTTTTGATATGATCTTTTAATTTTCTTATTTAAATTGACAGTATGAAGAAACTGACCATGATTATTATATCCATGGCAGATTTGATGCTGCAGCCTGGAAACATTTTACAGAAGGGAGCAAAAAGCTAGGCTTTATTGGAAGATTATGATGCTGGCTACCTTTTTCCTTTATCGTTTTTTGTCGATACCTATTAGTGATTTGTGCATAAAAGAACCAGTTGTTGACTTGGATTCTATTTTGTTGGTAATGGTTCAAACTGCAGATTGTAATTTGTGTGTATACCTATAATAGTGATCGGTGCATCACTAATGTTAGTTGTGACTATTTCATCATTTTATTTAACCGAGGATTCGAAAATTGATACCACCACCCATTTCCCTCATTTTTATCACTCTTGTGATGGTCAGCGGTGTGTTTTGAATGAAAGATCAGCTTTTCACTGGTTTTCTAAAAATCTAATTTTCGATTCCGGTGGCAAATTTAGACTTGTGTGTGTCAAAACGAGTCAAGTCAAAATAAGTCTATGGCTGTTTAAAATTCATATCAAACTAGAAGATTTGAGTTATAATTTTATTTGAATTAAAGGGGTGGATTTGAAATTTGTCGATAAAGACTCAACCCGTTATCATTTTGTGCAAGTGGGGATAATGTAAAGACAATGGCGCCTTTCAATTTAACAAAGTGCCTCCATTTAATGACAATAGTCTCTCCATTTTCACAATTCTTTTCTAAGTTGTGAAGGCAAGACTACTCCTCAACTCCGTCTTCATAGTGTACAAGCAGGGGTAGCACGGGCTACCCCACAACTCCGTCTTCGTAGTGTAAAATACCACTCAACTCTGTCTACCTAGAGTAAATTTCTTTTTTCAATTTTATACAAAAGATACCCTAATCCAAAAAAAAATTAAAAAACTGGGATTCCCTGAATTTTTGAGCTTGATCCGCCACTGGCAAAGGTGGTGGTTCTAATGAACATAACCCTACACTTCCATTATCAGCTCAGTGTGCTTATGAAAATGTAGATGCAAACCATTGGTTTTACATTCTCCAGTCATTTCGGTTATGGTTCTAATAACCCGTTGTTTAGCTCCAATAACAAAAGAGTTAAGACAGAATGACTAATCATCAACCAGCAACTTAATATGACAACTAGATAAGTTGCATACAAATTGAAAGAAAGCAAAACTAAAACAGATATACAAATTCCAGGAAACCAATTTACAGGAGACCCAAAAATATAAAAGAAAACGAAAGCGCAACAATTGGTCATCCATATTTCAAACAAATCATTTTCGTCCGCAAATTGAACAAACTGAAAACCCATCTTTCATTCTGCATACAATGAAAATTTGTCTGGTTGTAAGGAACACATTTAATGCTTTAGATTTTGATTAAATTTATAACTATGCCTATGTGACTGTTTATGAACAGATGAGTAACGCTTCATGTGGACTCATTTTCCTTTGGGACTTCTAGCTGGCGGGGTAGGAGGTTGAGAAAGCTTCCGTGAGTTTGTTGCGAGGGGGTCGAATCTGTTTCTTCTTCTGCAAGAAAACACACAGATTCAAGAACATAAGTACAGATAATCAATTTTAACACATTTACTTACTAATGGGTCAATTCTGTTTATGCTTAATCTTACAGGTCAAAGAGGTAATCACAAATAAAATTGCCTTTACGGTTAGGAAGTTGACAAATGTAAATAATTCTTATAGATAAAAAATCCTCTTGAATCATTTATATCAAATAATCACATTATTATGGAATAATATATATTTGTAAACATCGACAAAACTAAATATTTCATTAAAAAACATTGGACAACAAGTATGATGTGTCGTTTAATCCCAATCCGTTCAATTTATGTATTTTCTCGCTCGTCATGCTTATGACATATTTAGAATGTAAACTCCCATAGATGAGGGAAAAAACCCACAAAAATATACTCCTTTTGTCCCGTGAAAGTTGCAATCATTTCCATTTTAAGGCGTCCCATGTCAGTTGCAACATCTCTTATCTTTTAGCAAAAACTTAAGCTAAACAACATATTTGCCGTTGGCTATGGTCACAAAGTAACTAGATCCCACTATTTTGCAAGAAATGAAAGGTATTTTCGACACCTTTGATAGTAGTGCAATTAACAAGAGAAAATACGAAATATATATAGGGGAAGGTTAACGTACAATAGCTCCTTAACGTGCGACCGTACGCGACTTAATTACACATGTTCATTTGTAAATTACGCACGTAACAATTTCAAACCCTAATTACACATGAAGAAGAAATCACGCATGGCCAAAACACAAAATCATACGCACGTTATTTTGTTGGTCGCATACCGTTGTACGTTAAGAAACTTTTGTATTTTAAACTCTCTCTCCCTATATATATATATATATATATATATATATATATAGTATATCGTACATTACGGCTTAACGTACTTCACATACAACAACGTGCGTGATTTGTTCTATAACATGCGTGATTATTGTGCTTCAACATGCGTGATTTTGGATGTTTGAGTTATAACGTGCGTGATTTTAAAATGAACGTGCGTAATTACCTGTCGTACGTGATGTACGTTAAGCCGTAATGTACGTTAACCTTCCTCTCTCTCTCTATATATATATATACACACTACACACACATTAGGAATGAAATAGGGAGAGAGAGAGAGAGATCTTACTGAAAAGTGACTTGACGGTTGGCCTTTTAGGTTTTGTACTCTTCTTCTTTAACTCAGCTGAAAATTAATTTTGGAAAAATAATTAATTATGACCATGTTGATGCAATCTTACTAGTCACATTTACCAAGAATGCTCAAAAACCGATAGAATTATATCCGTTAATAAGGAATTATGAGTTTAGCGTTCATAAATTATTATATTGCGTCATTTTTGGGATAAACTTTTTAATATCAGAAAAAAAAAGAGAAACAAATGAACTTGTGTACAAGGAGAGAGCTAGTTACCGATTCCCGGGACTTGATGTTCGTTTACAATTTCAAAGTTTTTATAGGTGTACCCCATGAAGTTCACATCTTTAGAGGAGAGCATCTGCAGTTGCCAAAAACAAGTGGAATATATATAAATTAGAACACAAAAGAGAATCATTTATAGTAAGTAAAGTTATTTGTAACCACAAAATGAAAAGACGGGAACTTGAACAATGATAAAGTTCCTAATTACAGGGGAAAAATCCGTCGGAACAAGTTTTTAAATATTTATTTACTCATTTGTTTGTGTATGCATAACGCATTGTTTTTACTTAGGTTAAGCATAACGTTTAAAAATTCCGTCGGAACAGGTCAAGTGAGTCAAATCAACAAATTTAGCTAAAAAGGGAACAAATCAAATTAGGTTGAAAGTTACCTAAAGTCTATTCTAATTGCATAGTATGCAGACAACCTTCTATGACGGTTTTATTAACATTGTTTTTGTAATCATAACTAACAAGTCAAATACTTTTTAGAAGAAATAACAAATGTAACAAACGTGTTATTCCCAAAAAAAAACATATCCGATAATGACTCAAATAGGTCTGTCAAGAGAACATTAATAGATTCATGGTTTAAAAAGGCTTTCCGAGGCCCGCCTCGGCTGAGGCTATGAAAAAACGCCTTAAAGGCTTAGCCTCATATGGGTCAACTGAAACCTAGGCCTCAGTCATCCGAGGCTTTCTGAGGCTGTCCGAGGCGCTGAGGCGGTGAGGCGAGGCGAACCAGACCTTGTGAAAATGGAAAATTTTAGGTTTTTTGGACTTTATTTTAGAACCATTTAGTGTTTATTAGGCTTAATTGGTGGGCCAACCCAATAGTTTAGTTAAAAAACATCTATTAGGTTAAAAAAACCTAATCGAAAAGAAGATATCGGTTGTGCACGAATAGGATGAACAAGTTGGTGTACGTTATGTACAATAGGAGATTGTAGCAAATGTTTATAAAGAAGACGAATCTAAAAGATGATGAAGTCCCGATAGTTGCCGATGATGTTTTATCGGATGATGAGTGGATAGCTAACCCAAGTGGAGATGAAGATGGTATTGGTGGAGTTGCCATGTCAAATGAGGAAAAAGGTGAGAGTTCATCATCTAGGAGGAAAAGGAAAAGAGTTATTAATTTGGTTGATGATGATGATGACGATCTAAATACGCCAGATGAAAACTTTGAGGATGATGATGCGGAGGAAAACGAGTTCTATGATATTTAGATGTCATAACATTACTAATTTAAGTTGTTCGAACTATTTTATGATGTTTGTTTTATGTTAAACCTTGTTTGTTTTTCTATTTTCTATTTATGATGTTTGTTTTATGGTAATTTGTGATTTTATGAGAGATATATATTTTTCTTTAATTTTTTTAATAATGTTTTGAGGCTTACGCCTCGACCTGCCTCGAGGCTTACGCCTTGTGAGGCTAAGAGAAAACGCCTCGATACCCGTTTCCGCCTTTTTAAACCTTGAATAGATTACTATTTATGTGAACTTCATATATTGCAAAACTAGGTTAACTGAATAACATATATTAATAGCTACTTAGCTAGATCCCAAGTAGCATAATCTACACAACATATATTAATCATGGTTGAGATTGCAATCGGTAAACCAGTATTCTTACTAACCTTTCTCCAAGGCCCTGATTTTGTTGACGAAGGAATTTGGTTTTCACCCTGCAGTAGTAGTATTACACCGACAACAAAAAAAATAAGCAAAAAAAAAAAAAAAACAGAAAAGGAAATTAGATAAATAGTTAAAAAAACTACCTCTTCAAACTTCTCAAAATTTTGGGTATCTAGCTCCCCATTAACTTCCGGAATAAACGCAGCTTCCATTTGATACAACTTTTCCCATTCTATACCCTTGAACCATGGGTGTGCCTGTAAACGCCAAAACAACACGTTAATCTCTCTATTTGTAGCTATTAAAAGCAAATTTAATTTTAAACCACACGTCACCTTTATTTCATGAGCGCCTTTGGTCCCGAGCCTTTTTTCAACATTGCAAAGAAGTTTACATATTAAATCTTTCGCCTCTGGAGACAATTTTGCCTCTTCCGGAAACTTCAAATGAGTTCTCCAGTTCACTATCTGTACTAGCACCGTAAAACTTATAAGCATCGATAAAAACAACGATAAAGGTTTACGTAATATGCAAAAGTCAACGATTTGACCTTTCTACAAGTAGACATGGGTTCGTCTGAATAAAAGGGTGGGTAACCAACAAGCATTTCATACATTATAGCCCCAAGAGACCACCTACACGCAACAAAATATAATCGGATTAATATTATATATACTATAAATATGCTATTTTGTCAACATCAAACAATTTTAGCCCCTCAACTTTAGTAAGGACATATTTAGCCTCTTAACTAAAACAACTTTAGCCCCTAAACCTTAATAATGACATGTTTAGCCCCTCAATTTTAATAACGACATTTTTAGCCCCTAAACTACATCAAACAACTTTAGCCCCTCAACTTTAATAACGACATGTTTGGCCCCTTAACTACATCAAGCAACTTTGGCCCCTCAACTTTAATAATAAACAACTTTAGCCCCTCAACTATAATAATGATATGTTTAGCCCCTCAACATTAATAATGACATGTTTAGCCCCTTAACTAAAACAACTTCAGCCCCTCAATTTTAATAATAAACAACTTTAGCCCTCAACTTTAATAATGACATGTTTAGCCCCTATACTTTAATAATGGCATGTTTAACCCCTTATAACTAAAACATCAAACAACTTTAACTCTCACGATTTGCTTATTTTTTATCTATGTTTCGAACCCCCTACGGAGCACGGGTGGTAACCCACAAGTTATTATAAATGTATCAAAAAGTGCTTCGGTTACACTAAAGATACAAACCAATCACACTCCATTCCGTATCCCTTCTTCAGCAAAACTTCGGGAGCGATATAATCAGGTGTGCCAACAGTAGAATAAGCCTACATCGTTACAACACGAAAGATTCTTAAAACGATCAGTATCAATGCGTTTGGAAAAATGAAATAAATAAAATAACTTACAAGCATCCTCCTATTTCGCTGCCAATGCAGCAGTTGCTCTTGTTGAGTGCGTTTTGGTATAGCAGGACGCCCGTCACGTTGAAGGGCCCCGCTTAAGTTATTTGCAGCGGTGAAATCTTTTTCTTGAAGATTAGTACAGTCTAATGGTTTACATAATCCAAAATCTGACAGTTTCATGTGCCCGAATTTATCAAGCAACAAGTTGTCAGGTTTAATATCCCTGCACAAGTTGGAAAAAGATTATACGTGGGATTAAAATATAAAAACCGTCCCATGTTTGTATGAAGTGAAGTAAACTAGTAAAGAGTAAAGATTTTTTTTTTTTTGTATCAACCTATGAATGTAATTATGTTTGTGTATTGATTCGATTGCCAAAACAGTTTCCCCAACGTAAAACCGAGCTTCGTCTTCGGTTAACGTATCCTTTCGCATGAGTAAAGTCATCATATCTCCACCGGGAAGATATTCCATTATGAGGTAAAGATATTCTTCATCTTGGAATGAGCAATAAAGCTTAACAATGCAATTGCTATCAACTTCCGCAAGCAGGTTCCTTTCTGCTATGACATGTTCGACCTAAAAAAAACCCTTTGATAAACCAACTTAAAGCATTTTAAATAAAATATTAGAGTAAAATGCCATTTTCGTCCCTGATGTTTGGCCAATTTTGCCACTTTCGTCTAAAGGTTTGTTTTTCCGCATCTGGATCCAAAAGGTTCGAAATCTTGCCATTCTCATCCAGCTCATTAACTCTATCCATTTTTCTCCATTAAGAAGGGGTATTTTAGTCTTTTTTATTAACTTAAAGGGCAATTCGGTCTTTTGAATACTTGTACATTATGTTAAATGCTTGTACATAAAGTGAAAAAGACCGAATTGACCCTTTAAGTAAACAAAAGGAACGGAAATACCCCTGACTTAACCGAGAAAATTGGATGGAGTTAACGAAGTGGATGAAAATGGCAAGATTGGCTAAAACCTCAGGGACGAAGATAGCATTTTACTCAAAATCTTAACTAAACTTCTACCTGGCCTCTACGAAGCATTTCGGATTTTTTAAGCTTTTTCATTGCATACACGTTACCAGTTGTTTTCTCCCTGCATATTCTAACCTGGAAGAGATTAAAAGTCAAAGTCAATGGTCAAGGCAGGTCAAAAAGGTTGGTGAGTTTGACTTTTGTATGGTTCTGTAAAGAATAAGATTTTATATATATACCTCACCAAATGCACCCTTTCCTATCATTGTTAATGGTTCAAAATCATCAGCGCCCATTTTATGCCGCTGAATGCGCATATATTCTGTCTCTTTTTTCTCAAGATGTTTAAGTAAATTGTTTTGTTCTTCTTCAGAGACCTCTGAATCAGCCAATTTCTTCTCGAGAACATTACGCCTGCATCAAGAATGGATTTCTGTTATCACTTTTAGTTTCATAGTTTTTAATCACATTCATTTAAAGTTCTATTTGTATCAGCCGTTTATCATTTACTTATGAGTTACAAAACGCCAATATAAATGACCGGTACGTTACACGTAATCAATCATATTGAGAATGCATTCTAAACCTCAATAATAGAGAGCATAAAAAACTTTTTTTCCCTTTATAGAACATATAAATACTACGGCTATGATCTAGTATAACACACGGAGATCGCGAAAAACCTATGCAATTAATATCGGCGATATATCGGTTATCGGTCAGACGGTCCCCATGTCAAATATCGGTGTCAAATATCAATACTGATATTATCGGCGATTTGACCGATATATCACCGATTTTCCCGATATCAATACCTTTCTTCTTAGTTCTACCATTCTTCTTTCTTCTTATTGCTGCTATTAGTGTTTTAAGTCTTAATTGTTAATTGTTAGTGTTAAATGTTGGTGTTTTAATTCTTAATCAGTTACTATTAGCTACAATTGTTAGTGTTTTGCAAGTTGCAAAAGGTTAATTTGTTAATGGTAGGAGAGTTAACTGAATTGTTAGTGTTAAATTGCTATATATACAAATTCTGCCTGATATTAGAATTACCGATATCCCACCGCGATAACCTCTATCTCAAATATCGGTCCTTGACCGATATCCGATATTTTACAGCATTAACTGCTTAGCGACAAACTTATTTTAAAGTAGATAAAGGGCGGATTTCATTAGTTAAAATTCAAACAAAATATACAACGCATAAAGTCCATACCGTTCCCTCCGTTCGTTAAGATTCTTCATTTGCTCTTTGTAGTGTTTTTCAATATATTGTTTGGCAGCTTCAACCTTCTGTTTAGTAGCGTTTGAAGGTGCTTCATCACTTGTTACTCTTAATCCTTCTTTTCCGTTACTCCTAACTTCCCGTTTCGGTGAAGATTTCTGTTTCTCTTTCGGTTTCAACTTTTTACACCATCGCTTCGCAAAATCCATCTGTTTATGCAACCGACACTTTCTTATAGTCAACACTCAGCTACAACGGAAAGTAACGAAAAGACCAATTTTGTCGTTTCTCCTTCTTTCAAGAACATTAAAACGGAACAATCAATGCAACCAAACTAACGTTGCATTGCCGATTCAGAAGTAGACAAATCCAATTACCCTGTTACAATAAATAAACTGATTAATACAACTAAGCGTTAAAACAAATACACAATAATCAACATGAAGCACACGTACTATACAATGTCTAGTGAAGAAAAATCTATGATCTACTGCCAATAAAAAATCAATTATTATTTAAAAAAGATGGCCAAACCATAAATATCCCCAATCTACTCTCCGTATAAACAAACCCCCAAAACGGAAAACATAATTAATAACATCTTTCAAATCTAACACGTAGCTGATTTCTTTAAATTCCTCACCGTTAAAGCCACAAAACGGTACCATTTCAGTATATATTAGATCAAGCACAAGCTACAATAAAGTAAACATACAGAACAACCAATTGCACCGTTAATTCAACAAAATTCAAACCGACAACGATCGATGCATAACAAACTATCGATGCATTGCCTATTTAGCATTCGATATAAAATACTTCATACATGTTTAACACAATTCATCTTCAATAAACTGCTTAACACACAATAATCAACATGAATCGCACATACTCGAAACACAATGTCTAACAAACTATATCATCTGCAACAAATTTACAGTAAATAAAATAACTAAAAATTTATCATCTACTACCATTAAACATAACACTCAAGGTTTTTAAAAAAATTAATTAATATTATTTTAAAAAAATTCAACCAGTAGCTGTACTAATTTTGGCCAATCAATTGATATCCCCAAAACAGAAAAAAAAAACACAATTAATAACATCTTATTAATCCAATTCAGACCTACAAAACGGCACCGTTTCAGAAACTAGCAGATCAAACACAACTTATACAACAAATTAAACACACATAACAGCCAAATGCACCGTAAATTCAACAAAATTCAAAGCGAATTTGCACAACTGAAAACCCTAAGTTGCGAGAAGAATCAAAACAGAAGTGGAGAGAGTACCGAAGGAATTGACGGTTGGAATAATCGGCGATTGAAGAATGAAAACCCTAGAGAATGATAATCAATCTTATTGTTGTTGGTTCGAGCAGTTGAAAATCCAAGGAAATCTTTTTGAAACCAGTTCTTTTGTTGGTGATCGTCTCGCGAGAATTTCACGAGTCAGGAAGGTTGTTAATGTATCGTGTTCCTGAATTTGTCATGAGATGTATGGGTTTATATAGAGTGAGAAAGTAAGTGTGTGTATGATAAATGTTTGTATAAAATAAAATAAAAAGTAAAATGCAAAAATAGCCCGTGGTTTAGGTTACTTTTATCATTTCACTTTATAAAAAAAATTGTATTTGTACCTCTAAGGTTTTTTTTTTCTTTTTTATTTTCATCAAATTGGTATAATGCGTTAGAATTTTCTGTTAATTTCTCTCTTTTTTGTTGGTTTTCTCATTTAAATGAAGGGTATAATTGTCATTTTGTATCATAATGTATTTTAATTAAATGAGAAAAATGACAAAAAAGGAGAAGTTAACATAAAATGTTATCCCAGTTTACCAACTTAATGAAAATGGCAAAAAAAAAAAACTTCAGGGATCCAAATACAAAAAAGTTTTATTTTTGAACTGAAATGGTAAAAGTACGCTAAACTCGGGACATTTTTGTATTTTACTCTAAAACAAAAGTAAAGTATTAAGTGAAATACAAAACATTGAACTCTGGCAAAATGATTTTGATTTGGATTTTGTTTTTGTTAAATGAGTTAAGTGTGATGAGTTTGTTATGGGGTAATTAATGTTTACAACTAATTAAATGTATTGATAAAAGTTTTGGAGTATTAAATATGTTTTTGGTGTATGATAAATGCTTGTTTTATAAAGTGATTTGTAAAGCATTGAATTCCGGCAAAATTGATTTTGATTTGGTTTTTTTTTTCAAAAAAAAAATAAAGTGAATTGAGAAGCATTGAATTCTGGCAAAAATCATTTTGATTTTGGGTAATTAATGTTACAACTAAATTAAATGTAGGGTTGTAAATTGTAATCGAGTCCAGTTGAGTCGAGTCAGATTGAGTTCGAGCTCGAACTTAAACAAGTCAGTTTGATTCGACTTGTTTATTTTATCGAGACGAAAAGTTGAGCTCGGCTTGTAAAATGTTCAAGACAAATCGAGCCGAAAAGTTGAGCTCGGCTTGTAAAATGTTCAAGACAAATCGAGCCGTTCGTTAACTTTTTTATTCTTTTTAATTTCTTTTATTTTTTACGTATACTGAAAACATTAAAAAATACACATATATCTATATGTATTATTTTTATTTTTCTAATATTTTAAATACCAAAAGGCATAATAAAAGTATAAATATGTATAATTTTTGTTATTTTCCCACAAATTTTATTTTAAAACTTAAGCACTTCAACGCCTTCCACATTTTTTTCTAATTTTAAAACATTTAAAATTAAAAATAATCTATATAAAATAAAATAATTCAAGCCGGCTCGCGGCTCATGATCCAAGCAGGCCTAGCTCAAGCTTGACTCGTTTAAATTGAGTATGTTGTATTTATTGATTTGGGGTATATGCTTTTATTTTCTTAACATACCTTACTGTTAAAAAATATGTTTTTTTGAGTTACTTGGTTCATTCAGGTTATATGGATTCTTTAATGCTTGAAATATAGATGTTTGTTATATACATTTGTCATTTGGTTTTGATTTGTATTTGATTTATGCATATTTAATTTTTGACTTCTGTGTTTAACGATTATGCAAAAACAAGTGATTATTCAAAAGCCTTGGAGGTCTCAAAATTTAACTATATCGAGACTAAACATTCATTGAACCTTCTTCTAAAAGACAACCAGACATTAGATATATTGTTCACAACGATAATCTCAATTGGTGTAAATGTCTCTAATACATGTTTGTAATTGTCTTGTCCTTTGCCCGTTTGGGTCGGGGCATGTTTTATAATGGTCTTTTGCCCTTTTTAGTCAGAGATGTTTGTTTTAATGAAGTTAACTTTCATAAAAAGATAAAATAATAACTCGTATAAACTACCTGATTGAGACTTAACTTAAATATTTATTTAATTTCATTATATCAATTACCATTAAGCTATATTAAATGATAAAGATGGCAAGATGCCCTTAGTATTTATAAAAATGTTGATGAAGTGTGAACTTGTAGTTTGCCTTTTCTATACAACTGTTTTCTAAAAAGAACTAGAAAAATAAATTGTTTGCTTAAATATGCAATTAAAAAAAGTAAAAAAGAAAAAAGTAAAACTACCATCGGCTATTTTTATGTGTGTTGCCTTTCTTTATACATGCAATGCGGTCATGTTTCCACTCTTGCGTCACTTTTTAGTTTGACTTTTTTATATATTACTATTTTACTACTTTTTTTTTAAAGGTGTAATTCACAACAGACGGTTAATACACACCCGCAAGACGCAGGCCCGCCCATTTCTGTCCCAAGGACTATGTTGTCTTAACGGGGCCCACGCCTCGGTAGAAATGGGACATAGCTTTCCCCGAGAAAATTTCCGACCCCCTGCCACTTGACAGGAGTTGCACCCTCCACACGAATCGACCGCCTGTTGTGACAGAGCGACCCGCTGGAGTAAATGCGCCGTAATAGAAAACTCGGGTTCCCTCAGGCTTGAACCGGAGTCCTTGCCATCCTTGGGTTGGGATAACCCCAATGCCTCACCTTTTGATGGAGGTGGGGATCGAACCTGAGACCACTCACATGGCCCAAGTCCTTTCCACCACTCCACCAAAGGATCTGAAGGGGTATGGTCCCAGATCTCGCGTCAGCATCAACCGCGAGTGACCATTACCCTTATCAAAACCCCCACTAGCTAACAACCTACTTGTGCCCATGCGAGAACGCGTCGACACAAGGGTTGAATCCAATCTATCTAGGAATAAAGGAGGACTTACATGGAACATGAGAACGGTAGAGTGATGCGACATAGCATCACATCTGGTGTATGAAAACGAAAGTATTCACAGCGATGCGGCATCGCACCGCATCCAGTGAACACTTCTATCAATACAGGAAAGCCTTACCTTAGGCATAGAAGAAGATGAACGTAGCGGTACGGCTGACACCGCACCATACGGACATTTTCGTCACGACAAGGGATGCAGGCAAGACGACGATGCGGCTAACACCGCATCTCGCGTATTCCTTGATCACAAGTAGGAGACGCGGTAACTTCAGATATTACCGCACGTAGCGATGCGGCTTGCACCGCATCCTATGCACTCGAGCAAGTGGTACTGACACCACAGTGCAAGTGGCACCAATGGCAGTTACCTGTCAGAGCTACGTAAGCAATGGACTGACGTGGCGTAACCTCCATAACCGACGAGCCTGACACACCTGAAAAGGTGCAGCACGTCGTCAGTCCATCCATCATCATCCTCCTTCACTCCTCGGCTATAAATACCAACCCCAAACCAGGTTTGAGGTATCTTCTCACAACTCTATCACTACTACTACTATCTTACTTTGCTTCCCAAGCAAACTACTGATTCTCACGCCGGAGAGTGGTAACAAGGAGCACCCCCCACCCCATCCTCCTTGTTACGAGTCACGGCTTGTTTCCTTGTGCAGGAGATCAACCACCGGTGATCCAGCCAGCGATCCTCGAGAGGAAGGGATTAACCCTTCTTGACGAGACCAGTGTGTTAACCCTGCCCGGTTAGCCATTGTTTCATCATTGGCGCCCACCGCTACTCTTAGCATTTTCTAAACCATCCTTTTTCCTCTCTCACGATCATGACTGATCACCAAAACAACACTGCGGATAACCAAAATCCTCCAATCCCAAACCCGGTAGGGGTCAATGCCTCGACCTCCCAACCCGGACACATTGGCACGTCCACACAAAGGAGCCCCTCCTTTATGTTCGGACATGACTTATCACAGTTCCCATCTGTGATCCCACCAGGCATAACCATTCATGCCTGGTACGAGCAGCAGGCAGCCACGCTGACTGCAGCATACAACCGCGCTTGTACTGAAGCGAATATACGAGCTGGGCTTCCCCCAGCACCACACACCCCTGTTGAGCGTATTTTACAATACGACGGCAGGATACATTCACGCCCGGCTTCAAGAAGCCGACGTGAAGAACGGGGATCGTCTTACTGTTCGGTCCACACCCTCAACGAGGATAATTCCTCATACGGGTCCCACACCAGAGGACCGGTACATACCCGCCTTGGCCCCCATGGCGAGGACAGGAGGCGATCAACCTCCAGACGCGGCCCAGGCATTCAGAGCCGATTGGGCCCACAACCATACACCGAAGGGTACGGTCATACCGACCCTGACGACCAGAGCTACCGCGGTGATTCGCATGACACCAGTAGCAGACCGGGAGGACGCAACTATGTTCCTCTCAGTCATCCCCGCAACACATACCTTAGGGCGGCAAAGCGCCCTGCGAACGAACCATGCAGGCCAAAGGTAGCGGCCGAAAATTCCAAGTTCGGCACGCGGATTGCCAACGCCCATGTCACCACGACAAAGTTCCCATTCAACGTTGGGAAATACAGTGGTTCGACCGACCCGGACGACCACATGAACGTCTTCATGGGCGCGGGCATCAACGGCCAGTGGAATGAACCCACTTGGTGTAATTTTTTCCCCCAGACCCTTACGGGCCTGGCCAGGGCATGGTTCGATTCTTTGCCAGTGGGATCACTGGATTCATTCGAGGACTTGCGTACCAAGTTCCTCGCACATTTTTGCCAGCAGCGACGCCACGAACGAGATTCGTGTGACGTCATGAACATCTGGCGAAGGGACGACGAATCGCTCGAAGCATTCGTCGTCCGATATAATAAAGAGTGCCTGGAGATAGGTGACGTGGCAGACCAGATGGCACGAAACCACTTCATCCGGGCCGTCAAAGACAGAGAGATGATCATGACCATCTCTGGCAAGGAGGGCTTGCCCAAAAAATGGGAAGATGTCATGACTGCGGTCAAGACATACGCCCAGACACACCGGTCACTCGAACCGCATGTGACAAAGGCAAAACCCCAAGCCGAAACATCCCAACAAGGGTCCAAGCGTAACAATAAACGCAACCGGGACGTTGGAAATCGCGATATTTCCAAACCATACTTCCCGCGAACCAACACGTTCGACCCAAAGAACTACAACCCCGCCCGAGACAGTCGGGCGTCAAAAAAAGAATCTCGGGACCGCAACTGGACCGAGATCACCGTGTCGCCAAGTGAGGTCCTCCTTGCGGACCCACAGTTTTTGCGATCGGCCCAACCAATGAAGTCCAAGAAAAATCAGGACCTCACACTCTACTGTGAGTACCACAAGGACTCGGGCCACACCACCAACAACTGCATCAGTCTCCGACTGGAGATTGAGCGCGCCTTAAAGGAGGGGAAACTGCAACATCTTTTGCCGGGTGGGCAAAAACCTACCAAGCGCATTACCCCTCATGGCGAAGGTACCTCCTCCGGGAAGAGAACCATGCACGTGGCTTCCACCTACATGATCCACGGAGGCAAGGGCAGGCCGCGAAAAGCGGCAAGAAGGCCGGAATGTGACTGGAAAGACGAGCAAGTCGTCTTTCCAAAAGTCAGAGGCGGACCGCGCGATAGGCGCGCCGTCGTCATTTCAGGCCAACTGGCACACTACTGCACCGAGCGTCTATTCATCGACCCGGGCAGTACATCTGATATAATCTACGAACAATGCTTCAACCAGTTCGACCAGGAGGACAAAGATCGGTTGCAAGCAGTAGATTACCCGTTAACCGGGTTCGCAGGGGAAACTGTCTTTCCCCTAGGCCAGATTACTTTCCCTGTACGTCTTTCCAGCAGAAACCGCACAAGGACAGAAGAGGTAAACTTCATGGTTTTACCTCACACCTCCAGATATGACGTACTCCTCGGGAGAGAATCCCAAGGAGATTTCAATATGATTACGTCGGTCCCCCACTCTGCGGTTGGTTTCTCAACCGAATCGGGGGTCGCGATAATCTATGCCCGCAGGGACGTCATGATGTCGGACGAAGTACGTCCGACCAAGGTCGCAAGGCCCACTCCCAACGACCAGCCAGAAAAATGGGTTCTCAACGCGAGATACCCAGAACAAAAGGTCACATTGGGTCACGCCTTTTCCCCGACCATCAAAGCGCAACTGAAGCAGCTTCTCTTCAGGAACCAAGACATCTTCGCGTGGACACCCGCAGACATGACCGGGGTCCCACGTGATATTGCGCAACATCACTTGAATACCATGCCAGGTATTAAGCCAGTGATCCAAGGCCAACGCCACCTTGGGTCAGCTAAAAATCAGGCGATGCAAGAGCAGATCGAAGAACTGCTCTCCGCAGGCATCCTGCGGGAAGTCAAATACCAGACTTGGTTGTCCAACCCAGTCATGGTAGAAAAACCGTCCGGGGGCTGGCGCATGTGCGTCGATTACAAAGAACTTAACAAAGCCTGCCCCAAGGATTGTTACGCGCTTCCAGAAATCGACGAAAAGGTCGATAATCTCGCACCATTCAGGTGGAAGTGTTTCCTCGATTGCTACAAAGGATACCATCAAGTACAAATGGCAATCGAGGATGAAGACAAAACGGCATTCCGAACTCCCACCGGAAATTACTGCTACACAAAAATGCCGTTTGAGTTGCGCAACGCGGGCTCAACCTACCAAAAGTTGATGAACGACACTTTCTGCGGCCAAATAAGCAAAAGTGTCGAAATCTACATGGACGACCTGGTCGTCATGAGCATGGAAGAAGATACCATGCTCACAGATATTGAAAGAACATTCCAAACTCTGCGAAGCGTTAACATAAAGCTCAATCCAGGGAAATGCTCGTTTGGAATGGAAGAAGGCAAATTCCTTGGGTTCATCGTGACTAAAGATGGATTCAAGGTAAACCCGGAGAAAGTCCAGGCGATCGAGCGTATGCCATCGCCTTCATCGATGAAGGATATGCAACAACTAGCCGGCAGGCTAGCGGCACTCAACAGATTCTTAGCCAACCACGCAGCTAAGTCTTATCCGTTCATCAAGACCCTGCGGAGCTGTTCAAAGAAAGAACAATTCCAGTGGACCGCAGAGGCTGAACAGGCCATCCGGGAAATGAAGGATGTTTGATACAACTCCCAACTTTACCCGCACCACGCAAGGATGAGCCACTCATACTATACCTATCCGCCGCGGACAACGCGGTGGGTGCGGTATTAATAGTGGAGCGAAAGGGGGTTCAAACGCTCATCTACTACATCAGCAAGATGCTCAACGACCCAGAGACGAGATACTCAATAATGGAGAAATTGGTGCTAGCATTAGTGCACGCTTCAAGACGGTTGCGACGCTACTTCGTAAACCACGTCATCACAGTGCTAACCAATTACAGGATCGGCCCGATCCTCTCCAAACCCGACATCTCTGAGAGATTAGCAAAATGGGCAATCGAGCTGGGCGCGCACACGATACACTATAAACCGCGCCCCGCGATTAAAGGCCAGATCTTAGCTGATTTCGCCGCCGAAGTACCGGTGAATCGCATCCAAGAATGTGAAGAAGCACAAACTCCTGCACCAACGCCACCCTCCTCAGAGACATGGGCACTCTTCACAGATGGTGCCTCCAACGACGAAGGGGCGGGTGCAGGTCTGCGACTCGTCAGCCCTGACGGCCAAGAACTTACATATGCAATCCGCCTCGAATTCAAAAGCACAAACAACGAGGCAGAATATGAGGCTCTGTTAGCGGGGCTACGTTTAGCAGTCAAAATCGGCGTGCAACATCTGGAAGCCCACGTCGACTCTTTGTTAGTTGCAGGCCAAGTACGCGGCGACTATGCCGCAAAGGGGGATATCATGATCCTCTACCTCGAGCAAGTCCTGCAACTAAAATCCAAATTCACTTCGTTCAATATTCGCCATATTAATCGAAGCGAAAACAAGTCCGCAGATGCACTATCGAAACTTGCATCTATCAGCTTCCAACACTTGGCAAAGGAGATACGCATCGAAATCCTGCAAAATCCTTCGGTACCCCTGCGCCAAGTCAGCGTCATTCAATACGGTTCAACATCATGGATGACACCTATTATCGCATATCTACAATCAGGTGTGACTCCCGAAAGCAAATCAGAAGCACGCAAACTACAATACAAAGCGTGCCATTATCAAATGGGAGACGTTATCTTATACCGCAAATCATACCTCGGACCACTACTACGATGCGTCAACCCCCAGGATGCCACATACCTCATTCGAGAGATACACGAGGGCATATGTGGCATACACGCTGGACCACGCATGGTAGTGGCCAAAATCATGAATGCCGGGTATTACTGGCCCGGCATGCACCTGGACGCCGTCAAAGAGTTGCGCAAGTGCATCGACTGTCAACGTCATGCTCCAAAAACCTTGTGGCCAAAAAACAACTTAGTCCCCGTCACAACCGCATGGCCCTTTCAGAAATGGGCAATTGACGTTGTGGGACCTTTCCCTGACGCTCCAGGTGCGGTCAAATTTATCATAGTGGCGGTTGATTACTTCACCAAATGGGTGGAAGCAAAACCGCTCGCCTCAACCACTGCTATGATAACAAGAAAGTTCATTTGGGAACACATCATCTGCCGTTTCGGATTACCAATGTGCATCGTCACCGATAACGGCACCAACTTCGCTGCCGACGAATTTCAAAAATGGCTAGAAGAACTACATATTGAGCACATATTCTCATCAGTCGCACACCCGCAAGGGAACGGCCAAGTCGAGAGTATCAATAAAAGCCTAGTCGAAGGGATCAAGGCACGGTTGGGAACAGCCAGGCGTGGCTGGGTCGATGAACTCCCAAGTATCTTATGGGCTCACCGTACAAGCCCAAAAACAAGCAATGGGGAAACACCATTCAGCCTAGTCTACGGTTCAGAAGCGGTGATCCCCGCAGAAGTAGGTCTCCCCTCTCCTAGAATGTTGGCTATTGAAAAACTAGACAACAACATGGAACGCAAGATCGATTTGTACCTCTTGGAAGAAAGGCGCGAAAACGCTGCCATCAACGAGGCCAAATATAAATCCAAACTTGAAAAGTACTACAACGCGCGCGTCCGCGTTTGTACTTTCAACCCAAGAGACTACGTCCTACGCGACAATAAGGCATCTAATGCCGAGCGCCCAGGCAAACTCGCCCCCAAGTGGGAAGGACCCTACCTCATCAAAGAGGTCTTAGGGAAAGGCGCGTACAGATTGCAAACACTAGAAGGCGAACCTATCGCACGCACATGGAATGCACAACAGCTTCGACGCTGTTATATGTAAGCCATGTTCTTACATTTCTCTATGTAACCGATCGGGCCGCAGGCCATTTGCAAATAAATAAATAAGCAATTTTATACATTATTGTTTGTTATTACTATTACAAATGCGTGTTCCACTTTGCGGTATCCCAAAAACAGATTGACAAAATCTTCATTCGCGATACCCATACAAAGTGGTAACCACACACAAATATTGTAATAGGCCAGCAAAAGGCAAAAAGACTTACATGTTCATCCGGCCGGATAAACAAGTTTTTGTTAAACACTTGAACACAATTCCTGAGCCCAAAAAGGCAAACAATGAAATTGACGCGGACTCATACGACAAAGGTATGGAGTACACTTGACCCCATTCACAAATGGGTAGAGTTCCGGATATATAAGCTTTTACAAAGCTTAAGCAATTGTAAAACCCTCACACGGCAAATAACAGAATTGACGCGTACTCATACAACAAAAGTATGGAGTATACTTGACCCCGTTCATAAATGGGTAAAGTTACGCATACATACGTTCAGACATGCAAGAATTAAAAACACTTGTACAAACTGAACAAAGAAACTTTGTATTCAAAAAATTCAAGCACCTACATGATGCTTAAATGAATTTACATAAAGTTCCTATTCTATACAAGAGGAATACAAAAAGGAGGCACAATAGCCAACCTAAACCCTATTTTGTACCGCTGGTTCCCGCATCTCCTCCGGCCCCACCAGCGGGTTCTTCCTCTTCCACATCCGGATAAAGCATCCGCAAGCGATCAACATAGTCCGCAACCTCCAAACAATCGTCCAGTTCCCCTACACAGGCAAGGGGCGTATCATAAAAGGAGGCTACGGCCGCTTTCAGGCGACCTTCGGTATCCACATCACGGAACCCGGATGCCTTATCAGTATAACCGCCTGCGGATAATACATTGATATGCCCAATGCAGCGGTTATAACCAGCCTTAAAGCCAGCATCACGCGCACGTTCCTTAACCAGGTCCAAACCAGATGCGGTCTCAGGGGCATTCATTATAGCCTCAACAATCTGCAATAAAGGGATCGTAAGTCTTGGATACTAACCCAAGCAAATGCAAAGGCAACGGATACTTACACGCGCGATGCCGTGAGTCCGCAACCACTCACGGTCAGCTTCCAGCTGGTTAAAAGAGGACACCAAGGCATCCTTGGCCTCAGCAGCGGCGTCAGCCCGCTTCTCCGCAGCAGACACGCGGGCAGTAAGGTCTGTAACCGCGACCTCCCGGGCCTGAACCTCAGCCTGTTACAAAAACAGCAAACAGTTCACTCGATAAAAATTTTCAAAACAAGAAAGGAAATATACAACAGAGGTAACGAAACATACCTGCAGGCTGGCAACAACTTTGTCCAAACGAATGCGCTCCGCATTCGCCTCTTCAAGAGCCTTAGAAGCACGGCTCTCCCTCTCTTCAGCCTCCTCAAGGGCTTTCGCGGTACGAGCACCGGCTTCTTTGGCCTCTCCAAGCGCCTTTAGGGCGTCGGCCTTCGCCTGCAGCGCTTTAACAGAAATGGCCTCAGCCGCAGCCTTCTCCTGGCTCAAGGTAGCGTTCGCTGCCTTGGCATTTGTCAACTCCTGCCGAGCATGAAACAGAATGTCATTCTGCTTAGCCCACGATGCATTCCACTTCTTGCGCTCATTGGACATTTTTTCATTCCAACTCTTGCGCTCATCAGCAAGAAGTTTAGCAAGGGTACGCACCTGTTTCAGCTGCCCAGCGGCAGCCCATTCAGAAGTCTGCTTCTGCTGCTCAAAAGCTGCCTTATCCTTCTCGAGTTGCTCCGCACCCACACGAGCAGCCTCGACCAACTTCTCCGCCTCAGCCCGCATGCGAGCAGCTTTTTCCTCGCGGCGGCCCAGCACCTTATAATCTTCCAAAATGGCATTTGCCACAATGGAAGTCCCTACCAGCATTGATGAGAGCTGGTTTATACGCAGCTCTCGGGGTGCGGCACGGGCACGCTCGACTTCAAAAGGGGTGCCCAGACCACCTAGAATCTCCTTGCATGCCGCAGGGTCATTTGAGATATCGTCCCCCTGCATAACAGTCCAGGGAGGTCGGTAATACACCATACTGCGACCCGGGGAGTATGTGCGGTAGTAATACTCCAATTCAGACTCCCCAGGCTGAATTGGAGGCCCGTCATAACCCGCACCACCAGCAGACGAGCCGCTACCCTTCTCCCCAGCAGGAGACTTCTGCGGCTCAGCATCCTGCTGCCGCACCTCAGCATCAGACTTCTGCTTACCGGCATCTGAAAACCTCAAGTCCACTCCATCACCCTCATTAGGAGAGATCAGATTGTCCGAGGAATCCACAGTGTCAAAAATCCGGTCAGCAGTCGTCTCCACCGTCTTCTCCAAGGGGGGATCGCGAACCGGCCCAACAAAAGGGGCCGTAGGCTCCTTGGGCGCGACAGTCTCCTTCGATACACCCGCACCCGCAGCAGCGGTATGCGGAGGAGACGCAGGGAAGTCGAAGAAAGAATACCCCGCATTTCGGGATTCTGCAATACAAAGAGCATTAATGAGTATTTCCCACCCATGGTACATACAAAACAAGGAAAAAGGATATACTTACCAGCAGCAACTGCAGGTTTCTTCTGCGCCGGAGCAACTCTCCTGGTCTGCAGTCTCCGACGTTTCGGTTCACCACCACCAGCAGCCTTCTGCTCTGGCCCCCTTTTCTCTCCAACAACGGGGGGAACCACAGCAGTTCCACCTGCAGCCGCACCACTACCTATAACACCCAAACCCTCAAGGGTGTCAGATACTACCACGTAATCGGTATATCCCCAAGAACAAGATCGATAGGTACCTGCGGCTTCAAAAACTGAAGAAGGGGCAGCTGAGCCTTCAGCACTCCCTTGCCACGACCCCGCACGGTCTTCTTCACCGTTTTCTTCTCCACAGTCTTTTTGGGGACACGTTTCTCAAACTTCCCCAAATCCGCAAGGATACCTAGATTAACAACAATCAACAAAACCAGTCAAAAGATAAACTGAAAAAACTAATGCCACGTAAGACGTACCTCTTGCGTCTCCCGGAACCGGGGCATCCAGCACCGCACGCGACGGCACGCGGAAGTTCTTAAGAATTTCAAGGTTAAAACCTTTCTTCAGCTCAACCGCAAATCAGTTCAACCTGGCCCTTGAAATCGGGCTCAAACATTCTCCACAAGCCAACCGCATCCGCTGATACATGCATGCAGGTTATTACAAAGGCTTAGGAAGTAAGGAAATTAACAAAGTGTAAAGAGCTTACCACCACCCTGTTCCCGCAAAACGGGCCTTTCCTTCCTGTCCGGTCTGGAGAGCATCATCCGCAATATCCACAGTTGATCATTATCCAACTTCTTGAGTTCAATAGGCCGCAGCCTAGAGAACCAGTCCACGGTCTTTGCGGTAGCAACAGGAATATCTTCATCAGAAACTCCAACGTTGACATTCCTGAAAGACATGGTAGCATAAACCGCACAGGCTTTCACGTAGAAGAACCTCTCTTCCAGCCTGTCACACCCTTAGGGGGCGTCATCAACTTCAGACTCCCATGCCGTTGAGTAACGAGAAAAACCGGTGTTCAACCGTCAACTGGTAGAACCGCCGGAAATTCTCCACTGTAATGGGCAAGCCATGGGCACGGAATGTGTATTCAAAGTTCCTAATTCGGAACATTCCGAAAGGACTAAGTTGGGAGATATGGAGGTGATAATACTCCAATACCTCCGCAACAAACACCGTCACCGGCAACCTAAGGTTGCCGTCGTTGAAAAATCAGCCCACAAGGTTATATAACCCGGCCGGAGCATCGGCACCGGTGTCCCCCACTTGTGGGTAGGTAGCATTCCAATCTTGCCCATCCGCACAGTGGCCATCAGGGTTTTAAAACCACCCTTTGACCACTTCAACACCGGTAACCCACCACCGGGAACGTCAACGTCATCATCTTCGTCTTCATCAGCCGATACTACCGCTGTTCAGGGTTTTCACCCTCCACATTGTGTGGATTTGATGGTTCAGCCATCAGAAAATATCAAAAATATGAAGGAACGTGAGTCGAAAAACCAAAACCCTCACTGGAACTTCAAGGAATTTCGTCGGAGAAGACAAAGAACAGGTTTTCTCTCACCGGCAAATTTTGAAATTTCAAACAAGTGAGGGGAAACCACGACGGTTTCCCTTATATACCCATCGCAATTAATGCGGAGGAAGAAAACAAATGATCCACGTTCAAAAAGGGCGAATCGTATGACACCACGTGTCGAGCGCCGTTTCCGCTGACGGTTATCAACGCGCGCAGTGGCCGCCCACGCGCCTGACACAAGAGACGTTTACAACTCTTCGCTACAGTGCATTTAATGCCTCGGGCAGTGCAAACGTCCTTTCATTTCAGCACATGCCAGGAAGATCTCACCAACTTCCACCAACTCACACGTGCGTCAGCCACGTATGCAACAAAAAGCGACTACATTATCCAATTATAAGCGGCATGCGGTTTCTCTGGTATACCGCACCATAACCCATACCGCATGTCGTTTTTTAACATACCCCTAAAAATAGGTAAAAATATATATCTCTACACTATAAGGGGGTATAATA